>NW_012106631.1:696041-717939 GCF_000951045.1 Mandrillus leucophaeus
TTGATCCTGTCATTATGATGTTAGCTGGTTATTTTGCTCGTTAGTTGATGCAGTTTCTTCCTAGCATTGGTGGTCTTTACAATTTGGCATGTTTTTGCAGTGGCTGTTACCAGTTGTTCCTTTCCATGTTTAGTGCTTCCTTCAGGAGCTCTTGTAGGGCAGGCCTGGTGGTGAAAACATCTCTCAGCATTTGCTTGTCTCTAAAGGATTTTATTTCTCCTTTACTTATGAAACTTAGTTTGGCTAGATATGAAATTCTGGGTTGAAAATGCTTTTCTTTAAGAATGTTGAACACTGCCCCCCGCCCCCCCTACCCCCCCGCTTTCTGGCTTGTAGAGTTTCTGCCGAGAGTTCCGCTGTTATTCTGATGGGCTTCCCTTTGTGGATAACCCGACCTTTCTCTCTGGCTGCCCTTAACATTTTTTCCTTCATTTCGACTTTGGTGAATCTGACAATTATGTGTCTTGGAGTTGCTCTTCTCGTGGAGTATCTTTGTGGCATTCTCTGTATTTCCTGAATTTGAAAGTTGGCCTGCCTTGCTAGGTTGGGGAAGTTCTCCCAGAATTATCTGGAAGTTCTCCAGATAATATCCTGCAGAGTGTTTTCCAACTTGGGTCCATTCTCCCCGTCACTTTCAGGTATACCAATCAGACGTAGATTTGGTCTTTTCACATAGTGCCATATTTCTCGAAGGCTTTGTTTGTTTCTTTTTACTCTTTTTTCTCTCAACTCTTCTCGCTTCATTTCATTCATTTGATCTTCAATCACTGATACCCTTTCTTCCAGTTGATTGAATTGGTTACTAAAACTGGTACATTTGTCACGTAGTTCTTGTGCCATGGTTTTCAGCTCTATCAGGTCATTTAAGGACTTCTCTACATTGGTTATTCTAGTTAGCCATTCATCAAGTCTTTTTTCAAGGTTTTTAGCTTCTTTGCAATGGGTTTGAACTTCCTCCTTTATGTTGGAGAAGTTTGATTGTCTGAAGCCTTCTTCTCTCAACTTGTCAAAGTCATTCCCCATCCAGCTTTGTTCCATTGCTGGCGAGAAGCCGCGTTCCTTTGGAGGGGGAAAGATGCTCTGATTTTTAGAGTTTTCAGCTTTTCTGCTCTGTTTTTTTCCCCATCTTCATGGTTTTATCCACCTTTGGTCTTTGATGATGGTGATGTACAGATGGGGTTTTGGTATGGATGTCCTTTCTGTTTCTTAGTTTTCCTTCTAACAATCAGGACCCTCAGCTGCAGGTCTTTGGAGTTTGCTGGAGGTCCACTCCAGACCCTGTTTGCCTGGGTATCAGCAGAGGAGGCTGCAGAAGAGTGAATATTGCTGAACAGCAAATGTTGCTGCCTGATTGTTCCTCTGGAAGCTTCGTCTCAGAGGGGTACTTGGCTGTGTGAGGTGTCAGTCTGCCCCTAGTGGGGAATGTCCCCCAGTTAGGCTAGACGGGTGTCAGGGACCCACTTGAGCAGGCAGTCTGTCGGTTCTCAGATCTCAAACTCCATGCTGGGAAAACCACTAAATCTTTTCAAAGCTGTCAGACAGGGACATTTAAATCTGCAGAGGTTTCTGCTGCCTTTTGTTTGGCTATGTCTTGTCCCCAGAGGCGGAGTCTACAGAGGCAGGCAGGCCTCCTTGAGTTGTGGTGGGCTCCACCCAGTTTGAGCTTTCAGGCCACTTTGTTTACCTACTCAAGCCTCAGCAATGGCAGGCGCCCCTCCCCCAGCCTCGCTGCAGCCTTGCAGTTAGAACTCAGACTGCTGTGTTAGCAATGAGGGACGCTCCGTGGGCTTGGGACCCTCCGAGCCAGGCGCGGGATATAATCTCTTGCTGTTCCGTTTTATAAGACCCTTGGTAAAGCACAGTATTAGGGTGGGAGTGACCCGATTTTCCACGTGTTGCGTGTCATGGTTTCCCTTGGCTAGGAAAGGGAATTCCCTTCCCCTTGCACTTCCCACATGAGGTGATGCCTCGCCTTGCTTCCGCTGTCCCTCACTGGGCTGTACCCACTGTCCTGCACCCACTGTCTGACATGCCCCAGTGAGATGAACCCAGTACTTCAGTTGAAAATGCAGAAATCACCTGTCTTCTGGGTGCTGGAGGCTGGAGCTGTTCCTATTTGACCATCTTGGAACCCTATAAAACATTTTTTTCTAAGGAAACCTAAGAAAAAATATTGATCTAATATAACTACAGGACATTGAAATAGCATAGGCATGAATCTTTTTTTTTTTTTTGTCTTGACTGATGCTTGCATTATGAAGCTTTTTAGCCTCTGTGTATGACCTCTGACAGCCAAGTTCATTGTTTTTAAGGTAAAGGAAAGAGATTTGCTCAAGCCCGTACAGAGAGAGAGTGGCAGAGCCAAGACCAAGGTTTCTGCTGTTTCTACAAAGTGTCTCTTGAATTCCTGGAGGAGCCACAGGAGCTACCTGTGGAAGGATCAAGCAGGCAGTTCCTCACCTCTCACCTCACACTGCACTCTCTTTAACAAAAGTCTCTGCATTGGCATCTCTTCCACATGTTTGAGATTTTGGGTAAGAATGAGTTTGAGAAAAAGAAATCGTTGTAAAAAGCAATTTTTAAAACCATAGTATTACCACGTGCACCATGGAAAAAAAAAAGAGAGACTATCATGGAGAATTAAATCTGAAATGATGTCACTATTGGTAACTCGCATGAGAAATGCCTAGAAATTGCACTCCAGAATAAGAGGAAAGGAGTCCTGCATGTACTTTTTTAAAACAAGTAAAAATTTGTTTGTTTTCTTTCTTTTTCTCTGGTTGTTGACTTTAGGGTTTCTGGAAATTTGAATTCACAGATTTGAACAATGAATAAACAAACTTTGGTAGAGAAATTTCTAGTAAGTTTCAGAATGCAAGTGCAGATGGAGGTTATAGGAGAGCATTAAGAATAAACTAGTTAGTTAGTAGTCAGAACAACAGAATGCTAAACTCATACTGAGAGTAGAACACTACATGGACTGGAAAACTTATAAAGAGCTTTCTGGAAAACGTAAATGTTGAGAGGCTCAAGCAAGAGAGGAAGATAAAGGAGATGACATTCTTGGTGGACAGAAACAACAAGGATGAAGTGGGGGAGGGGCGGGGTCGTGTTCACTAAAGAGAAAAATGATAGATTCAAATGGAGAAAAGTTATCTGTAAGTGGATAGGCTTCAATTGGTAAATGGGGTCATATTGAAGAAGGACTTTGTTTTTATCATTCTATTTTTTTTTTTTTTTTTTTTTTGGTCTGAGATAGAGTATCACTGTGTCTCCCAGGCTGAAATGCAACAGTGCATATACATTAAGGTATTTTGCTTACGGTAAGCTCTATTAGTTTGAGAAATATTTGAAGTAAAACAGTCTTTCTTAGGGTAGTACAGAAATACTATTTGACTGTATTAGAAAAACACTGGATATTACCAAAGATTTGAATTAAAAGATGATAGAGAAATGTTCTTTTCCATTTATCGGTTTTATTTCCGGTTTTTGTTGTTGTTATTGTTATGCAAGATGTAGAGACAAAATTTTACCTTGTATGAATAAATAATAAAAAGCGGGAATCCTTGGACTGAAAATATCTTTCCAAGGTAAATTCAATGCATGACTCTTAGAGTTTATTGTGTGATTATTAATTTGTAAGGGAGAGCAAATCAATATTTTTAAAAAAGTAACATCTTGATACATAGGTTAAAATGAATTCCAAACAAAAAGCATCCTACAAAAAGATATATCTTCTAAATATATTTCTTCAATTGTCAATGTTTTTAGAACACCTAATTAAAATGTTAAATGTTTCTGTTCCTCCTTCCTTTTTCTTCTCTCAAGTTCACTGTTCTTATTTTGGGGTATGTGTGTCTGCATGCATGTATGTGCCATTTTTTTTTGTTTCTACATTCTGATACAGAGAATATTAATTTTTTCTAAGGAGCAAATTTTTTTCTTTATGGGGACTCACCTGGTTTTGCTGAATGAACACTAAAATATGTTTGTTGGGGGGTATATAAGAGATGTCTGTCAAGAAGTATGTTTAAGTGAGAATAGTGGTAATTGGACAGTATTTTAACATGAATGCTTTTTATAATATAACTGCAGTGTTTCTGTTTTTCTTAGATAAGAAAACTTGGAAGAAAAGCTGAATTGTATTTAAGTAAGATTGTGTTAAGAAAGAGAGAGGAGAAGAGTGATGAGGTGGCTAGAGATCAGAGCAGAATTTGAAGGGTACTGCTATGTCAGGTGACTATGTGTACTGTAAACTTCTTGGTGTTCCCTCCTTCCATTTCCCACCCCTGGAAACGTTTAGTAAAACTGATTTTACTTGCTCTGGTTTTGTGAATCTGGATCTGCCTTAATGATGGGCATGGAGGAAAGAGCAGAGAGGGGCTTCTTGTGTTGGGGGACATCCACCTCTGGGCCACTCACAAGCATAAATGTGCACACAAAATCACAGATATGCACACATGCACACAAATGTATATCACCATTTGTGACAGACACTTGTATAAGCCTGTAAGCTTAAGCCATTTTCCCCACTGACCATGAGAAGTCACTTCGTGTAAAACTTCCTCTTTTCTAAAATCATTGTGGTTATACTGATAGTAGAATTTTAAGAGTATTCACAAACCTGGTTTGGGCTTCTGGTAAATCTTTGGAAGTGAATAGAAAATGTCAACTTCTATTGCTTCCAGGGCCACATAGCCTGTAAAATCATCTAAAAATGTTCCATTGTTTATCTTATTTTCTTTTGCCTGAGATTACTTTGTTCTTTTGGGATACTAAGAGGCAAAACTATAAACTTACATGGATAAAAGATTACATTCTAACTTTTACTCATAACTCAAGAAACACCAGGTAGAAGTTACTGAATTACGGCTTTTCATGATGGTGGTGTTATAAATATAGCCCTCTTAATTCTTAAAACAAGTGACTACTGTCAAAAAAGCCTTTTATATCATTAATTTTAATATTGGATAATCTCTGTGGTATGGCTAAAATTGTTAAGTGCTTTGACAATTAAGAAAGTATCTGCCCCACCTTTACATCTTTTATATCATATCCTCATTTGTCCTATAGTAACAATAAAATTTTCTGAACTACAATAGATCATAGAAATCATCCAATCCAGCCAAACCATACAGATGAATACATTAACATGTTATGAATTTTGCAAAAATAATCTTTATGAGGTGCTACACAAAGACATAAATTATGAATTCTGAAAACACAGAGGCATTTTATATTGAAGAGTCTTCACAGAGATTTTTTGAAAATACAAATTAGAATTTCTAAGTTGATACTTAGGGATGGACAATATGTTATCATACTGCTCAATGAGAGAAATGATAAAACTCTATCAGTTAGTACACTTTGGGCTGTAAGTAACAGAAAATGCAGAGAGAACTGGCTTAACAGCAAAGAAAATTTGCCCAATATTAATTAAAATGTTTTGAATTAGGACAGTTCCAGATTTGGCTCATACAGCAACTCAATTACTTCTTCATTGAGCCAGAATCTTTCTTTCTCTTTTTTCATCCACACCAACTAGAATTGCCAGATTAAATACATACATCACTGAAATCTGAATTTTGGAAAAACAATGCATAATTTTTAAGGTACATCCCATGCAATACTATTTGTTATATAAAACTGGTATTTAACTGGATGCCCTGCATTTCGGTTTTCCAAATGTGGGCACCTTGTCAGCATATTGGTTTACCTTCTTAGGCTAGCCTCTCTCATGGCCACGAGATGGCTGCCATGGCTCTTAGTGTTATGTGAAGATGCAAATATCCACTGGCATAAAAGTGATTCTTTTGGTAAAGAAGAAGGTGGAAGAATGGTGGTTTGATAGCTAACCAACATTACAGATCACCAAGGCAAATCTGATTTTTTATTGATTAAAACATAGTTTCTGCCAATATTAAATACTTAGTTCTGTAACAGGATGTAATTTACCTTGCCTTCTGATTTAAGGACAGAAAGTTATCGACTGTCATATTTATGTAGAAGTTTCTGGCCCTTATTTTTTGTTGTTGTTGTTGTTGAGATGGAGTCTCGCTGTGTCGCCCACGCTGGAGTGCAGTGGCGTGATCTTGGTTCACTGCAAGCTCCGCCTCCCGGGTTCGCGCCATTTTCCTGCCTTAGCCTACTGAGTAGCTGGGGCTGCAGGAGCCCTCCACCAAGCCCGGCTAATTTTTTTTTTTTTTATTTTTAGTAGAGACGGGGTTTCACCGTGTCAGCCAGGATGGTCTCGATCTCCTGACCTCGTGATCCGCCCGCCTAGGCCTCCCAAAGTTCTGGGATTACAGGCGTGAGCCACCGCGCCCGGTCCTGGCCCTTATTTTTCTTCTGTGAAAATGTGTATTTTGTTTTGAGACTCTTTGTTAGAGCTGGGAAATCCCCTATCACTGAATCTGAAATGATTTTTATTGAGACTGAAATGAGGGAAGGAGACGGCTCATTTGCAGTTTCCCCTTTTCCACAATATTCCCGGGGCACGTAGTAAGTAGTTCTCCATGTTCACCATTCTTTTCTCCTCCCTTATATGTTCGTTGTTCACATTATCCTTAGCCAAATTCCATCTTAATTTTCCATGTTCCCTTCCTCCTTCTGCTAATCCTCCTTTTAAAATGTGTCTTTATCTTCAAGCCCCTATTTATACTTAAGTGATAATTATTTTAAATGGGCTAGATAAACTAATCTGTGTTAATATTACTATATTAATATTACCGTGTTAATATTTACTTTGCTAATGTGTTGGACCTCTGGGGTAATTTAAGCCTTTTATCATTTCGAAAGTTCAACCCTGTTAAAAAGCTCTTCAGGAATGCTGCCAGTTTGGGCACCTTAGTGGCACAGCACTTTTGGCTTCCCCATCATGCTCAGACAGGTAGGTGGCTAAAAGAAAGAGTGGCCTGTGTGAATACTGTCTGCAGTCTGTTCATCATGGCTGTCTGGTCTCTTAGAGTATTCTCTCATCAGACTCACATTGCAATCCACTGGTCTCTGAAGTCCTTTTCTCCACCCCTTCCTGTCTCATCCTGAGTGATTCATATGTGACTTCAGTATTTATAGGGATGCCCCACCCAGCACCCTAGACTCATAATTTCTTGACCTCCTCTTCTACAGAGGCTTTTAATGCCTTTGGACTTCAGTGTTCTCCCAGTGCCACACCCCAGTGCTACCTAGTCACCCAGTAATTCTTCACCTCCCACAATTACACTTCAAAATCATGTGTTGCAATCTAAGCTCCTGCCCCTTTCAACTATCTTACTGCCCCTTACTTCTATCAGGCTAGTCCACTGACATCATAAGGAATTTAAAACCTTAGGAAAACAGCAAAGAATCAAATATTTGAGCCCCTCTACAAGCCCACTTGCTTCACTCCTGCCTTTTCTCTTCCAACTAGTCTGCACTCTATGTATTATCTCAACAACTAAGCCTTCATTTTCCTCCATATCTCAAACTTCTATCACATTCAACCTCTGAATTCCTATCCTGGATGAATCTTAAAACACTGGTCCTTTGAAATTCAACACCTATATACCTAAACCTGCTAAATAAAGTCATATCTTTGCCATGTGGTCCTTTTAGAATTATGAACAATTAGGAGGCAGCATTGCAAAGTGATTCAGAGCATGAAGCTCAGTTCCTGGCTCCTCCGTTTACTAGCTGGGTGCCTTTGGGAAAATAGCATGACCACTTTGTGCCTGATTTTCTCCTTCTGCAAAAAGAGAATAATAATTGAACATATCTCATAGGTATGTTACTATGAGCAAACGAGTTAATCTTTACAAGGTGCTTAACTGTTGAATAAATGAACATTTTACTGCTCCCGTGTAGTTTTATTTCCATTTTGAATAATAGCTATTCAAAATCTTTACCGTTTTAAATTATCCAAACAGCTCAGGCTCCATCACTTCAGCAGATTATCTGGCCTAGTTCTCAGAATACGTATGGGACATTAGGTGTGAATGCCTTTAAATTATCTCCCCCTGAAAATTTAAGTACATTGGTGCATTTATATCTCCTTTCCATCTAAAAAATGACCTTCTAAAATTAATTTTTCTCTTCTTCTCAAGGTCTTTTCAAATATCTAACCTTTCTTCTTTATTTGTTCCTGTCTTTAGCTAATAAACGTGTTATTTCCATGTATCCCTGATAAAAAAGAATAAATCCTTTTTCAATCATACATTTCTTTTAGCTATTTTCCTATTTCCATCCTTCCTTTTATCATGCATATATGTGTATATATGTGTGTATGTATGTGTGTGTGTATACACATACACACACATATATTATACATATGCATGTCTACATTTACTGTTTCTACCTTACCTCCCTCATTACTGCATTAATGAGAAATTATAAGAAGGTCTAACACTACAGTTAACTGGTAGTTAACTCAGAAGGGTCAAAACTTCAGAATTTTGCTTTTTCTCAGGCTTAGCCAAGTATAGACATCTGTGATTTTGAATAGCCATATATTTGTATAATGGCTTTCCTGCTCTTTTGTTCTATGTTAGCCAATTAATTGTTTCATTTTGAACACCCCTGATATTTCCTATTTCTCTCTCTTAAAAGGAACCAGCCCACAGATTCCCACTCTAATCAAGGTGTCCTTCTTCATGATTTCACCACAATTATTGTCAAAGTCAGCAATAAACATCTATATTGCCAAATCCAGAGGTTAATTCTCAGTGTTCATTTTAACTTCTCAGGAAGATGGTGGAATTGATTACTTCCTTCTCTCTAAAACCTTTTCTTACAGTCACCTTCTGGACACCACTTTCTCTTCATTAGTAGTTGATTTTTCTCAGCCTCCTTTGCTGGGATCTTCTCATTTATCTGCCTCTAAATTGTGGAATACCCAAGACACTATCCTTGGACATCTCCTCTTTTCATTCTTCACCAACCCCTCCCTGGTGGCCCCAACTAGTTTTCAGCTTTAGATACCATCTATATGCTTATAACTCCTTAATTTATATTCCAGTCCAAAATTGTCCTCGTAACTCTGTATCTGTATCCAAGTGCTTATTCAGTATCACTACTTGAATGCCTAACAGGCTTTTCAAACTTAACATAGTCAACAAACTTTTGTTTCCCTGAAAACTGCTCCACTGGAAGTCTTAACCATCTCAGTCTTCTTACTCCAGTCTTCTAATCACTCATCTCAAAAAAAAAAAAAAAAAAAAATTCTTTCTGTATTCCTTTGTTTGACATACCACCTCACATGGATAAACAAATCCTATTGACTTCATATTCATAATCCTCACCAGTTATCATCATTTCCATAGCTCCCACTCTGGTACAATCCTAGATTATTTCATAATCCTCTTGTTTTTTTCTCTACCTCTATCTCAACCTCATTAGTCTATTTTACACATAGTCTTTAGTCTTTTAAAATGTAAGTCAGCCCATGTCATCCCTCTGCTAAACATCCCAAATAATCTCTGTTCTTTCAAGTGGTTCTCCTCTGCCTTGCTTACTTCCTACCACTCTCCTCACCTAGAAGAGTGTATGAACTTAAGAGAGAGCTCTTCTCAGAACAGTAAAGCTGGTAGAAGAATAAAAGCCAATGAAGGAGACTGAGAAGTAGGAGAACCAGAAAATGTAAGGTCAAGAAAGGAATTAGATGAGGAGTCAATCCTACCAAAAGCTATAAGAATACTATAAAATGAGAGCTGAAAAGTATCCACTGGATTTGGTGTTTTAGAGGTCATTGATGATTATTGCCTCAGTAGGTTTGTAATAGCTTACTTGGAAAATAGGAATAGGGCTGACCAAGAATACCTACCCATTGATCTAAAGTAGAAAACAAATCTTAGGGGTCATTGTAGTTCTTCCTCCTCACCCATTTCTAATCTGTCAAATCTGACTGTACTTCTGTCTCCACTGAGTCTTTATCAACCTACCTCCTTCCCCTACTAATAAGCTTCCTAACTAGTTCTCTTGATTGAGGACTTCCTATGTCCTACTCCTTCAGTTATTCAGTTGCTAGTTATCTGTCTATAAACACTTTAGTTACAAACTGAAGGCTGCTTTCTGCTTCCTACCGGCAATAAGACAATCCCTTAGAATAGTGCACTAAGACCTTAGAAGCTGGTTCTCACCTACCATTCCAACTTCAATTTTTGACAGTTCCCCTCTTGTCTTAGTATGATCAAACATTGCATGGAGTTATGCTCACACTTCTGTACATTCTAGCAATATAGTATGATATGTCATGTTGTCAATATTATTTGATTCACTTCATTTCTACTGTATTCTTTCCAGGCCCCTGACTACACTAGTTCAATCACATGTGATGACAGCTTTTGGAGCAGCTATGACCAGAGGAAACATCACTTTCTGCTAGACCTCACGTAGCCATTTTAAAGATGGTAGGGGAAAGGCGTGGCAAGGTGTGGTAAAGGGAAGAGTGCACTAACTCTGATGTAGCATATTATGCTGGTGCCCGCAGTGCAGATATGGGTAAAATTTACTACAGATTTTTCACACAATTTATGACAGTTCCCCTTTTGTCTTGGTATAATCAAACATTGCATGGGGTTATGCACGTACTTCTGCACATTCTTCCTGCTTTTGGAATAAGTAACTAGAGCTTTCAAAATTCAAATAACTTTTTTTGTCCCTATATTGCAAATACAATTTCAAAGAGTTTGGAAAAGAAAAAAAGCCAGCCATAATGCTGCCACTTTAACAGAACGTATTTGTTCATTTCTCTCTTAATATTCCTCTATGGATGTACACATCTGTATAGTAAATATAAATTTTTGCATAATTTTCTCATATATTTTATTTGGCTATTCCTGGTCATGTTGCAAAAAAGGAACATCAAAAGTAACAAAATGTGATTTTGAGAAAATGGAAGAAGAAAGAATAAAATAAGGATGGGGACAAAAAAGATCTATGAATAACGTTTAAGATGTATACCATGATGACCTACTCATCTCTCATAGGTGAGCGCCACATTTGGTTCTCAATTTCTCCAGCAGTCAATGTGAAAACAGAAATTTGTCTGTTATCCAATTCCCAGTATCCATGTGATGTAAAAAAATGTCCTGGTAATTTTGATCATTCTTGGAACAAATATTTTCAAAAGAAATTTCTCTTGAGATCCTTCTAAAGAGAATACAGGGAGACATATTATCAACATTCAAGGAGATAGATTCCTTCTTAGAGATAGTATGTTCTTATTTCATGTCTTTGCTCATGTTGATAATCAGAACAGGCAAGTGCCATTGCACAAATCACAGAATGATTTTTGTAAAAACCATCTTTTGGAAAAACATTTGATATTTGGAAAAACATTTGATATTATTAAGGCACTCATCTCTTAAAGTTACAGTAGTAGCTGAATTGTTATCCTTTAGAAAAACTTTCTGAATATTGTTTTTCTTTAAGATACAGTTTTAAATGGTTTTAATATTTCCTACATGAAATCTCAAAACTCTAGATTTTATATCTGACAGTTGATGCTTCCTTGGAAGGCCAGAGTTTAGGTTGAGAAGCAAAAATCCTCACTTTCTGATTATGAACATGGTTCCCTTTGAGGAAGTCTTCTGAGAATGTGGCTGGACAGAGATGTTACAGTCTTGGACTTTTGTCTCTTGTGGAGAATAGGATGTTATCCTAAGAGGACTAAAACATAAGTTGAATAACATACTCAGGTTCATAGAGGTTGCTGTCGCCAATCTTGAGTCTTCTCCAGAAATGTGGCTAGAGCTGTAAATTTTGGACCTGAAGTATGAACTTCACTGAGGAATGTTAATAATGCATGCTGGTAAGAAAGCTGGATATTAAAATCTTTATTTTCCCATTTTCTGAGAGTTTGAGAAGATTTGTTCAGATAAAAACAGTTTAAAAAATACTTGGCTTTATGTTTTTAGGGCTGTTCAGATACCTTGTTCGTATGAAAAGAAAATCCTTCTGACTACAACCTAGATATGATTTATCTTACACATTCATTTTCTCTGCTGAAATGCATATAACTTTAGATACATGGTGACATTTTAAAGATATTTAAACAACACTGTACATATCTCAAGGCAGATGTAATCATCTGACAGGAATGGTGCAGGTCTAGTGCAGTCCTTTCCAGAGATTCCCAGAGGGGGAATAGGATGACTACTTGACTATTAAATATGATATTCTATATGAAGTGGAAGATTTATCAAAGAACCAACTTACGAATAAAGGCTTGTGGTATTGCATATTACTGTGTGGAAAATCTGCGGTAAATTTTACCCACATCTCCACTATGGGCACCAGCATAATAGGCTACATCAGAGTTAGTTTACTCCTCCCTTAATCACAGCTATACCATGCCACTCCTCACCTCTACCATCTTTAAAATGGCCATGTGAGGTCTAGCAGAAAATGATGTTTCCTCTGGTTTAAACTCTGGTCATAGCTGCTCCAAAGGCCATCCCATGTGACTGAACTAGTGTAGTTCAGTCCTTACCAAGGGCCTGGAAAGAGTACAGTAGGACGGCACCTTTCAAACGATATTGAAAAGTTGACATATCATACTATACTGCTAGATTGTCTGTAAAATTTATTTCAAAATGGCTATAAAATATTTTATAGAGCAGCTATATCATAATGTAACTACACCTTCTCTTATTATTTATTATTTTGATTTTCCTACATAAATAAGACTTGAACAAATATTTTTACTCAGTTTTTTTCCTTCTACTCTATGAGGCACACGGTAAAGATTGTAGCATAATTTATGGTAATACAAAAAGCACGAACTAGCTGTACCATATTAGGAAGAGGAAAAGCAAAATAAGAAAGTAACAGGAAAGAAAAAAGGAAGAAGGAAGAGGAGGAGGAAGAAGAGGAGGAGGGATGAGATGATCACCCAGAAAGTCTTCCATTATAGGATGGAATGGCAGGACAAGCGACTTTACAGTAGCTGGCATATTCAATAAACATTTGTTGAATGAATGAGTGAAAAATGAAAAATATAAATGGCATATATCCAGTGAGAGAACTATGTGCCTGATGGTATCCCATCAGTTCATAAGCTAGATTTGGACCCATGTGAGAATGCGTATACTAGGTTCCTAATTTCTTTTAAATTGTCAAAGAGGCAGTAGAGACATGTCCTGCCTGTGTTTAACCAGAACTTCCCTGATCACAATCCAACAGATGTTCCCAAGTCTCCCAAAAAGGCTTTTGAGTGATTGTTGCAAATATGCTGAGAATATGTGCTTCATATTCTCAGTATAAATGATTTTGGTTTATAATATCATTTATTTGTTGATTAATGCTTTTAAAATGTATTCATTTTATCTGCAACGTCTTCACTCGTATCATTTCTCTAAAGTATATACATGAGAAATGTTTATGATATACAGTAGTATGTTAACATTAAAGTGTTAACATTCTTATACAGTCATGCATCACTTAGTGACTAGGATATATTCTGAAGATCCTTAGGCGATTTTGTCTTTGTGTGAAAATCATAGGGGGTTCTTATACATACGTAGGTGATACAATCTATTGCTCTGAGGCTACAAAACTGTACAGTGTGTTACTCTACTGAATACTGTAGGCAATAGTAACACAGAAGCAAGTATTTGTATATGTAAACATTGAAAAGGTACAGTGAAACTTCCATATTATAATATTAGGGACCACCATTATATATTTCAGTGGTCCATCATTGACCAAAACATTGTTATGTGCCATATGACCCTAATTGCTGCCCACGCCTTCCTGATGAAAGTATTGTGTGGTGGAGTGGGAAGCACACTGAACTGATGATATGGATTCTCGCTCCTAACTAATTCTCACTAACTAGTTGGCTGACCTCAGGCAGGCTACTTAAAAGTTTCAAGCTCAGTTTTCCTTCCCTGTAAAATGGAGCTGTAGGAGGCAATTCCCTCCCCAGGATTCCATTCACTTAAAGGTCACACTGATCCTGTGCTCATCAGCTATAAGTGAAGAATCCTTTCAGTATGATGAGACTAAGCGACTGCTAATGTTTCTTTAACAGTGGGGCTGAAATACTATGAGACCATCACATATGGCAGGTAAGAGCATGGGTTTTAGGTGTAGAGTAAGTCCTGGTTCTTCTTTGCCACTTTCTAGTAGGTAGCCTGGGGACAAGTATTAACCTTTCAGAGGCTCAGTTTCCCTATCTATAAAGTGAGAATAATACAAACACTAATAGTTTTTGTATTAAATGAGACAGTGTAAATCCAGCCCAAAATACTGTGTCTGACACAATAGAAGTGCTCAGTCAAAAGCATCCATTTTTAACACTGTTATTTCCTTGGCTCCACTGAAATAACAGCTCTTTTAGTAGTACTTCTCCAAACTGATTATCAGTACTATTGTAATTACAGTGCTTAAAGGATTTTAAGGTGCCAACTTGGGCTGACTTGCTTAAAAATAATTGGAAAGACATGGGCTCAAGGGATCTTTAACAATTAAGCAAAACAACCTGCATGCTGACCTTTACCCTGTGGTTCTTTTATTTAATAACAGTCTATTAATAAACACAGCTTTAGTTCTTTAATACAAATGTAATCCAAGCCAAATATGCTACCTAACAGCTGTAATAGACTTTCTTGTCCCAAAGAAATTTTGATGAAAATTCGCCTCACTTTTCAGTTTGTTTTGAAAGAAGATTATGGAGAAGCTCTTAATTTTGAGTTCCTATCAATAAATATTAAGTCTCCTTAGTTTTTGATTATATGTAGATACAATTTAAATAAAAATAAATGAGATAAAGTCATTCCTAGATTGGTGAGAGAATTTTTGAAGGCTGTATAAGTTGTTATTTGATAATTTTAAAACAATTACTTAACCATAAAAGAAAGGGGAAGGAAAAAAAAGTCCCCAAAATGTAGGAAACCAAAATACTTGCTTTGCTGTTAATTATAGCAGGAAATATCTGCATGTTTATTATGACCTTGTACTTCCATAGTCACATTAACTTTTAAACAGTTTTCATTCCCTTTACCAACAAAGGTAAAGCCTGCCTTGTGGAAACTAATCATTTGCAAGGGAGTTCAAGGAGATTACCTGCATAATTAAATCAGTAGTAACTGGCTTGTTCCCACAACTTGGGGATGGACCATTTGTGAACAGGCAACACTACGAAGTGTAGGACCCTCTATAGCACCTGTTAATTGGCTGACAATAATCTGCGGGGTCAACTTGTGCTACAGATTATTTGAGGACTCTCAAATTTTATAGCAAGTGTTCTATGTTACCATTATGTGTTTAAGAATTTCTTCTTAATGATTCCAGGTTTCTTTCCATTCAGGAGATGTGAGCCTCAACTGATCTGTAGCAGGTTGTCGAAAAGTAATCACTATATTTCTGGTAGAAAGTTATGCACAGGATACAGGATAAGTCGCGTGTTCCGTAGACCAATAAGAATCTACATGGATATATAAATCTGTAATATTTGCATATTAAATATCTAAAATTGAAAAAGCCATGGTATAGACTTGTTTTAATTATAATAATTCAATTTTTAAAGTTTCTTAAAAAGTAGCTTATTATTTTCAATCTCCATAGCTCTATCTCCTTTAATATTTTATTATTTGATTAACTCTCATGAGACTTGTTTTAAAAGCAATTTGAAAGGATTGCGTATTGCATTTATATGACATTTTCTAATCGCCCATAGTCACTATTTGTCAAATACCCATTTAATCAAAAGAATTGTGTTATTAAATGTATCTGTTTTTTTGTTTTTTTGTTTTTTTTTTTTCTGAGACAGTGTCTCACTCTGCCACCCAGGTTGGAGTGCAATGGCGCGATCTTGGCTCACTACAAACTCCAACTCCCAGGCTCAAGCCATCCTCCTGCCTCAGCCTCCCGAGTAGCTGGGACTACAGGCGCCCACCACCATGCCCAGCTAATTTTTTGTATTTTTAGTCTCCTGACCTTGTGATCCGCCTGCCTCGGCCTCCCAAAGTGCTGGGATTACAGGCGTGAGCCACCACGCCCGGCCAAGTGTGTATGTTTCATAGCTTCTGAATTAGAGACAAAAAGGGGGACTTAAACTGTTGCTAAGCTCTTGTATATCTGCTCATCATCACAGTGTTAAATGAAGTGTCTTCGTTTTGAAGTCCTGCTTGCTCAACCTAGTACTTTTTAGTTGGTGATGGGATTCGGTGGAGTTGAATATAAAGAAATAGCCAAACTGGTTTACCAGAATCCTGTCTGAGTCTGGCAGAAAACCTGTTCTCTCCCCATTTTGTCCACCCTCAAACTTGCCAAGCCTTGTTCGCTTTGGCTTTATTTTTAAAATGCATTTCTGGTGAGTGAGGAAAGGTTTTGTACTGTGTTTTCAATGACTCACCCAAAATAACTCCATTCAACTTGTAAACGGTCCTGTTCTGAATGCAGATTGTATTTGTTCTGAGATGGGCATAAAGGAGCTGCAGAAGGGAGATTAGAGAAGGGAAACGTGCTGGGAGAGGCCAGTGCAGTTTATATTTATTCAGGTTCAGGCACATACCACATTTATTATTTTTTTCAAAGACATGTGTGTGTGTGTGTGTATGCTAAAGAACCGTTATAAGGTGTGTACCATTTAAAGCTCTTCAAGATACAGCAGTGTTAGAGAGATGTATGGTTCATCTAGTCACAAACCTTCCTTTTCCTGCTCTTCATAAAATACAGAAAGAGAAATTTACATGAAAATATATAATTTCAAATATATGCATCGTGAGCTGTAATTTTTTTAAAGTTCTAAATGGCTCCGAAGAGAAAGTAATCATATACATAAACAAAAGAGCTAGAATATAATCTTAAATATGGAAGAGAAATTAACTATATAATAAGACAGCGCTAACACTGGGAAACTCAATAATGACATCCTCCTGTTTGGTTGTGTGTTGCAGAAAAATTCTTAATATCATCTTGCATGGGTACAGACTGTGAATTTCATATGGACAGATATACCTTTTTAGAAGGTTTTATGATTCAAAACATCAGAGACCTTTAAAAGCAACATTTTAGGGCAGGGCTGAGAAGAAAAAGTAAAAGGATTGATCCTAACTTGAGAATTAGGCTTCACAGATAGAAAGCAAAAATGTTTGTAATTCATGTGTAACTATGTTCAGTAAAAAGGATTTCAAAACCTCCTTTGAGTTGTTTTATGAATTTGTGAAACAGATCAAATAGTCTATTCTGTTACATAATCTTGCTTCACTTTATTGTTGATTAAGAATAGATGAGCCATTCTTACCTGTTGCTCAGAAACACCAGAGGATTGAGCCACTGAAAAGAAAACAAACTGGCCACAAGGTTTCACTGAGAAAAGAGTAAATTTAGCATCATGTGTCAAACTGAATAAATTGTGATCTGAGAATGAGTGATAAAACTGACAAGCCTTTAACATGCACAAAATCAGAAAGTATGTAAACTGATAATTTACCCAGATTGTATAATTTGCAAGGCAAAATTCTAGTGGTATTAACACCTGCTTCTCTTTCTTATCTGTACTTGGGAAAATAAGATAAATCAAAATTATGGACTATTCTACATATTAATGCTTCCTTATGAGGAAAAGCAACTAATATAAAAATCGTTGAATTTTTGCTAATGTGGAAGAACTCTAAGATCAAAAGGTTTACAGGCTTTAAACATGCAATTTTATTGCTTTAACATATATACAATAACTGGAAATACTAAAATCAGAAATATTTTAATAATTAATAATGGTTTCAATAATACAGGAATATATCAATAACCCAATTGAAGTCAGACTAACCAGCATTCCTCATAGTTCAATTACATAATTTGTAAATAAATGTCTGAAAATTTTTGAAGTGTTTACTCTTATTTGTTAATTTTTTTTTTTTAATTCTCTTTCATGCTATTGCAAATTATCTCACTGGTATCCCTGGAAATGTTAATGGATGCATTGAGGGACCAAAAAGATTTCCTGTTGAAATGAATTTTAGAACTATTGGGTTTAAAAAATTAAACAGTTTTAAAAAACAAGTTTTTTTTTTTTTTTGAGACGGAGTCTCGCTCTGTTGCCCAGGCTGGAGTGCAGTGGCACGATCTCGGCTCACTGCAAGCTCTGCTTCTCGGGTTCACGCCATTCTCCTGCCTCAGCCTCCCGAGTAGCTGGGACTACAGGCACCCGCCACCGTGCCCGGCTAATTTTTTGTATTTTTAGTAGAGACGGGGTTTCACTGTGGTCTCGATCTCCTGACCTTGTGATCCGCCCGCCTCGGCCTCCCAAAGTGCTGGGATTACAGGCGTGAGCCACCGCGCCTGGCAAAAAACAAGTTTTGAAGACTTCTCAAGTCTTTAACATTCATTGTGACTGTGCTGGGGTGGAGGAAGAGGAGGGGATATAATATGCAGTGTTTTCCATTCTTATTTCATATAGAATTTTTTTCTCCAGGCAATACTATCAAAACATAAAATGCTACTCTATTCATTTAACTTGATATTCTACTTACCTTATACCTCTCAGCCCCCTTTTGTCTTAATGAAAGGTGAGAATTTGAAGAAATAACTGCAACTCTACCACTCTCTAATCAGATTCTAAATAATTAAGATTGTGATGCACAAAATACAATTTTTGAGTATATAAATATTATTAAAGAAACAATACCATAACTAGAACCAAAATGGCTTAGCCTACTCAATAGTAAATCTTGTTTTGTAATTTTAGATATCTAAACCAAGAACAATGTTTCCCTTATGATTTACACTTTCCCATATAAAACTGCCTGATTTAACCAAAGTATATGTTTTCTATCCTTGCCTGAACTTATGCCAATTTTAAAATACAGCTGCATAAGCATGATGATAGATGCCATTTGCTAATATGAGAATTATTCCCCCATATGAAATTGATTGACTTTTGCTTTCTGCAATATAATCATTCTAATAGCTATACTGAGCCCCTACATTATTTCATGTGAGATTCACATCAATTTGGGAAGGTAGTTATCATGATTAGTATTTCACAGATGAGAAAAGTCATGGCCCAGGAATATTAGCTGTCTTGCCTTATACCATGCAGCTAGAAAAAGAGGGAAACATTTCAAACTTCAGTCTAACACCAAAGACCAAGTTGCTTCCACTATGTAATGGTGGATGGAATTATCCACACTTAATATACATTTCTTTCTTTTTCCACCTTGCAAGCATCATTGATTCAGACAATACTCTTGTTTTGTTTTGTTTTGTTTTGAGACGTAGTTTCACTCTTTTTGCCCAGGCTGGAGTGCAATGCCACAACCTCAGCTCACCGCAACCTCTGCCTCCCAGGTTCAAGCTATTCTCCTGCCTCAGCCTCCCCAATCGCTGGAATTACAGGCATTTGCCACCATGCATGGCTAATTTTGTATTTTTAGTAGAGACGGGGTTTCTCCATGTTGGTCAGTCTGGTCTCAAACTCCTGACCTCAGGTGATCTGCCCCGCTTCAGCCTCCCAAAGTGCTGGGATTACAGGTGTGAGCCACCATGCCTGGCCCAGATAATACTCTTTATGTAGAGCTTTGCAATGTATACTTGCAGTTGGTGTACAATATAGTACTTGTTTGGGAAAAAATCCTCAAAGAAGCAAACATGTAGACTTTCTTCATGTGTAGTATTCATTATGGAATAAATGAAATACTCTGGACATTTTAAAACATCTGTAAAAGTTGAGAATACAATGAAAAAACCTTACATTTCAAGGCAATAGCATACTACTTCAAGGGTTTCCTTCTCTATTACTTCTATACCCTCAACATATGTCACTAAAAAATGCCATGTAGAAGAAAACATACATTTGTGTTACTGGAAACTGAAAATGTATATACTGTATTTTGTTACCTGCTGGTATTTTTTCTCCCTTATTACTTGACTCTGGTTGTTTGATTTTTTTAAAACTATGGCTCATTATTGCCTTTCACAAGAATTCTTTGTTGTTGTCATCTGAAAGCGTATTTAAACAACTGCAAACCTAAATAAAATATAAGCATTATAGACATAACATGACACAAATTTTTAAATAATCAATTTAGGTGTCTCTTTGAAGAACACACAAAAAAAGAAACTACCTCAAGAAGACACATTATCCCTTGTGGGATCAGCATTTAAAAGTGTAGGGGGTACAAGAATACTGAAGAATGTTCTATCATCTCTCACAATCTGGCTAGTAAGCCAAACATACCTTCCAGGGCCAGTCATATTATTTACTGTACAATTCAGTCCCCAAATAAATGACGTAGACATGTTGTTGTATATTAGATCCCTGTGGGAGTGGTGTGATCAGGAGTGGAGGAATAGTGGAGTCAAAAAGTTCTGGTTTAGCTAGATTTTGAAAGACATGAAGATAGTGGATAGAAAGAACAGGAATGAATTAAGAAGCAAAGACAGTAGGCAACAGCACTTCGATATGATAGAATTGAAGCTGGGAGCAGCAGAGGAACAGGGTGGGATACATAAGAACCCTGGATAAAACTTTGAAGGCAGCATATTTTGTGGCACTTGACCAGCCCTTTCAATGCCTCTTCCTAGGTACCTTCTTTATTCATTCTCTTTTTCATCTTCCACACGGGCAGCGAGACTCTGGCCTATTTTGGAGAGCCATTAAACTGTTAGCTGCATCCTACTACAGGACCCTTGAAGGCTGAGAAAGTCTTATAAGTTCAAAGAAAAGATTTTCTAGTAGTGAAATTTCAAGCCATAGAGATACTAATATCACGGTTCTAACTCCCCTGACATTTGGCAGTACATATATGAGGGGAATATTATGATGGTTTTGGAAAGATAGCCTGGATTTTGGATTTGATCTTGGGGATATTAGTAAACCATCAGAAGATGTCCTGGAATTGTAAATCTAGAGCAATGCGCTAGAATGGAGATAGCAAAGAATGAAGGCAGGAAAATCAGTGTGCTATTTTAGTAGTCCATGACTTACGTGTAAATGCCTGGACAAAAACTAGGCACTATTTCATCTCCAGAGCATTCTTCATTCCAAATTCTCCAAAAGTTATGGTTTCCTGTAGCTATCAATGACAATGCACTTAATTACCTTGTAATTCGAATGCTTCCATTAGGACTTTTACTATGCTCTTGACTTTCATTTCAAATGAAAAATAATTCCTTCCTTAAAATATTATCTCTATGCAAAATACTCTTTTCAATCAGGTTAAGATTTTAAAAAGTGTTCTTACTTGTTCTTCAGAGTAGAGTACAATAAAATATTGGAAGCCTTACTTATATGTATAGTTTAGATGTAACATTTAGGGGAACAATGTTGCTTGATAGGTCTGTCACATTGTGTCTGGTTTTGAATAGAATTTGAATCTTTTTGCTAATGAGAATTTAAACATAACAAAAGGGAATGCTGAAGCTGGCTTTAGAAAAAGTTTTGAACCCTGACATCATTTGTTTCTTGTAGCATGCTGTCTCACCAAAATCCAAGCAACTATCTCCACATTGTCCCAATTATTGTTTGCTCTATTCTCCCTCCCCTAAGTCCAACTTCAATATGAAATTTCCAGATTAAATATCCTTTCACAATTCATTATCATTCATAACCACGATAAATAACTTTAAGTATGAAAGTAGTACTCCAGGAAGCTTGGTCTTTTGCAGTTTTAACATTTTTGGCTACACTAATCAAGCACCTCTCTTTCGGTCCTTACCCCAATTCCTTGGACACTAAATAGTCTACATTCAGGCGACTCTTTGAAGTGTACGTTTCAGGGTGCCTAAGCAGACACTCGTTTTCTCGCGGGGGCGATTTGTGAGACTTGGCCTCCCCACTTTCTTTCTATTTTTGGGCGAGGGAGGAGGAGGAGAAGAGAAGGGAAGATTATTAACAAGCAAACTAATCTCGCCCATTCCGCGGGCAGCAGAGGAGGGCTGGCCTGCTCCGCACCACGCCCCGCGCGCCCCCGGCCGG
>NW_012106631.1:718424-749712 GCF_000951045.1 Mandrillus leucophaeus
GGCTGGGGTAACGGAGCCCCCAGTGCGGCCATGGACCGACCCTTGGCGTCGTCGGCGGAGGCGGAGGAGGAACTGGAGTGGCAAGTGGCGAGTCGCAGGAGGAAGGCCTGGGCCAAGTGCCGCAGCTCCTGGCAAGCTTCAGAGACGGAGGATCTGTCCACAGAAGCGACGACGCAGGACGAGGAGGAGGACGAGGAGGAGGACCTCCCCGGCGCGCAGCTGCCGGCAGCGGGGGGAAGAGGTCGGTGCGCCCGGCTGGGCTGCGGGGGGAGGCTGGCGGGCTGGGGAGAGTCTCGTGCGCCCTGGGCGCCTGCCACGAGTTCTGGTAGAGTCTTGGGAACCGTAGGCCGAAGGGAGAGGGGACACTTCCGACCTTCAAACGCGCGCGCTGGACGAGGCGCCCCCAGCGTCAACACAGACTACTGGGTGCCATCCGATTTCCCTGCCAAGGGACACTGAGACGTGTCGCTTAGGCTGCATTTGCCGTGGTGGATTTTCCTGCTTGGGAGGGTCCTGGGTGACCCTGCTGTCGGAGTGCTTCTGTGTGGTAACGCGCTGTCCCCTTGCTCTACCCCCCAGGAAACGTGCCCAACGAGAAGATCGCGATATGGCTCAAGGACTGCCGGTGAGTGCTCCCTGGGCCACCCGCGTCCTGGAGGAGATCCATGCGGACGGGACGCTGGAGCAGAGCCACTCGGGCCGCGTCCCTGTGGGTCCCGCGACCGTTGTAAGCTACAAACCGGAAAGTGAGCCGGCGGATAGCTTCCTTCTCTAAGCGATTAGAAATGGAAGTGCTGTGACCGCTGATTATTTGGTGACCGTGTTGACTTTACAGTTAGGACTTGAGCTGCTCGTGCATGGTGTTAGCATCAGAGATCAGAAATCCAAAACAGATGATCGTGCCGTATTATGTTTGTTCTGTTTTTATTTGAAAGAATTCTCACATTTCATAGGATATTTTATTTTGCTTTAGTTTTGGCATCTGTACAACTGGCACGGAATCATTTTCCTTTCCAATGTGTTTTAAGATGAGTTTAATTTACCTAACTACACTAAATGGGCTTTAATTCTATTTCTGTTTGGGGAGCTATTAAAACTAGCTAACTTTGTACTTATAGTTTACTTCTTGAACATGGAATTGTCAGATGACACTGGAATTCTCAGGGAATAGAACTTTTAAAAGCATTCAGACTGCATAAATCTGTTTAATTATATGCTTTGGCAAGTGTTACAAAAATGTTTGATAAAATACAGAGGAGATGAATCATACTGCAAGTAAATCTGACTACAGCGAAATGTGCTTGTTTCCTATTTTTTCCACTTTAATTGCTAGTTGTAAAATCAAGAATGTAGCATTTAAACTTTTGTTGGTGTTTGCTTTTGAGCATATTTTTGCTTTCTCAATTTAGGCTTTCTTAATATTTCGTTCAAATATTAGAGATGGGGTAGTTTGTTTTGTTTTGTTGTGGCAAGTGATTCATATGCCAGTTTGCCTCCTCTAAAGACAGAATATTGGCTACCATGATATTAATGCCCTGTTTTGATGAATCGACTGGAACCTTATTGAACACTCTTTATGACAGAACTCGTATCCTTTATTGGAAGTGTCATAGACCCTTCTGAAATATGATGAAATATATGGAATAACTTCTCTTTAAAGATGCACAGAGGCAACTACACTGCTTGAAGTCCTTGGACCCCAGATTTACAATCTAGCTGTAAATCAATCTCCCGGTTTTCAGATAAGCCTTAGATATTAGATACTTCACTCAAAGTATGGATCAAGAAATTGTATTACTGTGCTACTGGTTCATTTAATTGTTAAATACCAAAACAGTCTATAATTTAAAAGCTTGAAATTTTGAATATACATGTTCAGGCCTTTTGGGTGAGATCTGATGAAACTAGTATCTTTCGTTTCCTCTTAGAAATGTATCTGAGCAGTTGTTTTGTTACTTTTACTTAGGTCTTTTAAAGCCTCCAATCTGACTCTTTACCTACAGTCCTCAGTACAGTAGTGGCTTACTTTAGGTTTCTTAAAATAGGCTTAGCATTACAAATACGTTTATAATGTTTTATTGTTTAAGTTCAAGTGCATATTAAAAAGAATTTAAAAAATTAAGAACAAGAGAAGAATCACACTATGTTTTAATGACCTATAGGATTTAAGATTGTATAAGAGATCATATCAATTAGATAGTAAATAAGTGCATCTTTTTTGAGACAAGTGCAGTAGGCAAATGTTGACATTCACCAGCACACAGTCAATCCCTGACAATTTCAGAAGTTTTGTTGCCAATACTGATTTATGTGGGAAGATTCTGTAGTTTCCTGCTCCTTCCCTCATGGATTTCCTTCTTGTTCCTACAGTTAGCACCTATTCTACGCAAGAATGGCATTCATTTGTATCCAGGAAAGCTAGAACAAGTAGTCTTTTAATCTTGGCTGTATTATCACAGGTTCGACTTAGGATATGTTGCCTCTGTATTTTTGTTTTAAATAACAACTCAAGTTCCTTCCCAGAGTTGGACATTCTGTATGTTGTTTATTATGTACAAATGACCTTAAGACAGCATTTTACCCACTTGATAAGTTCTCAAATAGTCTTTGTTTTCTAGTGCCGTCCATATCCTGAATAAATATACCGTATTTTCTTTCCTTAAAGGGAGTCTTTATTTTGATAACCATTTGTGGGGGGACTAAGTAAAAACTGCTTGAATTAACATTGAAGAAGTGATAGAGATTTTGATAGAATTTGGAAGGGAGCAACTATAAAAGGAAGATATTTGTTTTCGAAGGAGGATTCCTGTTATTCTGCTTATCTACCATTTTCTGTTAGTGCGTAGACCAGTAGAGACATCTGTGGACAGAGTAATGCAGTGTTTACATCCAAGAAAGTAGCCATCAGGGAAGGATGGCTTTTTAAAGACATACATTAGAATTTTATTAAAATATATGCAAAAAATGGATTAAAGCTTTTATGAGTATATTTATAGTAATTGCTTGTGATTCTTTTACATTTCAAAAGTACTAGTTTTTTAAAGAGCTGCCATTGTTAGTATACTTGTAGAAAGTTTTAACCTTTAATTGGCATTTCCTTGAAACTGGTATTTTCATAATTGATCCCATGTCTCATGTGAATTTTTAACAGGTATAAATTGTTACTGAAGAAAGGTTTGTATCACAAAACAGACTCTCCAATATAAAACAATGTGTTTCTTACTATAACTTGATTTGAGAGAATTAAAAGTGTTTGTTTCTGTATTTGAAAATCAGATATTTCTCTCATCTGTATTTGAACTACAAGAATGAAAAAATTTTAGCAATGGCTAATCTTAATGTTGATTCTCAAGTCAACTTTTTAGTAATTTTCCAAGTTAAATGAAAAATATATGTATTTTTTAGCTAAAAACAGAAAGCAAATCTCAAGCTTCTACATTTAAATAAAGAAAAAGTTGGGGCAAGGGGGAGGCACTATGTGATGCTTTGAAATGCTAGTGATAGATTAACAGATGAGGTTTAAGGAAACTGTTGGGCCTCATTTCCAACTACTCTTCACTTTTTAATTTTATTAAGGTTAAGTTACCTATGACTGAAGATTTGTTTTCTTCTAATTTTCTTTTTTGATGGAAGGGGTTGAGAGGAACAGACATTTTCTTAATGCTTATTGTCAGTCATTCTCTCTTTTTTGCAAAGAAAAATGCCAATTCATATGATTTGTCATTGCCATTTTTGCCCCTAATTGTTGGCACATCAGATGTGATTAAATCATTCCTGCTGAACTGACTTGATGATAAGTATTTACTTAGTTACTGAATATTACTTATATAATCTACTTGCATTCCTTGTGTGCTTTTGGAGGAGAGTTTAACTGTGATTAGAAGCTTATTGAGCTATAACTCTTTAAGTAAGGCCATGTAATGACAACTTTCCAAACAGCCTTTCACAAGACTAAGGCTAATATGTTTATATGGTTTCAGTACACCTTTGGGAGCCTCACTGGATGAACAAAGCAGTAGTACACTCAAGGGTAAGAGAAGGTTGCCTTTCTAAATCTGTTCTTTATGACAGCTCTACTTCTTTGTCCTCTGGGTAAAAGTGTATATGTGACTGATAAAAGTGATATTCATGTTTATAATGCTGTTCTGAGCTAGAAGCAAAATGGAAAAACTTTGTTGTAAACTGTAAAACAGTAGGGAGTTTAAGCAAATTGCCTAGCCTTTTCACAGCGTGAAACTTACATCTTTATTGTCCAGTTAGATATTATAAAGACTAATTAAATATAAATATATGCAAATATAAGGAAAATACTTGAGTGAACAAAAGTTGAGTCAACTTTAGTGCAGCATTTCTTTGCTTACATTAACTGAAATTGCCACACCTAAAATTTTACCACCTGTTCAAGACAGAATTCTAAAGTTCAAAGTACAACAAGCATGTGCAGGTAGTGGCAAGGCATATAAAAATATATTTACAGTGTCAGGAAAATCCAGCTCCTGACTTAATATGAGATGGATAAGAAGAATATTTGCTCCAGAATCTGGTTTTCCATGAAACTATTGGTATGTAATCTAATTGAACATCTTCAAAAATATAAGTTTAAAACAGCCTGTAGGTTGGCTTCTGATAACTTTATGTTGCTGGAAAAGTGGTTTCTTTACGTTAAAGTAAAAGCGTATACCTGCTTCTTGAAGTTACATAATCAGAATAATGTCTGAGTACGTTCAAGTCTGAAACATTTTACTGTATAAGATATTTTGCTGGGTGAATTTGTTTTAACTAAAATAATGATTTTATATGAGGGTAGGGAGGAACAAAACACCAGGATGAGTTTTCAGATGTTTCTTTCAGGTGTGCTTGTGAGAAATGGAGGAAGTTTTGAAGATGATTTGTCATTGGGAGCTGAAGGTATGTTTGTTTGGAAGAACTGTATTTTTGTTTAGTTTTCAAATTTAAAAAAAATGAGAAAGCTCAGGTTTATGATCCTCAACCTAAATTTAAGGGTCTTGAAAATGGCTCAGGTACATTTCACATTACCTTTCTATGTTAATAATCAAGTCATAGTCTGTAGGATATATGTAGGGATGACTCTGAAGAACCATTTGAAGTGTCCATCTGTCTTTCTTGTACTAAATGCTTAAAGGAACAGTTTGTAACAAACCGTGGTAATATAACTGAGGGAAGAAATGTCCTGAAAAAGGAAGGACGCTTAAATATTTATACATGGGAAAATGAAATTGAAGCTTATTTTTAGCACAAAATAGACTTATGTCATACTTACAGCTGCAGCTTGTCTTTCTCTTTGTATTTAAGTGTCTCCTGTCTTTTCCCCGTTTTCCTGATTTTTAAGATTAAAGGGGAAAGACAAAATAGCAGAGCTAATAGAATTTTATTAGAAATCATGCTGGTGTTTATTCCAGAAAGCATTAGATTTTAAAAAATGTGTTGTGCTATTTAAAAATTTTTACAGGTTATGTAATGTTTTCCAGTAGATTTATAATAAAGATTTCTCACACAAAAAATTAAGAATTTTAAATTATTTTACTGGTATTTTAAAAGCTATTTTATAGCTCATTGATCATATTGAATAGATTATTCATAGCTGTATAGCTCAGTTATTAATATGTACTTTTTTAAAAAAACAAGAATTTTAAAAAATCTTTAAAGCTTACAATTGATGAATACTGAATTTATACACTTAATTTAATATCCTTGATTTTTTGCTGTTTTAAATGCATCTGTAAGGTAAATTACTATTTATAACCTTCTAACATTTAAAACTCTGGAATATGTGAATATATTCGTTCTTATTATTTCTGTTCATATGTTTTCAGGCTCTATAAAAAGCTTAAACTTACTGCTTCCCAATCAGTACAATTGAACATGTTGTCAATCCCTTATTAAAATGCACTTTGCACTTTTGATATTTGCCTTGGTAGTTTGATAATATTGAATGATTTTATTGGAAACCAGAACCTAAAAAGGAACCTCATGAAAGAGTAAAGCTATTACGTTGTTTTACTGAAAATTATTTCAAGGCTATTTCCAGTCATTAAGTAAATAATTACTGAGTGCTGTGAGTTAGGCACCTTTCTGGTGGATGTACAAAGAAACACAAAATTGTCATGACTTTGCAGATCAGAAATGAAAAGCAGTTCATGTGTGCTGAAATAGATATGTTTATAATTAGTTTTATTCTTTATATTTGTCTATAAAAGTTAAATGAACAAAAGTTAACTCTAAACATTAACAACACGTATCTGTTTAGAACTTTAAGCTAAAGTTGCATTATAAAGTTGAAAGGCAATTTTTAAAAGAAAATTTATGTTGAAATAAGTAGAAGTTTTCAAGTTATATGTGTGAAAAGTCAGTTATAACCTTAAAAAAATCTACATTAGAAATTGACGTATACTATTGCCACACTTCATGTTAAATCATATTTTCCTCTTAAGATATTATTCATTAATAGCTTTTAAATTTAATAATTAGTACCACATATATGGTACATATCTCCTTCATTACTTATTTCTAACTTGCTAAAGAAATTTAATTGGTTCCCTATACTTTTTTTTATTTTAAGCACTCAAATGAGAGTAGTTAGTTTTATATTGCCAGAACACAAAAACACCCTTTAAAAGCTCCTGGCCCTGTTCTTATCTATCTGTATATTACTTTTAATGATGCAGATTTAATGGACCAAGATAAGTGTTTAATATATTAGGCATTTAATTCTAATATTGTAGGTAATTTGATTTCTTGATAATTGTATCATAGTAGTTATAGTCCTACTAACAATTGTGCTCTACGTTTATTGTTTTTACCTATAGCCAACCACCTCCACGAAAGTGATGCTCAAATTGAAAACTGGTATGTAGCTGTTTTGCTCTATTTCTTTTAAAAAATGAAGACCATTAATGAAAATAAAGTTTTATAGAATCTGATTTTGTTTATAGCAATAATATCTTGGCCAAAGAGAGACGATTACAGTTTCATCAGAAAGGGAGAAGTATGAATTCCACTGGATCTGGGAAAAGTAGTGGGACAGTCTCAAGGTAACATATTCTGAAATTGTGTTGGAATTACATTGTGTTATAGATGACCTACTCTTACCATTTTTGCGATCTTGAATTTTACCTTGATAGTATGAAATCAGAAAGAACACAAAAAGAGTGTTTCCTGAACCAGCACAACTGATAGGAGCTTTTGTTTTGTTTTGCTTTATTTTGAGATTAAATAAAAAGCAACAAGTAGGTTTATAATGCTGCCGGAATCCATAAATGAGTATTTGGAGCCCCCTCAACAACCTGAAAGAGGAACTCCATAATGGAGTAACTTGTAATTGTGGAGAACCAAAATTCATTCTGTTAAGGACTTGAGTTAATTCTGACACAAAAATCAGAATAAATTTTTCTAAGTTACAGCTTGATATGTAAGCATAATTTTTTTTCAACATATTAAACCAAAGATCTTTCAAATATATAGTATAGTCAGGCACAGTGGCTCACACCTGTAATCCCAGTGCTTTGGAATGTCAAGGTGGGTGGATTACTTGAGCTCAGGAATTCAAGACCAGCCTGAGCAATATGGTGAAACGGCAAAACCCTGTTTTTACAAAAAATGCAAAAATTAGCTGGGTATGGTGGGGGCCACCTGTAGTCACAGCCACTTAGAAGGCTGAAATGGGACCCAGGAGGTTGAGGCTGCATGAGCTATAATTGTGCCACTCCATTTCAACTTGGGTGACAGAGTGAGATGCTCTCAAAAAACACAAAAAACAGCAACAACCCCCCCCCCCCACAGAGTATATTAAAATACATCAGTATATGTGCCTATGGAATCCAGTTTAAACTATTATCCAAATTATAATATTAGAATCTGAGCATTTTCTCTGAAACAAATTGAAATGTCTCTCTGTTGAAGTTCCATCTCTAACTTTCCTGTTTTCTTCAGTGACTCTTAGAAAGCTTAGATTATCACTGGTATGAGAGAGAAGGGATACTAAATATTTAATTCCCAATAGAATTAGAGTAGTTACCTTTGTGTAATCCACACTCTGTGAACCTTACTCCTCCTACTTCCTAAGTGGAAGTGGTTGGAGAGAAGTTGAAAGTAAGCTCCTCCCTCAATTCTCTGAAATCAGCTTGTTATCTTTATTGTCTCTCCGAGGACAGTTGCCACTCCTAGGGCAAGGATAGCAGAAAAGCTCAAGTTTCACAAAATGTCCCTCAGTTCCCTCAGTTCCTTTTCATTTCTTCTTTAATCTGTTTATTCCTTATTCTTGGTCATCTGTCCTCTACTTGTTTTAGCTGCTTTACAGGGAGTCTCTTAAAATGACAAAAAAAATAAGGTGAGGAATCACATAGGGAATCTCTGAATGTGTTCTTTGGGGTTAGCTCTTTTCTGCAACTCTAGCAACTTGAGACAATGAACCCTTTATAAGGGCTATTTATTCCTTAGTACACATGTGTAAACATGGTAAAATAATGGTTTACAGAGCAGAAGCTGAGAAAAAAGATTTTATTACAGGAAATCAATAATATGTATTCATTTATAATGTGATATGGACTATCAGTTTATTTTATATTTTCATGTTTCCTTTTTTACCCCCTTTTTTTGTAGTGTTTCAGAATTGTTGGAACTTTATGAGGAAGATCCTGAAGAAATTCTTTATAATCTTGGATTTGGACGTGATGAACCAGATATTGCTTCTAAAATTCCTTCCAGATTTTTTAATTCATCATCCTTTGCCAAAGGGATAGATATTAAAGTATTTTTGAGTGCTCAGATGCAACGGATGGAAGTAGAAAACCCAAATTATGCTTTAACAAGTAAGGTTTTTAAGTGTTAGGCATATTATTTTCTTAAATTATAGCATCTACAGCAAGATGGTCTTATTTTAAAGCCTTAATAATTTTCAGGAATAGCACTGGAAAGTAAAGAGATTGATCAACACAAAAGCCATTTTTACATGTTAAAATTAAGCTATTTTATTACTCTTTATAGTGGTTAATTTGCCTATTTTTTCCCTCCTCCCCAATTCTTGACTCAAGTGTTACCATAACTTACTTGCAGAACCTTATTCTTATCTACAGATCGCTTTTGTTCAAGAAGAAAAGAAGTAGGGAAGGAGTCTTGTTAATCTTAAATGAAGTCAGTTAATTTCAGGAACTAGTCTGGCTGATTTGATCAGTTTCACTCATATCTTTGATTATTTTCTTTCTGTTAGCCAAAGATTCCAAAAATAGGATTCCCTGCATTGTTCATGGATCAGTTTTAAGAGATTAATAAATCCCCCCCCCCCCGCAAATTAGGTATAAAATATATATTTACATGCATTTTCTTAGAAGAATTTTGAAAGAGTCTTAATAGAGTTCAAGACTTAAGAATAGAATCACAGCTGTAGATCCAATAGCTAGTTCTTTCTGTTTTATTCAGTGTTGCCATTATGCTTTGTGTTTATTTCTGGTTTTTAAAAAATACAAATTCTAGTGCTTAGAGTAAAAATCTTGCTCCTTCTTCCCACCCAGTGAATGTAGAGAAGGTTTAAGTGTTAGATAAGGAAAAAAGAGAGTTTTATAATCTTTGTGATCTAAGGGTAGTTTTTGGAATTCTAAACAATAATATACATTTAATATATGTGTATGTGTATATATTAAATATAAACATATAATTAATATTTTTTCTTTTGGTAGGCCGTTTTCGTCAAATTGAAGTGCTTACTACTGTGGCGAATGCATTTTCTTCTTTATATTCCCAAGTCTCCGGGACTCCCCTGCAGAGAATTGGAAGTATGTCCTCAGTGACCTCTAACAAGGAGACAGACTCACCTCCACCTTTAACTCGAAGTAACACTGCAAATCGTTTAATGAAAACACTCTCAAAACTGAATTTATGCGTCGATAAAACAGAGAAAGGAGAATGTGGTAGTCCTTCTCCATCAGTTGAAAAAGGAAAGATTCTAAATGTTTCAGTGATGGAAGAAAGTGGCAATAAAAACGATCAAAAGTCTCAAAAAATTATAAAGAAGAAAGAGTCATCCTCTATGTTGGCTACAGTTAAAGAAGAAGTGTCTGGTAGTTCAGTAACTGTTACAGAGAACACTGATAGTGATAGAATTTCTGATGAAGCAAATAGTAATTTTAACCAAGAAACTGAAAATGAACAAAGTAAAGAAACTCAAAGTCATGAGCGTCAACTGGGTGAGGAATCTGGTATTATAGAATCCAAATTAGATAGTGATTTCAACATATCCAGCCACAGTGAGCTAGAAAATAGCAGTGAGCTGAAAAGTGTCCATATATCCACACCTGAAAAAGAGCCATGTGCACCACTGACAATACCATCCATAAGAAATATAATGACACAGCAGAAAGACTCCTTCGAAATGGAAGAGGTAAGTAAAAAATTACTGAGATTGGTTTCAAGTTGCAAACTAGGAAAAAAAGTACCAAAAATGTTTATAAAATAAGAGGTAGCTAATAGATTTATACTAGAAAAATTTATCCTAATTTTGACTTTCCAGGTTTATGTTTCACAAACCAAGAATTGGTCTCAGGATTATGTGATTTCGAGGTAATGGGACAGTTCAGCAGCTCCTCCAGATGTTCATCCACTTGTTGATATTTGAACCTTAAGCCTCTTTTCTCTCTCAAGGGTAAGATTTTGATGCTCAAGAAAACCCTGAGAGAGTATATTTAAATTCAAAGCAATATTGCGTAATAGTTGGAAACACAGGCTTTGAAATCAAACAGGGGTTTGAGTTCTGCCACTGAATGGCTATGCCTTTGGCCAAGCTTTTCTTGACACATCTCAGCAGTAAGGATATGTGAAGAAGGCTTTGGGGATAGGTCTTGGTATATGACTAGCAAGAACATGAAGATGTTATGTACCTGCATGGGAAGGATAGGGACCCTCGAAGAAGAAGGTTTGAAAGGCCACTGAATAGGGTTTCTGCAAGCCTAGAAGACCAATGTTTGGTTACTTTTTATTTGTGTCCAGTAATATACCTGCTAGTTAACATAAATTTTTAGTTGGAAAAGTTAAAGGTACTTATTTTGAATGAGATTTAGCTAAAACTGCTTCTGAATAGTAGGAGCTGAATACTTTTGTGTTGGAATTATATAGCTTGAGGCAGGAAAACTGATGTTTACCAAGCATCTACCCTGTGCTGGGCATTGTTCTTGGCTCTGTTCATTGCAGTCTATGAGGCACATAGTAGTGGTCTCATTTTATACATGAGGAAACTGAGGCATGTGTGTGCTGATGAAGAGTTGTGGCTATAAATTATATAATGCACAATTTGTCTCTTGTAATTTATTACATTAGATTCGTTTTAGTAATAGTTCACAGTGGTTTTAACATCACACATCATTATTTTAGGGAATTAGAAAATGAGATAGTTGATTCAGCTCATAAATGTCCTCTTAGGTGAGTCTCTCTTTCTCTCTCTCCCCCTCCCTTCTTCCCTCCTTCCCTCACTTTAGTGAAGATTTTTCATTTATTATAAAATTTCAGTTGCTGATACAGATTTTTGCCTTTTTTGTGGTCTGTTAATACTTTAATTACAACTGAATAGTGAAATAAAAAGGGAGTAGGAGCAGCACCTTGGAATATTTTACATTTTCTTTTGAGCTGTTTTTCCTTTATTTCTTTGTATATATTTATATTTCTTCTATCTTTTTACCTCCTAGTGTAATTTATTTATCATCATAATGAGTGTGGAAGATGACTATGATGACACATTAAAATCTCTGTTTGTTCTATTTCACTCTGATTCCTTTTTGACTTTGTTTTGGTCTAAACTTAAACTTGTTCTAGCACTCATAATTAAAGTGTAAATTTTTGCCTACCATTAGAGCCCTTCTTCTATGACAATTAGATATGACAGTTAATTTCCTTGTTTAATACAATAGCAGAGCATAAAGATCTAAACAAATTATGTTAGGTAATTGCAAATCTGATGCTGGTGATTCCAAATGAACAACACTCATATTTTCAAGTAAGTCACTCTTCAAAGAAGTCAAGGAAGTTTATTTTTAATTTATAAAATTCCTGAATTCTAAGCTATAGTTTGTTTTTAAAATTTTTTATGATACCATACACAAAAGGTTTTTAAAACACTTAGAAAGTGCTAGATGTACTTTTGTGACAAGTTAACCTTTAATGATAGTCTGGGGTTTTTTGCCCCCTCTACTGGCAAAAAAGGTTAATGAAGAAAGTATTGTGGCATTGACTTGAACATTTTTTTGAAGTACAAGATTACATGCATTGGTGGAAGAATATGGAAGATTATTTTTTTTTTTTCAAAAGTATTTATGGTCGACCACAGCTACATTGTAAATATGGGGAATTTTAAAGAAAATAATGTGTCTTCAGATATATTTAAAATATGGATAAAAACCTCCTGGAATTATGTTTTCATCCCTTAGGGGACATTAAAGAGAGCTGGTAGAACAATGGATAAAGAAAGGAAATAATGTGTTACTTTAATTTCCTCTTCTCCCAAGCATTTGAATCATATTGACAGATGAAGAGAACAATCTTAGTGAAGCTGACTTTCAGATCCCATTCAGTGTAGTTTGTTACTATTTTTCTTTTGGACCTCTTTCCATGAGGTTTGATTCTTGACGGAAATTTTATTCTTGTGAAAACAATGAGTAAATATAGGTTAGAGCTTTCTCTCTCAGTAAATCAGTTCTCAGAAAGATATCTGAGCATAAGCTGCTTTGGGAAGCTAGGAAGGAGAAAATGTTGCTGACATGTTGACTGCATGAAGCTGTCTAATCCATCTTGAGACAGGAGGTAAGATCCCACAGTCACCAGAAGCAAAGAGACAAAATACTTAAATGTAAAGAGAGCTAAATAGATGATGAGACTGATCCTGGCCTGATACAATGAAAGTGTCTATTTCTTATGTTAGAAAAAGTAAAGGCCAGAGACTACTTTCTGACTACAAAAGTCACCTTGCCTTATAAGGTGTCTTGTAGACTATTTAAAATAGTTGTGAATGTTTAGAATGATATTTCTTTTTTTTTTTTTTTAGACGGAGTCTCGCTCTGTCGCCCAGGCTGGAGTGCAGTGGCGCGATCTTGGCTCACTGCAACCTCTGCCTCCTGGGTTCACGCGATTCTCCTGCCTCAGCCTCCTGAGTAGCTGGGATTACAGGCACACACCACCATACCCAGCTAATTTTTTGTGTTTTTAGTAGAGACGGAGTTTCACTATGTTGGCCAGGCTGGTCTCGAACTCCTGACCTCGTGATCTGAGCACCTTAGCCTCCCAAAGTGCTGGGATTACAGGTGTGAGCCACCGCACCCAGCCTGTAACTATTTATAAAAAGTTATTAAACCCTATTATTGAACTTCTAATTCTTCCAAATGACTTGCTTCATTAATTCTTGTGTTCTTTTTGAATGGCTTATTTTGAATATGTTGTGGTAACTCTCTGAAGCCATAGATTAGTAGTGTGAATGATTCACATGTTAAACCAAAATGATCCTTCTCAAGCAGATGTTCATCTTTTAAGTGTAAGGGAAAAACTTAAGAAGGAGAACTTTTAACTCAGCGTTTCTGTAAGCAGTTGATTGTGTGGTCTTCTTGGCCTATAAATGAATTTTTATTTAAATATAGCCATTATTGGATATACACATAATCTTTTTTAAGCTACTGATGTGTTAGTAACTGTTTCTAATCCTGTCTTCATACTAATTATTGATTTAACTAATGTACCTCACTACTCATTTTTAGCTGTTTTAGGATTTTTCTTTGTTTATTGGACTGAGTTAAAATAATCCCACTTCAATCAGATATTTGACAGATAATTAAATTGTTCCTTTGGCCTTTTAAATTTAACTGTATATGTTTTGAAGATAAATCCGCCCTAGAATATGAATTCTAACACATGACACGCACAGATGTCTGCTACTCTAAAGCCCAATTAACCACTGTTTTGTTATTTGGTATTTACCTAGAAGACCTAAGTTAATTTTTATTAAAAAATGATTTACCTGACAGTAAAAATAAATGATATTTTTGTGTGTATGTGTAAAACTCGAGAGTATTTGTTTAAGATAAATATTTGCAAGTAATTTATAGAATCATAAACTAGTACGGAAAGAGACATTTTAATTCATTTTCTAGTTTCTTCCCTTTACAAATGAGGAAGCATCCCCTCCCTCATTTGATGTTGTTTTATAGCAGTGATTCTTCACCATCTTTCTGAGGGCTATAATATTCCCTTTGATATCAGTGCTTCACAGGGGGAAGGAACACAGCAGGTGTCAGTGGAGGATGGTAGAGGAGGATCTCATGTTGTACATTCTTACTACTTTACTGTTTCAAAGTACTTTGACTTATAGTTACATTTGATCACCCCAAGGACCTGTGAGGTAGAAATTTTAATTTTAATTTTAATTTTGCACTTTAAGTTAATTTTGAGGCTGGGCATGGTGATTCACACCTGTAATTCCAGCAGGTGTGGAGGCTGAGGCAGGAGGATCACTTGAGCCCATAAGTTAGAGACCAGCCTGGGCAACATAGCGTGACTTGTTTCTACAAATAGTTTTAAAATTGGCTGCACAGGGTGGTGCATGTCTGTGGTCCCACTTCTCCCAAGGCTGAGGTGGGAGAATCACTTGAGCCCAGGCAGTCGAGGCTGCAGCGAGCCATGATTCCACCACTGCACTCCAGCCTGGGCAATAGAACGAGACCTTGTTTCAAAAAAATAAAAGAAAAAAGAAAAAAAATGGATAATTATTGCAGATAATTGTCAGAGGCCATTAGCCAGTAAGTGGCATGAATAAGACTTGAATTTGAGTTATTTTTGACTATATATACAACTTACTAAAGGTCGGATATGTTGGTATGGTCAGGCGTTGTACAAGAACTCATCATCTGCTACACAGCACCATGCTACTACTTTGGAAAAAGAACGATTTCCTCTGACATTTTTTGAGCTGTCATTAAAAATTAGAATTGTAATTTCTAAAGCTCTAGTTTTGATTTTCTTTGAAAACCATTTTGATATACAATGTTTATACAATGACAACAGCTATACAGTCTCTTTTTAAACTTTAGAGGAAGGGTTATTTGATTTAGAACATCCACGTATTGCTGTTCTGTGGAATACAATACAGTAGTATTGTGCTTAGAAGATCCCTCTTAGTCAAGGTAAACATGACAGCTATAAAGAAGCCAAAGTGGTTCACTGAAACAAAAAGTACATTTTTTAAAAAAGAGAAAGAAACCAAAGTGAGTGCCTGTCATTTTAGCAGAACATTGATTAAGAAAGATACAGTCGTTATTTCATGAAAACTTTTTTAAATGAAGTAACCCAAATGTGTGGGTTATTCTGAAGCTGTTTTTCATACATCTTTAAATCCCAAAACATTGAGACCAAGCGATTTTATCACTTTGGTTTAGTGTTTTTTTTTTTTAATTATGAAACTTTTATTATGAAAAGTTTCAAACTTACCTGAAGATTAGAGAAAATAGTATCATGAACACCCATTATCCATCATTCTAATTCAGTTTTATTTGGCTATTCTTGTTAATTATGAAAGGCTGCTTATAGCAAATGACCAGAATTCTACGGATCATTTGAAACCATTGAATAGGGAAAATCTTGTCACGTAAATCTAAAGTCTGTGTTCTATATTTGCTTCATAATTCTCTGTAGTATACCCCATCTCAAATTTGACTGCCGCCTTTTGCACAATTGTGACCGATAATAAAATAAGAAATTTACCGGTTATCACTAACATGTCTATTTCTCTCTTCAGCAAGTGAGTACTCTGATTTTGCTGAGTAAACAGAAGAATCCCAACTTTAGTAGTTTTATTAGTAAAATATGACCCTCTCAGCTTAAGTGCTCCTTTCTTGCAATTAATTATGGAGTTTGTAGTAAAAGGAGAGAGTAGATTTGTTTTTGCCATAGAGTAGCATCTTGAAGAATAGTACACTGATGATATGTGTTTATTAAAGTCATGTTATTTTGTGATTAATTTCATAAGGCTAAGGAAATAGAATGCATGATAATTCTGTGTTTATAGGTGAGCAGCCAGGTGCCATGGCTCACACCTGTAATCCCAGCACTTGGCAGTCTGTGCAGGTGGATCGCTTGAGCCCAGGAGTTGAGACCCCAGCCTGGGCAACATGGTGAAACCCCAGCTCTACCAAAAATACACAGATTATCCAGTCTCATAACCTGGTCTCAAAATAAATAAATAGGTTAAATTTTTCAAAAAATAACAGTGAGAGATTTGGTATATTGATGCCGTGCCTAAGCCAGTATTCCTACAACATAAATGAAGAGGCATTGGAATTCTATTATAATTTTTTGATCTGGTTGATATTTACTTTACAGAAAGTTACTTGAAGTAGATTGAGCCTGAATAGAAGCTAATAATAGACCTTTTGTTGAATATAAAAAGAAAATGCAATTGTTCCCTTGCATATAAGACAATGGTTTTCCTGTTGAACATGTGTCTGCTGCTTTGAAGAATTATTCTAATTTTAACATAATAATAAAGAATAGTAGAATCTATTTTATGTATCTGATTTACAGGTGATGGTTTTGCATGAGCAGTGTGCTTTCAGTTTTCAAAACATTTATAAACTTGCGTTCATGAAGCTATATAGAGCAAAGATAGCACAAATTAGAGCAAATTTTAAATTGGGTAATACTATCTTTAACCTTTGGGCTTTAAAAAAAGGTTGGTTATTTCACTCTTGTTCCTTTGGAATATTTCTTATTCTTGAATAGCTTCATAACTAAAAACTACCAGAGTTTTCCCTAAAATGTGTTAACTGTTAGTGCTCTAATTTTTGTTTTCAAGGTTGAAAACCCACATGTTCAGCTAACCATGCTTTACTAGGATGTTCTTTATGATTTAAGAACAAATCATTACAGAGTAAAGTGACAGAAATGATTGTGCATCTTCCCCATTCCCCATGTATTTAATGTTGACATAGAGTTAATTATGTCAGAATAGACAGTGTTCGTGGGTTGGAGGTGGTGATTTAGGAATCTGAAAATTTCTAAAGTATGTACTAGTGCAGATAGAAAAATAAAGCACAAAATGACAACTGGATTTGATACGTTCTTTTGAACAGTGTTTTCAAGGAAGATTTATGGTTAATATCTTTCATTATTTTAGTTCTGTAATGAAACCTGCTTTTCCACGTACAGATCCCAAGTTATGTCTTGAAAGAGTTTCAGGACAAAGCAGTCTTACACATGAGCAATTTTTGATATCTGAAAGTTTGGAGAAATTTAGAAATTCTGCAGTGGTAGCACTGTGTTCCATTCTCAAAGATACAAGACTTATAATTACCTCAACTGTGTGTTGGTCATGATGTGCTGTAGTGAGTGTATTAGTATTTCTCCTGGGATTTACCCTACTTTGAAGTTGAACTTTTAGAGAATTTTTCCTTATGGATCTGTTTTTCATGTAATAGCAACATTTTTTTTTTGAATGAAGTAGTTATTAAAATTTATTCAAGGTTGAAAACCCATATGTTGGGCTAGTTTGCACACTTGACTAGGATGTTCTTTACTATTTAAGAACTAACTATTACAGGGTAAAATGATGGAAGCTAGTGCACGTCTGATGCACTGATTTCCATCAGTTATTTTTCTTTGCTACAAACTTGAGTGCTATTAATTGGAAAATAGATCAGAAAATTTAGTTGTGGAGCATTCTAATAATTTTGAGGTCAGACTTCTTAAAGTTTGAATATACATAATGTTTTAGTGCACTTGAGTTAGGTTGATTTGTTTAATGGATGGTTATTCAAGAAGCTATACTTGTTTGCCTTAGATTCATGTGGTTTTAACTGCTTAAAACTCTTCTTTAGGTTCAAAGTACGGAGGGAGAAGCTCCACATGTTCCAGCCACTTACCAGCTAGGTCTTACGAAGTCGAAAAGGGGTAAGTGGACCAGTACCCACTAGTTCTGAGCACATTATCAAATATTAGTTGATTTGGAAAAAGGGGTTTTATGTATCAGTATCCGTAGTATTTATGAGTGTAAAAAGGTAAAGAACACAGGTAGGCATGATGCATTACTGTTTGGTTGTAGAACTTTTTCTGTGTTTTTTTAAGACTTTTAAAAAATTAGTTTGCTAATTTGTTTGCTTATTCTGGAATGACCTCATTTCACAATTTTGTGTGCTGTAAGTATTTTCCACTTTTGCATAAGAGCTAGTTGGGAAGTGATAGAGCGATGGATTAGGAATACCTTTTACATTGTTATGACTGAAAAATATACTGGTATTATCTGTCTTTGGTGTTTCACTATATAAATATAGTGATATATTTATAAATATAAATAAATATATTCCTAGGTATAACACATGAATATTCCTCTAGCAAAAACCACCAATTTTTTAGCAATAGTTAAAGCTAGTTAAATTCAAACTATGGGTTGAAGGTGAGTGGTTGTAGATACTGTTCCTCTCTTAAATTATTAATTATTGACCAAAGAACCTTTGAATCCATTCCTTTCACTTCTGACTTGCAACAACAGTAAAAAAAAAATGTCTGATCTTTGGATTTACAAAGCTTTTGAGCTTTAGAGAAAGGGAAAGAGGAAGAGGTGAAAATGACTACTGAAGGTAGGACTGTTTATTTTTGAAACTTTACACATGCTGAACCACCCTGTTTTTTTTTAAACAAAGATTCGTATGTATGTTCCTAGAATAGGAAATTACATGTTTGTTGTCTCCTGATCTCTGAAATTACTTCACAGGAGACAATTTGCATAATTTTTTTTTCTTTTATTGCAATATGGTATTAAGAAACAAGAACTTCACTCTCACTAGGTCACTGCAGATCTGGTTAGACTCAAAATGAACTTTACTATTTAATTTTCTTCCCCTTGTAAGTTCGTAAATTTATGTATGTGTTTCTGAACTGAGTTCATGGTCATCAAGAAGTCTTTGCTTTAGATGGGTACACAGGGGATACATTGGAAAAAGCAGCTTGCCATGCATTAAAAGGAGGATAAGAAAACAATAAAATTACTTTAAGATGTTTTAAGAGCAAGATCCCTGTGGTAGGAATGATTGGATGTGGGTTATATTCGTATCTGGGTTTTTTCCTTTTCTCAGTCAGATTTTTATAAATTAACAGTAAAATGGTTCTGTGTGTTTGTGTGCGTGAGAAAGAAGAGAGAACAACATAGTGTTTTCATCATTTTGAAAAGTAGCCTATATCCCATGTAAGTATCTTAGATCATAACTGCAGAGTTAGAAACAGTGGTAATATATTTGCTTCAAAAGTTTAGTACAAATGCATATAGCAGTTTGGTAATAGGACTTTTGAAATTAAAATTATCTTAATCTCAAATCCAGTCCAAGATTTATATACTGAAGCCCAGAGAGGTTTAATGACTTAATGTATGTTACAAGTTAGCATTCGGTAGATATGTTGGGAAAAGTTCAACCATTTTTCTTATTAAAGAGGACATACAATATTTTCTTTAGTCTAGCAGATAGTAGATAGACAGTTGTTCGGTGTCTTTATGATGATACTAGACAAAGTTTCCAGATTTTTTTCTCACTTTAATGTTTCCTCTAACTTCCTAGTTTTTAATTAGAAATCATATATTGTATCTTCAGGACAGAGATCTAATCCTTTTTTTTTTAGTTCCACCTTTTTCTGTTAAGAACTGTGTTTTTGGAAACAGAAATGCCTGACTGAAGAACCTAGATTGTGATTTATGGTTTACAAAATAGTTTCCCCTACATTCTACTTAGTTTCTGAAGTAGCCCTGTGAGATAGATAGAAGAATTATAATTATCTCATTTTACAGAGGAGAGAAGCTATTGCTTATGATGAGGAACACAGCAAGAACTTGAACCCAGGCCTCCTTGTTTTACCCATTGCCCCAAAACTGCTCTGAAGTCTAAGCAGTCTACATACTTTATGACCTTAAACTGTGTGTACTTAGGGCTTAACAACTGTGAGGTGAACTTGGCACAGACTGTACTCTCTTGCAGATAAAACAGACCTTAGCCGAGAGAACCAGTCAGAGCTGCTCACTCTGGCTGCTTTCTCTCTGAATATTTCCCTGTGCTCTCAGACACCTGACCCTGCCCAGCCAGATAGACAGTTTCACTTCTAAATCATTTAAATGACTGCATTATTCTTTTGTTGCTTTAAGAAAATAGGTATCATTGATTGACTCAGCAAACATTTATTGTCAGCTTATTCTAGGTACTGGGATACAAAGAAGAATAGTTTCTGCCTTCAGAAGGCCCACAATCTAAAGACATGAAAATACATAATTATAGTGATAACTGCTATAGCATAAGATGTTAATCATTTTACCAAGTAATATATTGCCTTATCAGTACTGGCAGTAACAGCTTATTGCAGTTTAGTTTCACAAGTATTCCAATTACCTAGGCTTATCAAGGATATGGAATAATTCCTTGTATTTCATTTTGCAGTCTTGTTACTATCAAAATGATATTACAGAATTATTCTAAATTTTTAATGAGAAAATATTATTCCATGGAAACTGAGTCTACAGTGGAGTGTTTTTCAAACCAAGTTGACTTTAATAGATTTTAAATTTTATTTAATGATATTATCTGGCTCTTTTTCTATGTGATTCATATCTTAAATTAATATGGTTTTGGCAAATACACTGTAGCCCTTTGCTTTTGAAGTTCTGCAGAACTTTGCTGTCTCTTGAAGCTTCTGCCTTGATGAATGAAGAACTGTACAGTCTCTCCCATTGTGGTAGTTGTAGTGTGGGTGGAATGTGAACATACTTACCATGCTTAGTTGGCCTTTTTACGTGTGTAAAACATTATTTATAGGTCACACCAACCAGGAATTAGAATTTCGAGGCAGAAAAATAAGCAGAAAGATTTTATAAGGTTAACAATATTGTGTTGTAGTTGAACCTATTTGGTTGAGTTTTATGTAATTGTTATGAAATAATTGTTTCATACCTTACACATTTGCATCATTTAAAACATCATAAAACACCAGAGACATTTAAGTGTGCTTGCATTTCAGATTATTTAATGTACTAGCCTTTATTGTATTTTTATTGTATTTTTTTTTTTTTTTTTTTTTTTTTTTTTTTATGTTTTTTTTTTTTTTTTTTTTTTGTGAGACGGAGTCTTGCTCTGTCGTACAGGCCGGAGTACAGTGGCGCAATCTTGGCTGACTGCAAGCTCCGCCTCCCAGGTTCATACCCTTCTCCTGCCTCAGCCTCCCGAGTAGCTGAGACTACAGGCGCCCGCCACCATGCCCGGCTAATTTTTTGTGTTTTTAGTAGAGATGGGGTTTCACTATGTTAGCCAGGATGGTCTCGATCTCCTGAGCGTGATCCATCCGCCTCGGCCTGGCAAAGTGCTGGGCTTACAGGCGTGAGCCACCATGCCCAGCCCTAATTGTATTTTTTAAATAGAGAAGATAATAGAAATCTTTACACACTATACTCTCTATTTGAACTTCTAAATTTACCTCCTAAATATCTTTACATATTTACATAATGGAAATAGTTTACTTTGGGACTTCTGTTTTTATTAGAGCCATCTTTTACTTCATCCAGTTTTCCTCCAAGGATAAGACATTGATTGGATTTACCAAAATAGATTATAATTAGAGCTTAAATAATGAGCAAATACTGAGAGATTCTGATAGAAGATCTGATACAGTTTTTGTTTGAATTTGAGTTACCTCCTGTACTTTGAAGCCATAATTTTGCATAAGTAATGCATACTTTTCTAAGAAGCATTCAAATATTGTGTGTCTTATATCTGCTGGGAATCATATCTGTAGTAATATTGCTCTCTGTAAAGTCTTATTTGGCAGTTTTTTTATAGCCACTTTTTTTATTCATAGATCATCTATTACGTACTGCAAGTCAGCATTCCGATAGCAGTGGTTTTGCTGAAGATTCTACAGACTGCCTATCCCTTAATCATCTTCAGGTAAAATTTTCTGTTCTAATAGGCACTATGATTAACTTCCTCATTTTAAGGTAATTTTTCTATTACTATATATTTTAATATTGAGTCTGTGTCATCTTTATTTTTCAAGTGACAGAACAAAACTCCTGGCATGGAGATGTTATCTAAGCATTTGACTATAAATTTTAGATTTCATTAATTCTTCTCTCTGAATATTTTTTTAAAATATCTATCTTACCCTTAATTTTTGGACCACCAGTAAACAGAGATTATTGTGATCATTAATTTGTTTTGTCTGTTGTTTTTCTTATTTTTTTAACCATCATTGTATTTCAGTATTTTACAGTAATTGTTTTGCCTATTTAATAACTGACATTAATTGTGAACCTATAGCTTGCTGAGTGTTATACTGATTTTTACACTAGGCTGTGTGAGATAACCCAGAGAACAGGCACATCTTTATCCTCAAGAAACATATAGTCTATGTGTAGAGTACACAGAACGCACACAAGAAGCATTTGAAACATTTTTAAGCAAATGCTAAAGAAAATCGGGATGAGAAAACTCCCAAAGAGCTTTTAGGAACATAGCATTTAAGGGGTAAACAGACAAGAGGCCTATCTAAGGTCACTGAGAAAGAATAAGTGAACAGAAACACTGGGAGATGGAGGAGAAACTTTCAGAAGGTATGGAAGAAAAGATAGGAATGTTGACTGTTTTTCAAATATGAATGATAGCTTAAGAGTGAGGGGTCTTTTTGTCTTTTTATAAAAACGGGGAATGACTTGGGGAAGGTATTCAGCTTAGGGAAAGAACTGTAAGAGAAGAATTGATTCAGAAAAATCCGAGATGAAAGTGGAGAGATACCCTGCTCTTGGAGAGGATATTGATCAGGAACCCAGATTGGAGGGATTCGCTTTGAGTTTCCTTTCAGAAAGGAGAGAAGGAGGGAATGATGGGGAAAGATACAAGGAAGTTTATAGATGTTGGGGAAGAACATTAGGAAATGTTTGTCCATTTTCTCTATGAGTCAGTGTGTGGTATTGAAAGGAAAGGGGGAGGTTGTTGGAAAGGGAATTTTAGGAAAACAGTGAAGTTCTGAAATAGTCTTTGTGAGAAAGTGAAAGGAAGGAGGGATGTGGTTGCTGCTCAGGGACAATAAAACAATTTTGAGCAACAGCAGGGCCATAACTGCAGTGGAGACAGTGAAATTATAGAAGCACCGTGTTGGTTTGGTATTTTGTTAATGACTCTTCTTACATATATTCTTCATCTTTCCACCTATTTTCTTTTCACAGGTTCAGGAGTCCTTGCAGGCTATGGGGAGTAGTGCTGATAGTTGTGACAGTGAGACAACAGTTACGTCACTTGGTGAAGACCTTGCCACACCAACAGCACAAGACCAGCCTTATTTTAATGAATCAGAGGAGGAGTCTCTCATCCCTCTTCAGAAGGGACTAGAGAAAGCAGCAGCAGTTGCAGACAAAAGAAAATCAGGTAGCCAGGATTTCCCTCAGTGCAAGATCATTGAGAATCCAGGAACTAAAATCCAGTCCACCTGTAGTTCAGGGGATCATGTTACTGAAGTTTCTGAAGTGGAAGAGGATTTGTTTCCAGCAGAGACGGTAGAGCTACTGAGGGAAGCAAGTGCTGATAGTGATGTGGATAAAAGCAGTGAATGTGAATTTACTCAGTATACCACACACCATATTCTGAAATCATTGGCTTCTATTGAAGCTAAATGCAGTGATATGAGCTCTGAAAATACAGCTGGGCCTCCCTCTTCCGTGGACAGAGTTAATACAGCTTTGCAAAGAGCTCAAATGAAGGTTTGCACTCTGTCTCATCAAAGGATAGGGCGTAGCCTGCTAAAATCAAAAGATTTGTTAAAACAAAGGTACTTATTTGCAAAAGCTGGCTATCCTCTAAGAAGGTCTCAGTCTTTACCAACCACCTTACTGAGCCCAGTAAGGGTTGTGTCCTCTGTCAATGTTCGACTATCTCCAGGAAAAGAGACCAGATGCAGCCCACCTTCCTTCACCTATAAGTACACACCCGAAGAGGAGCAGGAATTGGAAAAGGGGGTGATGGAACATGATGGTCAGTCTTTAGTGAAATCGACCATTTTCATTTCTCCATCATCTGTGAAGAAAGAAGAAGCCCCCCCGAGTGAGGCGCCACGGGTGGAGGAGTGCCACCATGGAAGGACTCCTACCTGTTCCCGGCTTGCTCCACCACCAATGTCTCAGTCTACCTGCTCCCTTCACTCCGTCCACTCTGAGTGGCAAGAAAGGCCCCTGTGTGAGCACACAAGAACTCTGAGCACTCACAGTGTTCCCAACATATCAGGGGCTACCTGTAGCGCTTTCGCTTCCCCTTTCGGGTGTCCTTACTCACATAGACATGCCACCTACCCTTACCGAGCGTGCTCTGTGAATCCTCCTTCAGCCATAGAAATGCAGTTGCGAAGAGTATTACACGATATTAGAAACTCACTGCAGAATCTTTCACAGGTATGAGAAAAAGTTATCTTTATTAGCTTTTTTCTTTTACTGCTCTGAGCACTTTTTAATTCACAGAGAAGCTAAGACACATCAAATATGAACTACCTTTGCTTTATTTTCTGACATGTCTAAACTTATCTGCATCTGCCTTCCTTTTCTATCTTCCCTCCTGTTTCAAGGGAGAAGCTGTAACTAATCCTGATCAAAGTCGATTTCTCTGCTCATAAGTCTGTCTCCTTTCTGAGAGGAGAGATTTTGCTCATTAAGTATCCTCCCATTTTTAGTCTACCATCCATTGTCTTTGTTTTAGGCTAGAATCTTTGTCAAGCCATTTCTATTATTAAAAAATCTTCCCTCTCAAAGTTCTTTCTCTCCTTTTCTCTGCTGTTTGAACATGTTGACTACCTTTTCCTTTTCCAAGTTTTCTCCCTGTTGGCTTCTGTGGCACCACGTTCTCCTGGTTCTGCTCGTAGCTCTCTGACTAAGCTTTCCCCTTCACCTCCTGACCCTCGATGCTGTGCACAGAGTTAGTCTACTTCCACTGGACTCAGAGACTGGAACTACTCCAGACCAGAAAATAACAAATCAGGTAAAGTGTGAATTTGATTTAAAATGCTCTGTATGTCTTGCCACTTTTTTTTTTTTGGAGACAGAGTCTCGCTCTGTCGCCCAGGCTGGAGTGCAGTGGGGCCATCTCCACTCACTGCAAGCTCCGCCTCCCGGGTTTACACCATTCTCCTGTCTCAGCCTCCCGTGTAGCTGGGACTACAGGCGCCCACCACCACGCCCGGCTAATTTTTGTATTTTTAGGAGAGACGGGGTTTCACTGTGTTAGCCAGGGTGGTCTCGATCTCCTGACCTCGTGATCTGCCCATCTCGGCCTCCCAAAGTGCTGGGATTACAGGTGTGAGCCACTGCGCCCGGCCGTCTTGTTACTTTTAAAGTCATTCTCAGATTTGTTAGTGGACTGGAAATAATTTTCCCAAAAAAGCTTTGAAAATAAGTAAGTTGTCTTCAGTTTTGCCTTTTACGTTTTCGTGAACATTCTGAACAAATCATGTTTAGACAATTGAAGAATTGAAGAAAATGACAATGTAATATAGTCATGAGAGCATTCAACAAGGAGTCAGGAGGCCTACAATGAATCTAATAAATCTCTTATCGTGACATAATAGACAGGGAGCCACTTGGAAAGTAAAAATCAAAAGTGTAACTTCTCAAGTTATAATAAGATATACCTTCTCCTAAGTTTTATCCTCATGACAATTGTCCCCTGTTTTCTGAATGGGGACAGTTTCAGAATGGGTGTTTCTTGTTCTTCCTTACAAAATATAGTTCTGTCTGTGACGGAGATGTTTAACTTTGCAGCTGTAATTATGTCAAGCTGGGGATTTCCAGGGGCCTGTCCACCAGTACCGTGGCGCATCTTTCTTTCTAGGCCACCTTGTTCTTCTGCTCCAGCTGTGGTCTCTCTCTCCTGGATGTCCCAGCAATAACTCAGCTAATAAATCTCCCCATGCCAACCCCACCCCACACTAGTGGACAGATGCTTTCTATGATGTGGTCTCTGACTATCTCTCCAGCCTCATTCCTTAGCTGTGTGTTTCATCCATCCTGGAGGACTGTGCACAGGGCTCTAAACAGTTGTGTGTTCTTAGATATCTGCACATGCTGTTTTTTTTTGTTTTGTTTTGTTTTTTAATAAAAAGATGAAGTTTCTGTTTGTCGCCCACGTGGAGTTCTGGAGACAGTGGTGTGATCACGGCTCCCTGCAGCCTTGAACTCCTGGGCTTAAGTAATCTTCCTGCCGTGGCCTCCCAAAGTGCTGGGACTGCAAGCCACTTTTTTTTTTAACCTAGATCACCCAGCCTTTGCCTTTCTTTGCATAATCAAGCCCTACTTACTGTTAAGGCTCAGTTCAAGTAGTGTCACCGCTTTTGGGAAAGTTCATGTAATATGAATTTTTGTGTGTCCATCATAGCACTCCTTCCACAGTATTATAATTTTTACAACATTTCGTTTATTTTTCCTTACACTGTGAGAACACCTGAAGGCTGGGAATACCTTTTATGTTTTTATCTCACTGCCTAAAATAGTGGCATATGGGAAATGCTCAGATGTCTAAGAAAGACGACGACGATTGCTTGCTACTCTCTCCAGAGAGTGTAATAATCGCTATACTCTCATGATGATACTTGCAATGACTTCTACATTTTTGCATTTTGATTTTGTTTTTTGCTTTTTTTTTTTCACTTTTGCAAGGCCAGAGGGAAGTCCTGAAAGAAATAGATGTGAACTATGTATGTTCCTTCGCCTCCTCCTCCTACATAGATTGACTTATACCCGGAACAGCTAGCAGTAATAGATGTCATTGGGAACTGATTTCTTTTTTCCTGCTTACAAGATGAAGGTTTTTTAGATCCTTTTGTCTTAATGAGAAAAATATGTAGGCCCCACATTCTGCCTTTTAACCCTTTAAGTGATTTGGAAGTATTCACTTTAACATTGATTTTAATCCTACTTTTACTTTTTTGAAGTACCCTATGATGAGAGGACCTGATCTTGCTGCTGCTCCATATAGTACTCAGAAATCATCTGTTCTACCTCTTTATGAAGTAAGTTCTTACTTACATCTTTGTGTTTCAAAATAATTTGTACAATTTAGAAGTGTAATTTTGTTTTATTTCATTCTAGAATACTTTTCAGGAGCTCCAGGTAATGAGGCGGAGCCTGAATTTGTTTAGAACACAAATGATGGATTTAGAATTGGCAATGCTGCGTCAGCAAACCATGGTTTATCATCATATGACTGAGGAGGAAAGGTAAAAGTTCATTTTGTCTTAGCACTCCTGAAAAAGCTTTTCATTCAAAGTCTTTTCAACTTATATTTTTAAAAATTTAGGTTTTGATTTTACTGCTGTGTACCTTATATCCGTTTTGTGAACCAGTGTAGATAAAATTAGTCATAGATAGTGTTTTACTAAGTAAACTTGTGTGCCTTCAGTATCCTTAGGATACTTAGGGTGGTTGTAACCAGTTTTCCAGTGTTTGAGATATTTGTGAGAGGATGGGGGAATAAAGACCAATATCCTTGTGGATATACCTATTGTAGTTGATATTGTACTAATTATTATAGAACCTGAGATTTCTGTACCTTCTGTTAGCATATAGTAGTTGTTGAAAGATTTGTGATTAGGAATCTCCAAACTGCATTTTTCAAACTTTGTGCCCTTCACCATACCAATAGGTTTGAAGTTGATCAGCTCCAGAGTTTGAGAAATTCAGTCCGAATGGAACTTCAGGACCTGGAACTGCAGCTGGAGGAGCGCCTCCTGGGCCTGGAGGAGCAGCTTCGTGCTGTGCGCATGCCTTCACCCTTCCGTTCCTCTGCACTCATGGTATGCTACCTGGAGGGTGGTTGAAGTTTTCACCAAAGATTTATTTATAATGTTCTAATAATTTAGGACTTGTGCCTTCATTTCAAGTCATTTATTTTAATGGTATTAAAAGCATGCATATTGTTTAAGGAGCTTTCCCACAAACCAGTTGAATGTACAGTTTGTAATTATTGTCATAAATAGTATATTTAGAAATATGTTGAAACATTTTAATGATAAATTTTAATAATAGGAAAGAATAAGGGTTAATACGAAAGTTGAGTGTTTTTAAAGGAAAAATGATAGTGAATTAACATATGACTAATGTAAATTTTAATTGTTGCATGTAACTGTGGAGAACACAGATATGTATTTTGCTCAGTTTTTTTTTCTCTCTTGCCTTTAAATAAAAAGCATTCCCTTTAAACTTTTTCTTTATTTTGGATTCTTTTCCATTTGTTTTTAAAGGAATCAAATGGTACCTGTATATTTTATTTTATATATATATATTTTTCCTAAATATATAGATGTATATCCAAGAGAATAAAAAGAAGTATCTTTTTGTACCACTTTTCATACTTCTAATGTTTCTTTCCATGACATTTGAACTTCAACAGTTGTATTCTTATTTTTGCAAATATCTTTGAAGTTGTAGAATATGTTGCTTTGAAATGTTGAAGTAGTGAATTATTATTCTTTACCTTAACAATGTATTTGATTTTGTTAAAAAGAAGTGGCCTGAATATACACACATATACTTATGTGTGTATATACTACAAATGAAGTAGAATAAATATTTGTGTATAAGCTCACATATATGTATAGTATAGACTAAGAATGTTCTATATTGCTAATGAATGTACTTTTCAACATGATTTTGATTTATCATTCTGAGAAGTGTGTGTTGGTGACAGGGGAGAACTAGAACATCCTCTTTGCATATTGCATCAGTTTTAACTCACAATGCATTTTATGGGATCTGTGACACTTGAGGGTAACCTTTATAACATAAAGGGATGCTTCCAGGCACTAATCAGCCAATTAATTTTATTTTGAAAGTCTTGCAATTTGAAAATATATATATGTACATTATAATTATATATGCATGTATATATACACACACATGCACATATATATATATATATATTGTTCTTACCTTTTCAGGGAATGTGTGGCAGTAGAAGCGCTGATAACTTGTCATGCCCTTCTCCATTGAATGTAATGGAACCAGTAAGCTTCTTTCCTCTTAAATCACTGGGGAAGGGAATGATATAACATTTCACAGACACATAGTTTCCCTAGTTTAGATGAAATATATGTTTGTTTTAAATACATAATTTGATAAATTATAGTTGATTGGAAGTGACTTTCACCTTTTAAAGTCCATTGCTGTCTGAAGCCACTAGAAAGCCACCTTAATTGCAATAGTGATTTATCTTTCTGACTAAAGGAGGTAATGCACCATAAAAAGCATGTACAGTGGCTCATGCCTGTAATCCCAGCACTTTATTTAAGTGGCTGAGTTGGGAGGATTGCTTCAAGCCAGGAGTTTGAGACCAGCCTAGTCAACAAAATAAGACCCTTTCTCTACAGAAAATTTAAAAATTAGCCAGGCATGGTGATATGTGCCTGTAGTCCCAGGTACTCAGGAGGCTGAGGTGGGAGGATCGCTTGAGGCCAGGAGCTCAAGGCTACAGTGAGCTATGATTGTGCTACTGCACTCCAGCCTGAGTGACACAGCAAGACCCTGTCATTAAAAAATAATAGGCCAGGTATGGTGGCTCATGCCTGTAATCCCAGCACTTTGGGAGGCTGAGGCAGGTGGATCAACTGAGTTCAGGAGTTTAAGACCAGCCTGACCAACATGGTGGTCATCTCTACTAAAAATGCAACAATTAGCTGGGCATGGTGGCAGGTATCTGTAATCCCAGCTACTTGGGGGGCTGAGGCAGGAGACTCGCTTGAACCTAGGAGGTGGAGGTTGCAGTGAGCTGAGATCAAACCATTGCACTCCAACCTGGGTGACAGTGAGACTTCATCTCAAAAAAGAAAAAATTGATTTTTAATTTACACTTCAGGAGAAATGTGCTTTCACAGTATCATCCTGGGTTCTTTAGGTAGTTAGAGCTGTAACATGACCACGTTTTTAACAGAAATCTGACTTTATTGTGTTAGACAGATTGGTTCATTTGGGGGCAAAAGCACTATGAGTAACTATTTTTCACTAGTTACTCTTCCTTACAAGTGATTTGGACACCTTGGTGGTAACAAGTAAAATTTCATCCCAATATGTATTCTGTTTACCTGTTTTGTTGCTTCATCTCAATAGGAATTTACATTTTACTTACCATTTTTGCAAATAAAGTTGAGTAGTTACTAAATTAATGGAATAGATTTATGTCTTTACAAATTACATAATTTTAGGCAATAACAACAACCAGGACTTTAACCTTTTAAGCTACCAATCTTAATTCCAAGAGAGAAGAATAACATTTTTTTATGATCTCCAGGTCACTGAACTGATGCAGGAGCAGTCATACCTGAAGTCTGAATTGGGCCTGGGACTTGGAGAAATGGGATTTGAAATTCCTCCTGGAGAAAGCTCAGAATCTGTTTTTTCCCAAGCAACATCAGAATCATCTTCTGTATGTTCTGGTCCCTCTCATGCTAATAGAAGAACTGGAGTACCTTCTGCTGCCTCAGTGGGCAAACCCAAAACCCCATTAGTGGCAAGGAAGAAAGTATTCCGAGCATCGGTGGCTCTAACACCAACAGCTCCTTCTAGAACAGGCTCTGTGCAGACACCTCCAGATTTGGAAAGTTCTGAGGAAGTTGATGCAGCTGAAGAAGCCCCAGAAGTTGTAGGACCTAAATCTGAAGTGGAAGAAAGGCATGGAAAACTCCCATTAATGCCAGCTGCTGAGGAAATGCATAAAAATGTGGAGCAAGATGAGTTGCAGCAAGTCATACGGGAGGTGGGTAAAATCTGTGTTTAATTCATTTATTTGGAGGTATGTGTTAGAGGAGATTTTGTTTGAATATTAATTATTTACAGGATGTTCTTTTGATTCACTGTATTCAATAATTTTCACAGAGCTTTTAAATTAGCTTTCCTATTGATCAAGTTTGTGTCAATTAAGGTATATTTGTAATGACATTTCTGCAAATTTCGTACTCCAATGTGAAATAATGACAGTTCTCCGTGTTCACTTCGGTGAAAAAGATGTGTGAAGGACTCAAACATACAACATACTCTTTGGACCTCTTGTTTCCACATCTGCAAAATGAGGATTTACAGTTTAGATCTCTTCGAAGATTAAAAGCTGCATTTTATAGCTGGGCATGGTGGCATGTGCCTGTAGTCCCAGCTACTTGGGAGGCTAGGGCAGGAGAATCTCTTGAACCCGGGAGGTGGAGGTTGCAGTGAGCCAAGATCACGCCATTGCACTCCAGCCTGGGCAACAGAGCGAGACTC
>NW_012106631.1:751962-759568 GCF_000951045.1 Mandrillus leucophaeus
TAAGCATGCCTTTCTCAATCTCAGGTAGTCTATATTTAGCCTGCATTTTTTTGGAAATTGTGCTCATAAAGGTAATTTTACGATCCATCCCAGGGGATTTTCCTCAATTCTAATCCTTCTAACCTCTCCATAGCATGGGAGACTTTAAAACTAAATTATTTGTCCATACATTTATTCCTTCAATAAATTATTAAAGACATTGTATCATTTTCAGGGCCATTTTATTTATAGTTTGCTTGTTTTTCTGCTTTGTCTTCCTTTCTGTATCTGATACTGTCTCTTGCCCTTGAGCTTTCTCACTCTCTCCTTGATTCATTCATTCAGACACTTAACTGAGTTCTTACTGTATGCTGAGATACACTGATAAATGAGACCTGACCTGCTGGCTGAAGGAGCTCACAGTACACCTTCCATCTGACCTCACCCTTCCTATTCTGATTCCCTTCTGCTCTCTAGAGGGAACTGTCTTGGCAGTCAGACTCCATTATAATCCCCTCTCATTTGAGACCATCTTGCTACAGAGTTTTCTATCTCCACTGTCATCTGAAATTGTTCTTTCTTTGTTGTGGCATACCACGTAAAAGCTGCCATTCTCTGAGAATTCTAGCCCACACTAGTCTCTCATTTACTAGATTTTTTTCTGTTATTATGTCATTAATGAATTAATAAATTATTTTTCCTTTAGTATTTTATGAAACCGAACAGGTGTGGTGGCTCACGCCTGTAATCCCAGCACTTTGGGAGGCCAAGGCGAGCGGATCACCTGAGGTCATGAGTTCAAGACCAGCCTGGCCAACATGACAAAACTCCATCTTTACTAAAAATACAAAAATTAGCCAGGTGTGGTGGTAATCCCAGCTGCTTGGGAGGCTGAGGCAGGAGAATTACTTGAACCTGGGAGGCAGAGGTTGCAGTAAGCCGAGATTGCACCACTACACTCCGGTCTGGGTGACACAGCAAGACTCTATCTCAAAAATAAGAAAGATATTTTATGAAACAGTGTTCATTTTGTGTCCATTGAGATTATATCATGCTTGATGGTAGAGATTCTTTTATACTTTACTCCAGTCATGCCGGTACTCCCAAAAAAGTTTGACACACATTTCTGGTTTGTCAAAAATGTAGTTTGGCTAGTTTGTTTTTTGAGTGATGAAGAATAATGAGATATAATAAAATGGCCATATTGCATTGATAGCAGGACTGGAAAGACTATATTCATTGTTTTGTGAATATAGATTTGCAGTGGTTGTAATTCAGTATATTGTATTTCTATTTATATACTGTGACTAAGAGATTCTGGTTTTTGTAATATTTGTATCCAACACATACTTGTTTGAAAAGTAAATCTGAAGTGCTATGTGCTTCAAAATCCTTTGATGATGTTTGAAGTTTAGAAATATTGATAAAAGGTAAAGTGAAAAGCTTACAGTATTTAAATATATTCCAGTACAGATGGTTGGTAGCTAAGGAGTGTTTTGTTTCTTTAAATAGCTATGTATAAATCTATGTATTGGGTACCAGTTTTGCATGATAGACTAATACAGGGCCATTTTTGGAAAGATAACAGTTAAGATGTGTTTGAGATGTACTTAGGAACATTTTAGGAAATAAATCAATTTGGCTGACAGGAAACTGGAAATGTAGAATTTTTAAAAGCTTGTCGAGAGTATCTCGAGTGCTTATTTGGGAACACATTATCACTTTATTTCAGGAAATACACATTTATAGCTTTCACAGAGGGCTATTTAAAAGTGATGCTGTATCATTAGAGAGAAAAGGTGGAGATAGGCAAATGTAAGTGTTTGGACATCTGGAGAAGAAAGTCCTGATGGAATTGTCATTGCCTCAGGTCTAGTTGCCTTTGCCAACAATAAAATGAAATGTATATCCTCATACCCTATATGTATATGGGAAACAAAAGCTTAGACGGGTGGCAATGATACCATGAAACTAAAGAAAAAGTTTTTTTTTAGAGTTTATGGTTGTTTTGAGGATGTTTTTTATGTTTTAAAATAAATTGTACTAAATGATAATTTCTTCTTCGCATTTAAAATGTGTGTGTTATGTTAGAACAATATGTCTTTAGATACCTTGCTGTCAGTTGGCATAAACAGGCAATATAATTGTATATTATTTTGCCTCTAAAGGATTTTTTCAGCAATGAGAGCACTTATGGCCCCGCCGAATAACCTAAAAAAGTAAAGAAAAACAAAAACATTTAAGAAGTCCTTCCAGATTATTTTTTTGACCTGAGGTGAAGTATTTACTAGAAGTTTTTTAATTTATGAAATAACATTTTCTAATATCCTCACTTTATGAATTGTGATATTTGTAATCTAGTTAGCTGAATGATTCTAGACCAGTCCTCGGAGTCTGATCTGGGTTGGATGATAGATGGACTCAATTCCCCACTCCCTCTCTATTGCAGGGAGATGCACATGAAGGTGAAATTAAGAAATTGAATCTCTGTTTTTTTTTCCCAAAACAGGAAAAAATAGATTACATTCATATTGGTAAATTTTTGTTTTACTGTTTTTCCAATGTAGATTAAAGAGTCTATTGTTGGGGAAATCAGACGGGAAATTGTAAGTGGACTTTTGGCAGCAGTATCTTCAAGTAAAGCATCTAATTCTAAGCAAGATAATCATTAAACGGAAATTATAGGTAAATTTTTCTGAATTTCTTTGTTGAGCTAAATGTAAATAGTAATTGGCATTTTATTCTTTGTTTTGTTAGTATACAGGTTGGTACACAGTTGGTCCTCTGGTTAAATTTTGAGTTTTAGAATGTATGTATGTATGTAATATGTTATTTTACAGTGTGAAAATTTCACACAAGCCTATTTGAAGCGTAAGTCAAATCCCATAATACGAATCTCCAAGGAATTACTTCTATTGGGTCATTTTACTGAAATTTCATTATAGTAATAAATCCTGGAATTGGACCTTCAAACCTGAATCTTACTTTGATTATAATGGTATTTCAGATGTATATTTTTAAAGAACAAGATTTTGTGAATTAATCACGACTTCTAAGTATCTTTCCTAATTATTTTTATCTTTTAAAGAAACATATCCTGTAGATTCATTTCTAATCATAATTTATTTAAAAAAAACTGTTGTATGTGTCTGTCTCAGTAAAACGAATTACTTTCACTTTATCTCATAGCTCTAATTACATTAAAAAATTGCGAGGTGGCGGGCGTCTGTAGTCCCAGCTACTCGGGAGGCTGAGGCAGGAGAATGGCGTGAACCCGGGAGCCGGAGCTTGCAGTGAGCTGAGATCCGGTCACTGCACTCCAGCCTGGGCGGCAGAGCCAGACTCCGTCTCAAAAAAAAAAAAAAATTTTTTTGTAGAGATGGAGTCTTGCTATGTTGCCCATGCTAGTCTTAAACTCCTCGTCTCAAGCGATCCTCCTGCTTTAGCCCTAATTTCATTTTATATAATATATATTAATAATACTTTTTGGTGAATGCAAAAGGAAATTATACAGTTGAATAGAATAGAACTAAAAATATTCATTGAATAAAACATGAGAAACAAATGTAATTTGAAAAGTATAATATACAATTTCAGATGTAGGAAATTGGAAAATATTTTAATAAATTATGTCACAAAGCAATTAATAGGAATTATCTTTTTAAAGCCACGGACAAAAGAATTAACTCTCAGGAAGATGTATAGAGATTACAGGATAATCATGTTTCTAGGTATATATATTTGCATAAAATTCTCATCCCCCTTTAAAGAAGCTTTTAATAATAGTATTTGAAAGAGGTTTAAAACTGACTTCTCTTTCTTTTTTAAGGTTGGCATGGATCCTATTAGCTGTGTAATACTGGAATTATCAATGATGTGCACTGGTGGAGGTGTTACTTGTGCTTTAGAAGATACTTGCTGCTGAGCTGGGCTACTGTATACAGTGTACAATGTGTATTTCTTCAGCCGTATATTTTTTAAAAAACGTACATAGAATCTTAGGCACTTTGCTATTTCTTTTCTAAACTATCAAAAACTCTAGCAGTTTGAAAAGCCTAATATTTATTTGTATGTCAATATTTTTCATTTGATTCCCTATTAGAATTAATTATAAAACTTGAAAACTTCCAGACTTATCCAACTTATAAATAACATATTTCTTCAGACTAGCTTCTTAAAACACTGACCTCTATGAGGTATTTACTGTGCAATAATAACTGATTCATTTTTTGAGAGCTTGAAGCAACCAATGATTTTTCCCTCCACTGCTGTTAATTAATGTCACTTCCAAGAAGAAAAACTGTTCTGTTGTAAAAAATATAGTTGCTCTTAATTCTTGAGAGGTTACTAATAGCAGTAGGATAGAATTATATGAGGTTACCTACAACTACTTAATGTTCTTACACTGTAAGCCTTGTTGCTTTACCCAAGACAAATGTAATTTTATCATTGCTTATGTAGTATTTTTCTTTTGGAAATGTGCCTTATGTTAAACACTATGTACTTTTACTTTCTGCATTGTCCAGACTTCTTTATTAGATGAGGATGTTTCTTTTTCTGTCTTTTAAACTAAATAGAGTATCATCCAAATAATGGGGCCTATGACTTGAATGAATAGAAATGAATAAGCTGGTGTTTTTTCAAAATGGAAGTAATTTAGATTTGTTCTCCTCATACGTAAAATGATTTTAGTTCAGTTTTAACCAGTGAAAACTTTGTCTTTGTGAAAAAAAGGAAAATGGTTTCCTATTTGGTTTTATATGTGTTAAATAAATGTGTAAAGTAACCACCAAATGTTATTAGAATTATTCTTCTAGCATTTATACTTTTTTCAACTCCTATTGTGTTTCTTTGTGTGTGATATTTTAATCAAAAGTGGTTGAGTTGTTAACAGTGTTCTTTGAAAGAATTTCTAAAAGGCTTATAAATGTTTGAAATATCACACAAAGGCTGATTTCTAAAAAAAATGTATATTAAAACAATAAAGTATTTATTTTGCCTAAAATGTTTTTAGTGGTTTCTTAAACTGCAACATGAAGATTTTGAATTAGATTTGATAGGTAACAAATGAGGTCCAAAAGAATTGCAGCATGTAACCCAATAGGGTGATACTGTCTTTTCCTAGGGAAGTGTCTGTGATGGTCTAAGAAAACAATGCTTTAAAAAATGCTGTTTAACACTAGACCACCCTGGAGAGAGGGCATGATTGAGGCCTCTTTGGCTCATCTAGTTCTGTGGTCATAGTAATTACCATCCGAGGACAAATAAAACTTTTTAAAACTATGCTATTAAACTACAAAGAATAGATATTAAAATACTATTTAACTCTTTGTTCAATAACAGCAGTAGTAACACCTATCAACCAAATGCCCCATATTAATAGAAGTATAGTTATCAATTTTAACTATTTAGTTTTGAAGTCCCTTTTAGTTAATTTTTGACAATACCCAGATTTTGATAATCAAAATTAGAAATATAACAGTTGCAATAATAGGCTGAGACAATGAGCAAATTACCTACATAGTATGAATGAAATAAGAGGAGTCTCAACAACTGTCAGAGTTTTAGGTTCCTTCTCTCCATTTTATTGTGTACTAAACATTTGAAAGCTATCATGTTCAAGCCACCGTGCTAGCTGTTATGTGGAAATGAAAAATGAAAGGGTCTGAAAAAAAGACAAAGTCAAGGCATCTTTTAATTTATGGATACATTTAGAAGTGTCAACAAATAACTAAAATAATTTGAGAGACTATAGCCTGGGGTGGTCAGAGAAGCCTACCAAAGAGATGCGATTTGAGTAAAGTCTTAAAGTAATCAAGAACATTAGCAAAAATTACCAAGAATACATAGATTGAGTTTGAAATACCATGTACATGATGATGAAAGCAATTTTTTTTAAAATGCCAAGTTCATAGTTTGTGCGTATTGTGCTAAGAACTTGCACAAAGCATAGAAGAGGAAGAATCTTGAAATGGTGATTTTGATGTTTGGAGTTGCTGTGAATGATACACCATGAGAAAAACAGGCAGATTTTGAAGTACTTTTCAGATTTGAAGTACATTTGAAAAATTCTCAGATTTGAAGTATACTTCTTTCCTCTAAATATATTCAGTTGAATTTCATACATTTAAAAGTAGAATATTTGCTCAGCTGGCCATCTTCAACCTTTTCAGAGGAAAATGAGAATGCAGTAAAGTGTATATAAAAGAATGTAAAGACAAAGTAAGTCTGGGCAGTTTCTGGAGAAATGCTCTGTTGCCCATGTTCTTCACCTGTACAAATGGGAGTGTGGTCTTAGGGAAGGAATTAAGCAAAATGAAGTGTATGTTCTTCTAGAATTTTTCCTCTCTTGGAAAGAAGGAAATTATAGCACTTCTAGGAAGTGGGAAGAGGAAACATCCTATCACCTTTTAACTGAAGCTGAGGTTCTACGCTTTTAAGCATGACTTAGAGTTACTTATGAATATTGAAAACATTTAATTAGCACTTATTCTAATTGCATTCTAAATGTATAAAGTTAAAATGTCGTATCTAATTAATCGTTCCTATCCTATACAGTTTCAGTTTCTTCTACTTATTGCTATTGCATGAGGCCTTTTAGTTTTTGTTCTCATTTCCACAACTGATGTTCTATTACTCATATTGAGTAAATAACAGTTTACATACAGTGTCAGTATAATAAATAATACTGTCACAAATCATAAGTAATAACTTGCATACAGAATGTCAATGCTCAGCAGGGAGTTACAAATACATTAAAAGATAATGCATATCAGACAAATATCAGAGTCCATTTTTCTCACAAGGGTCTTTTTGCACACCCAAAGGAGAAAGACTTAAATTTTTGTGAATAACGAGCTTATTTGCTCACTCCATGATGGTAGTATTAGTGTCTATTTCACAGTTAGAGAAGAATGTAAAGGAACAGCACAGCGTTCGGCACAGCTCAGTAAGTTAACTGTTATGGTGATAGTAAAGATGGATAAAGATAGTTGACAGGTAAAAGAGTTTTAGCAAGTCGAAGCATTAAATGGGAAGGACAGAATATGAACTTACAGATCTAGGACTGACCTTTTCAACTTTGTTGTGTTCTTTCAAGCAATTGAACTAGGGACTGGTAACAGACTGCTGATGCTTCTGTGATATAAAGGGTGAACATTAATTACTGATTTTAAATTTTCAAGAAATTTTGTTCTTTGAAACCAAAAAACTGGTCATGGAATACCATTTAGGACAGTGCTTCTCAAACTTTATTCATACAAATCAAATTACCTGAGAATTTGTTAAAATGAAAATTCTGATTAAGGTCTGGGTCCTACCTTCTGGGATTGAATTTCTGCATTTCAAAAAGCTCCCGGGTGAGGTTGATGGTGCTGCCATGAACTGCACTTTAGTAGCAAGGACTTAGGATAGTAGGTCTTCACTACCTGTCTGCTAGATGCTTCAAAGGAAGGAATTTGTTAAGTAGGAAAAGGATTTTAATCTCCAAGGGGACGTCATCTTAGATGCTCCTTCAAGAAACTTTTCATTATAGCCAAAGTTCAGAATGAAAAACAAATGTAAGCAAAACACATAGAAAGGAGACCACAGGAGGGCCCACCCAAGGCATTATGGAATTGTACAATGG
>NW_012106631.1:761318-772391 GCF_000951045.1 Mandrillus leucophaeus
CAGTTTAGATCTCTTCGAAGATTAAAAGCTGCATTTTATAGCTGGGCATGGTGGCATGTGCCTGTAGTCCCAGCTACTTGGGAGGCTAGGGCAGGAGAATCTCTTGAACCCGGGAGGTGGAGGTTGCAGTGAGCCAAGATCACGCCATTGCACTCCAGCCTGGGCAACAGAGCGAGACTCTATGTTTAAAAAAAAAAAGAGAAACTGTATTTTATAATTTCAATTGATAGGAGAAAATGATTTTGTGATTTTAATAAGTGTAAATAGATTGATTTGGTTTGGTGTTTTTTGTTCAAAAATCAAAATATATTAAGAGAAGAGGGTTTGCCCTAAGTGATAGCAGCTTAAGAACTTGAAGAATTACCATAGTTATGGATGACCAAAAGAACTGCAAAAGAAAATTACATATGATTAGTAGTCAAGGTTCAAAGGTTGAGAAAATTAGTAAAATAAATGTTTTTTGCACTGAGATCAGGTAATAGGAAGGAATAGAATATATCGTTTAAACAGCTCAATGCAATTATCTCTGTTTACCTGTAGTATTCTGTGGATTAAATTGTACATAAGCAAATGTGAAATTTGCCATATATGCAGTTTTCTAATATTTCATTTATGTTGAAACAAGTCACATTTCAAAACAAGCATTATAGCAGAAGACTTCATGTCTGTAATTTATTTTCATGATATTACTCTACCAACTAAATGTTTAAAAGGTCTTAATTCTATAAATTTATTTTTCCTACAAATGTAATTATTTTTGTAAGTTGGTTGTGGCTGCCTAATGTTTAGCAAACTCAGCATTCACCCTACTCAGTCAGGTGTGTCTATGAGTAATAATCCATTCCTGTTTACATGTTTTATATCAAATATCAGTTTTTGAGTGAAATTATGTAATTATTCCTCTCCACACTACATTTGCTAACTGAGGAAGCGGGTTTTAAGGTAACTTTTTTTTTTTCTAGAAATGTGATGTCTTTGTTCCCCTTAGCTTGCTTTTGGTATGAAAGTTTTCTTTGAAAACTTTATATTGCTCTTTTAGCACAAATACTCCATTCAATGCACACTTGAATCCTCATTTTTAGAATTTTGATGGTGTGATACGTCCTGTAGGTGATTTCCTAAGAATAAAGTATTCATTTCAGACTAGAACATTGATTCTTTGGCTTATAAGACATAGCATAGAGAAAATTTAGTTATTCCCATTAGGCTGCCTTGGTCCTAGAGAATTAATCATTTAAAAGAACCTCTCATTAAATATGGAAGATTTTATAATTTGCAGACACTTAAACTGACATGCAAGGCAAATGTTCAAAGAATTTTTCAGAATTTATTTAAACCATTAATTAGAAACTACTTAGTTCTGAATTTGGCATTGTCTTGAGGAAGTTGGTTTTAATGTTTATTCTTTTACTCCCTGCAAAGGACCTACCCAGCAAAATATGTATAGATCAAACAAGGCGTAAGAGGAGTATTGTTGTACTTAAGAAAACAAATTATTTTGAAGTACTTTAAAAGCACATTTAATAGGTAAATTAGTTTAATGCCAGTTATAATTTAAAAAATAATTTATGTTAATAGTCTCTTAGTTACAATAGTTTTCTGTTTGTTTATAAAGTATTTAAAATTTAGGTTGGTTTTTATTCCAGTCATTCAAATTGGTAAACTTTTTACCTAAAAACATATTCTACTAAATTCCAATTTTTTTTGAATCTTGGTGTACAGCTACCAAGAAAATTAAATTAGATTCTGTCTTCCTAGCAGATCTGAGCCACTAATCCTGTTAACAAAGCCACCATTCAGGAAGGCAAGATTTAATCTTGGGTTGAACAGTTTTGCAGGTGAGGATTAAGCATGTTTGGCAGGCACTTTCAGGAAAGTTTTCTTACTGCATTCATGGATGCATGAAAACAATGGTATCTGTCAGGCCTTTGTTTCTTTCATTGTACCATTAAGTGAGTTTTTAAAAAGAGCATTTTCATCATTTATAATGTGTTAATACAGTAGAATTCTTTTTTTGAAGGACAACATTGAAAGTCTTTGCAGACAAATATTTAATACACTCATTACATAGCTAAACTTTTGTCATGTTAAAGATACCTCTTTTCTGCATGTGCGTTATAGTAGGAAAAAAGTACACACTGTATTAAAATTTGCCCAAGTCAACTGTGATGTATGTGATCAGTGGCCTGAAACTGTTTGCAGTTACTTTAAAAATGCATAAATGTGTGTAAATAAAAAGATTACTTAATAGGATGAATGAATACATGCCCACTGAAGCCAATTCAGCAAAATTAAATGTCAAAGAGTAAACATAGATTGCTTTGTGTTTAGAGAGTTCTTCGTTAATTACAGTTCATAGGCTTGGTTCATGCCTTTTGGGATCTTTATTAGAGCACATCTGACATGTTTTACCCATGTATTTTGATAAATACACAGCTTGCTCATGTGTTCTTATGGAAATTTCTTTTAGTGATCACTTGTTGTAATAGCTGCCACTTAGTAGGCACTCAATAGATACATAATAAGTGAATGCGTTCCCCGTTACTTAAGACTCTAAGTCAGTCTTTTTGTATTGTCAATAAGCATGCCTTTCTCAATCTCAGGTAGTCTATATTTAGCCTGCATTTTTTTGGAAATTGTGCTCATAAAGGTAATTTTACGATCCATCCCAGGGGATTTTCCTCAATTCTAATCCTTCTAACCTCTCCATAGCATGGGAGACTTTAAAACTAAATTATTTGTCCATACATTTATTCCTTCAATAAATTATTAAAGACATTGTATCATTTTCAGGGCCATTTTATTTATAGTTTGCTTGTTTTTCTGCTTTGTCTTCCTTTCTGTATCTGATACTGTCTCTTGCCCTTGAGCTTTCTCACTCTCTCCTTGATTCATTCATTCAGACACTTAACTGAGTTCTTACTGTATGCTGAGATACACTGATAAATGAGACCTGACCTGCTGGCTGAAGGAGCTCACAGTACACCTTCCATCTGACCTCACCCTTCCTATTCTGATTCCCTTCTGCTCTCTAGAGGGAACTGTCTTGGCAGTCAGACTCCATTATAATCCCCTCTCATTTGAGACCATCTTGCTACAGAGTTTTCTATCTCCACTGTCATCTGAAATTGTTCTTTCTTTGTTGTGGCATACCACGTAAAAGCTGCCATTCTCTGAGAATTCTAGCCCACACTAGTCTCTCATTTACTAGATTTTTTTCTGTTATTATGTCATTAATGAATTAATAAATTATTTTTCCTTTAGTATTTTATGAAACCGAACAGGTGTGGTGGCTCACGCCTGTAATCCCAGCACTTTGGGAGGCCAAGGCGAGCGGATCACCTGAGGTCATGAGTTCAAGACCAGCCTGGCCAACATGACAAAACTCCATCTTTACTAAAAATACAAAAATTAGCCAGGTGTGGTGGTAATCCCAGCTGCTTGGGAGGCTGAGGCAGGAGAATTACTTGAACCTGGGAGGCAGAGGTTGCAGTAAGCCGAGATTGCACCACTACACTCCGGTCTGGGTGACACAGCAAGACTCTATCTCAAAAATAAGAAAGATATTTTATGAAACAGTGTTCATTTTGTGTCCATTGAGATTATATCATGCTTGATGGTAGAGATTCTTTTATACTTTACTCCAATCATGCCGGTACTCCCAAAAAAGTTTGACACACATTTCTGGTTTGTCAAAAATGTAGTTTGGCTAGTTTGTTTTTTGAGTGATGAAGAATAATGAGATATAATAAAATGGCCATATTGCATTGATAGCAGGACTGGAAAGACTATATTCATTGTTTTGTGAATATAGATTTGCAGTGGTTGTAATTCAGTATATTGTATTTCTATTTATATACTGTGACTAAGAGATTCTGGTTTTTGTAATATTTGTATCCAACACATACTTGTTTGAAAAGTAAATCTGAAGTGCTATGTGCTTCAAAATCCTTTGATGATGTTTGAAGTTTAGAAATATTGATAAAAGGTAAAGTGAAAAGCTTACAGTATTTAAATATATTCCAGTACAGATGGTTGGTAGCTAAGGAGTGTTTTGTTTCTTTAAATAGCTATGTATAAATCTATGTATTGTGTCTGTCTCTTATACACATCTAGATGTGTATAAGAGACAGGCAATGATCAAAAAAAAAAAAAAAAAAAAATTGCCAATTGCTGTTGATGGCAATGAGTAGTAAGTCCTTATATTGTGTAGACTGGATGTTGAGAAAATGCAGAGACCATCTGAGTGCTTCTAGAGTCAACCAGTCAAGAACCAGAATGAGACCCAATAAAGACTTAGTCTAGAGATGCTGCAGAAAGAGATCGGATCTGGGATATGGAATTTATTTATAGCCATTTATTATAGCCATTGGAGTTTGAAGGAGCTTATCATTCCTTTCAGAGAGATTCATGATATTTCACCTCTGCAGAGCACACTAATTTGTTATTCGTGTTCCTGAGTTGTTTAGTAAATCCATGTACTGATGATTCATGGTTTTGTTTCAGTACATCTCAAATAATTTTATTATTTCAGCAGTCCAAGATAAAAAAGAAAAAAAAGCCCCTGAAGTATTATAAAGCAGATATCTGAGGAGTAGATTCACAAATATCTATTAGAACTCTGTGCCTGGGCAGAGACTGCTCTTGATAGAATCACCAGGGTCATCAGTTAAATCTCAGTTGTGAATGTCTTGATTTATGTTTAGTCAAAAAGGACTTGCATTGTTATTATTTTATTATTATTATTATTATTGTACTTTAAGTTATAGGGTACATGTGCACACCGTGCAGGTTTGTTACATATGTATACATATGCCATGTTGCTGTGCTGCACCCATTAACTCACCATTTACATTAGGTATATCTCCTAATGCTATCCCTCCCCGCTCCTCCCACCCCACGACAGGCCCCAGTGTGTGATGTTCCCCTAACCTATTCATATCTGTACAATATAGACATTTCAATAAAATGATGTGTTTACCCAGTCTTCTTTAGTCTGTGATGACAAATGGAAATGCATTAATGATGACAGATATATTTTTCTCTTTTTCCATCATGTATTGAAAGATATGTTCCTCTCCTAAATCTCATCCATTAATATTGGGGCTCCCTGAGAGTTATTCATACATCTTTATGACAGTCCTAATAGGTCAATTCTAAGTGCTTTCCTCTTCTCTTGCTCTCTCTGTTGAGGGATCCAGTGCTCCCCTACCCTTCTGCTGGGGACCTCAATTGGCAAAGGTTATGATGATAACATACTGTATGGAAGTGGAGGGAGTGCTTCTCTTGCTGAATTATCTCTTACTACCTTGGCAGCATTGCTTATAACCCAGCTTTCTCACGTGAATCCCTTGTGAAAGAATCTTTGATCATTTCTGCTTTCAGACACATCTCTATGGGACTTGGCCATGGGTAAAAGAACTTGAGGCAGACATTTTGCTATCCTTCCTATCCTCTTTTCTCCTCTGACACTGGCAAGTTCTCTTGCTCTCTGCTAAAATGCCCCCATTTAAATCAACTCATTCAAATTTACCTTGGCTGAATCATAGTAGGAACACAGTGTGGGACCAAACTGTCCCCTCCTACTTTCAGAACCAGACATGCGTTTTAATGAAAAATATTGAGCATTCATATTCTAATTTTTCTATTCTGAAATCTTACCACAATTAGTTTCATTCAACCAACATTAATAAACAACTATTGAATATAAGGAGCTAACAACAATTTTTAATGACCTGATTATACCATTTACTAATTTACTAATTTTACTAGCATTTGAGTCAAGTCTTTCAAAATTCACAAAAGTGAATTTTTATTTTGATACAACTTATTCATTTTTTAATTGTTGCATGAAAAAGCTGAAAGCAGAATACAAATAACATGATTTCATCAGGTATATTCCTAAACCATTTTTTAGAGTAGATTATTAATTCTCTAGAAGGCTTTGGTTGGTCCATTCTGCTCTATAATGGGAAAGAGAAATGAATGAAATGGCCCATGATTCTCTGGATTCTGGATACATATTATGGCAGAAATTATTTTTAGAGGGGCATAGAAACATTGAAGGAAACTTAACTCATCATCAGAAGTGTACATGGATTATAGCGTACAGTTGTAATCATTACTCAGGATTTTAGGACCATTTTTCCCAAACAGGGTTAACCTCCCACAGGTTTTGAATTTGTGTCTAACAGTCCATTTATATTATTTCTTGGTTAATGGATTAGCTGCATTATGGCAAAGCTGGCTGCAAAACAATTTTCTCTAAAATACTTTATACTTTCCAGTTAATAACAAAAGGAATGGGAAAAGAGGAAGAGGCAGTTGGGAGAATTAGTAATAGGCTAAATTTAGACCTTTTCATGAGAAAAATTCTTCTACGATGAAAAAATTCTAACCACTGGTACTCTCAGAGCAATATGTATTTTTTAAATAGTGTGTTCTCAATTTCAGCATTACCATTCTGCTCTTTTCTTCTTGCCCTTCAAAAAATTCCCTTGAGATTTCAGGTTGTGTAAAACAAGTTAGTTCTTGATGGGATCAGACCTGTAGGTTTGAGTCTGTGTACGGAGCCTGCTAAACACCAAAGACATCTGTATTCACTCCTTTTTCAAAGCAAATAGTGCTGAAAATATACATAACTGAAGGGAGTAGAAAAATGTAAACATCGAGGAGTCCAATTTAGAGGCAGATAGACCTCAATCCCAGACCTAGCATTGCCACTTTCATATCTAAGTCTCACCTTCCTGTAAAATGAGAAGTAACAATTGTGCCTACCTCTTTGGTTTACTGGGGAGATTAACAAGTGTAATAGCACAAGGATATTTAGTTAGCTGCCTAGTATGTGGTAAGAGCTCCATAAATATTAGCTATTAGCAAGAGGTAATAATAGTAGAAGAAAAATATAAAATATATAGCGGTATATTAAAATATCAAGATGATACACTGCATTGGTTATCTGAGTCAAACATGAAAGAAAATACAATTGATTTTATTCCAACTTTATGTTAAACCGTTAAGTGTAAAAATTATGTAATTTGTCCTGCCTAATCTTTATTTAATTCAGGGAAAGTTCAATGTGGGGTACATTTTTCAGAAGTCTCTCCAACTATTTTGAAGAATCCACGTAATTAGCACCATTAATTGGGATCACTAATTAGATAGTTGCCAATGATAAAATGCATCACCCTGTATCATTTACTTAGATTTGGGGCTTCAGAAAACTGGCATTTTTAGCTTGGTTATTTGTAGCCCTTTAGTATTTTTTTTTTATAAGAATGCCTTGATACTAATATTCTCTTAGGATTATCCTGTTTCTCTTTTCTCTTTTTTATTTTTTTTAATTGATGAACAACTGAAGGCTTTTAAAAGCCTTCCAGCATAGTGATTCTCAGCGGGGCAACGACAGTTATCAGAGTATGTGTTGTGTGTGTATATTTGCATGTGTGAATGTACACACATATGTACAGGCATATCATTTTTATTCAGTTTTGTGATTTTTTTGTTTGGAAAATATTCTTTTGAAATACAAACTATAGAAAAGAGCCTTTTAAAATTTCCTGAGCTGGTGAATATGGGTTTTTTAAAAGTTGAGAACAAACTTTCTAACAAATTAAGCCATTTATACTTGCTAGCACTCAGAATTAAATGGTTTGATTTGTTATCAACATAGAAACATTACAAATAAAATATACTCTATCCAGAGTTCATTGTAATATTTACTTTTGAAAGGTTCTGCTCTTCAGAATATTAGAATTCTAATGGATGTTCGATAGCCAAGTGATTTTCAACTTGATTTAATTCTGAAAGACACACAATCTAAAGTTGAATAAATATTCAATGGCTAGTTATTGCAGAAGAATTGGACAACAATTTTTAAAACACTACTGTGGAACAAGCAGCATCTTCCTGCTAGAGGGAAGAACGTACAGCTCTGGGTCAGCTGGTTGCTGAGAGAGGAACGCTTACTTCACTATGACTTGTGTATCTTAAGAGACCGAGAATCAGGAAGTGTGGACATCAGTATTTTGTGACCTTGTCGTTTCATTACAAGCAAGAAAAAGAAGAGGCACTTAGGGGAAGTGACGGCTGCTGCCAACTTTTTGTTTCTTATTCAAACAAGGAACATTTAGGCATCTCCAAAATATTCTGGTACAATGCTAGAAAAACATTCTGTATGCAGCAAGTGCTTCTTCTCAGCCCATCTATTTTTATGGTTGCTGGTGAGAAACTTCATTGCTATCTCCCTAAAAGTTAAGAGGCTTTTAATTGACGGTGCTGATCTATAAACACAACTATAAAGAGAGCTTCACAACATCTGTAAAAAGCCCCTGGTTTCGTGGTTATTTTGTTACTAAACTGTATATTTGGCTTTATAAAATTACATTTATAGATTATACTGTACATAATGTCTTTCCCTTCAAGGGGATATTATATACAAAGATCATGCCATCTGAAGCATTAGCCATTTTAGATTACTTTTTACATTTTCCCCTTGTTGAAATAGCTAAGTAAAAGTTCCACTAAGGTCCAATTACACTTAGCAAATATATTTTATCTATTGTACGCCAGGTACTTGGCTTCTTTTCACCAAGCTCCGAGATTCTATAATAACTCCTTCATATCCAATTGTCCCGACTGTTAATGTCTTACTTTCCACCCTCTTACTTCTTGAATTATGGCACTATTTCCCACCTGGGCCTTTCTGCCTACCAGAGTTTGCCTGTAGTCCATGTTTTTCAATTTTGTTAGAGTGATTGCTCTAAATGCAAATATGATCCTGTCACCTCCTCACTCCTATTGCTAAGAGTCATCCATGGATGTTTCATTGTTTTGAGTTGAAGTCCAAATGCATCCCTTTCTTTTTCTTTTTGAGATGGGGCCTCACTGTTTCCAGGCTGGAGTGCAGTGGTGCAATCACAGCTCACTGAAGCCTCAAGCTCCCAGACTCAGATGATCCATCCATCTCAGCCTCCCAGGTAGCTAAGACTACAGGCACATGTCAACACACCCAGCTAATTTTTGTAATTTTGTTGAGATAGGGTCTTACTATGTTGCCCAGGCTGATCTCAAGCTCCTGGGCTCAAGCAATCTGCCTGCCTCGGCCTCTCAAAGCGCTGGGATTACAGGTGTGAGCCACCGTGCCCAACCAAATGCATCCTGTCCTTTCTCCAATCCTCATTTCTCAAAGCCCTCTATGCAACTGTGCTTCAGTCATACTTGAAGCACGGTTGAGTAACCATGCTGCTCCATGCTTCCCTGTATTTGCAAGTTTTGCCCTCTCTGCTTGGAAGTCCTTTCCTTTTTCTCCAATGTCACCCATGCGTCAAACATCTATTTCTCCATGAAGCCCTTTGTGACCCACCAAACAGAAATCACCACTTTTTATGTGTTTCCAATGTACCTAGAACATACATTTAAATGTGTGTGTGAACATACGTGTGTGTGAAGATGCATATTAGCTTTATTGAAATATTCACAAAATTCACTCATTTAATAATACATACAAATCAATGGTCTTTAGTATGTTTACAGAGTTCTGCAACCATCATCACAATTAATTTTAAACCATTTTCATTACCCCCTAAAACTCTCAGTACCCACTAGCAATCACTCCTGATTTCTCCTCAACCTACACCCACCATAGCTCTAGGTAGCTACTAATCTGCTTTGTGTCTCTATAGACTTGCCTATTCTGGACATTTCATAGAAACAAAATCATACCATGTGTGACTTTTTCTGGCTGGCTTCCTCACTTAGAATAATGTTTGCAAGGTTTATCATGTTGTAGCATACCTCAGTACTTTGTTCTTTTTTGTTGCCAAATAAGATTCCCTTATATGGATATGCCCACATTATATGGATATGCCCTCGGTTTGTTTACCTATTTATCAGCTGATAAACATTTGGGTCCTTTCCATTCTTCGTTTATTATAAATAATGATGCTTTGAACATTTTTGTGCAAGTTTTTCTAAGGACATGTGTTTTCATTCCTTTTGTGTAGACAGCTAGGAGTGGATTCGCTGAGTCATATGGTGATTCTATGTTTAACATTTTGAGGATTGTCTTTTTTTTTTTTTGAAATGGAGTCTTGCTCTGTCACCCAGGCTGGAGTACAGTGGCACAATATTGGCTCACTGCAATCTCCATCTCCCGGGTTCAAGTGATTCTTCTGCCTCAGCCTCCCAAGTAGCTAGGACTATAGGCACATGCCACCAAGCCCAGCTAATTTTTGTATTTTCAGTAGAGATGGGATTTCACCATGTTGGCCAGGTTGGTCTTGATCTCCTGACCTCATGATCCACCCGCCTTGGCCTCCCAAAATGCTGGGATTACAGGTATGAGCCACCGCACCCGGCTCAGGATTGTCTTCTAAAGTGACTGAACAACTCTACATCCACCAGTAGTGTATGGGGGTTGCAATTTTTCCCACATCCTTACTAAACTTGTAATGATCAGTCTTTTTTTATTCTAGCCATCCTAGTAGGTGTGAAGTGGTAGCTTGCTGTGATTTCCATGTGCATTTCCCTGAATGATGTTGAGCATCTTTTTGTGTACTTATTGGGCATTTATATATCTTCTTTGGAGAAATGTCTGCTTACATCCTTTAACCATTGTTTATAAAGTGAGTTATTTGTCTTCCTATTATTGAGTTATGTTAAGTCTTTAAGTTTCCTAGGTGCAAGTTCCTTAGATATAGGATTTGCAACATTTTTCTCCTATTTTGTGGGTAGTCTTTTCACCTTCTTGTTGGTGTGCTTTGAAGCTTGAAAGTTTTTAGTTTGGATAAAATTTAATTGATCTATTTCTGTCTTTTGTTGCATCTGCATTTTGGTGTCATATCTGAGAAACCATTGATTAGCCCAGGTCATAAAGATTTACTCTTAGTTATTGTCTAAGAATTTTGTAATTTTAGCTCTTAAATATATGTATTTTATTCCTTTTGAGTTACTTTTTGTACATGGTGTCAGTTAGTGGTCCAATTCTATTTATTGTCATGTGAAATAATTTCAATAGAATGTTTTCAATATTTTCAATAGAAATAAAATTCTATTTTATTCCAATTCTATTTA
>NW_012106631.1:772456-785257 GCF_000951045.1 Mandrillus leucophaeus
TCATGTGAAATAATTTCAATAGAATGTTTTCAATATTTTCAATAGAAATAAAATTCTATTTTATTTCATGTACATGTCTCTTAATTTTTTTCATTTATTATACTATATTGCAATTCATCATTTAGTTTTCCCAATTATAATAAGAGAGAAACATGTCTTACTTACTATCATATACCCAGCCCAGAGTTTGGCATGTAGTAAGTGTTCTATAAATATTTATTAAATGGAGTTGAACTAGATGGAAAATATTGACTTTTCCCCCATTATTAAAAACAACAGATTATTTTGATTGAGATATATAATTATTTAAATTTTAGTATGATAATGGTTTACAAGAATATGTTCACTTTATGAACATAAGGATTTCCAAACTCAGTCAGACCTATAATCCATTTAGATATATTTTGTTTACTGTCAGAGAAGAAGAAGAGCTATATTATGGAGTGTTTAATTCTTTTCCATAATTTTGACATCAGTGATAAAAAATATATCCTCTGAATTATTAATGTCTCTATGCAAGTCTTTGTTTACTCAATGTGGCAGATTATATTTTTTAAAGATACGTCCAAAAATATCTCCTATCCCAAATACTCTTCTAAACTTTGCAATTTCCTCATTAAGAACTGTACTCTATATGTTTTCCTCCTCTTGCAACTGGTTGGTCTCTGTGACTGCTTTTGAACAATATGAAAAATAGAGTGTGGTGAAGGTAATGACCTGTGACTTTCAAGGTTAGAACATGAAAAATGCCATGCACTTTTATCTGATTCTCTGAATTCTTGCTCTTGTAACCCAGCAACCATACTGTCAGGAAGACCAAGAAGCTTGGGAAGAGGCCTAAATGGAGGAAGACAGAAGCTTCTGGCCTTTGGCCCTGGGGGAACTCCCAGCCAACAGACAGCACCAAATCGCCAATCACTTGAGAAAGTTATCATGAACGTGGATTCTCCAACCCTAATCAAGCCACCCCAGGTGATATCATGTTGAGTTGAAACAAGTTTTCACTGTTAAGCCCTGCCTGAATTGTGGATTCATGAACAAAATGAATGATTGCTGTTGCTTCAAGACACTAAACTTTCAGGATACTTTATGTCCCCAGAGATATCTGTTACAAATTTTAGTATCTAGAAGTAGGATGCTGCCATAACAAAACCCTATATTTGGCATTGGCTTTGGGCCTGGACTGTGGGAAGCAGCTGGAAGGGCTTTGAAGAGATGCCTAGTGAAAACCAAAGGCTTTCAAGTAGAGTGTTAGTGGAAACCTGAAAGACCTTGAGGAGGTTCTCAGTGAAGGTTTAAAGGAAAGTGAGGACAATGGTACTGGAAGGTAAAGGAATGGGAATCCTTGTTGGGTGATGGCACAGAGTTTGCCAACATAATCATCTGTGGTAATGTGTCAAAGAGGAAATAAACCTGCTAAACTCAATTATCTAGTTAAGATTTCCAGGCAGAATATTCAAAATGCCACCTGATTTTTTTTATCACCTATGATAAAATGTGAGACAAGAGAGATGAGCTAAAAATAGCTTTTAAATGTAAAAGAGTCAGAATTTGCCAGGTTTGAAATAAAATTGTGTTTTATACCCAGATCCTCTAAAAACAATTACCAAATTAAAAATGGCTCTGGAAAAGATAAAATCAAGTGTGGATCCATAAGATTCTTTGTCAATACTTAAGAAAGATTTAAGAGAGTGGCTCACAAAACATTTCAAACAGAAAAAGGTATTTTTATGGATCTTAAGGCCTGTCTGGCCACCTCTTCTCTGTTAAATAACTGGGTGCTCAAGAGCGCCAGACTCCTAAGGATATATTCCCTTAACAGTCTCAAGAAAACCACAAATAGATAAGGGCTTATCTTGAAGAGCTTTGCAAATTTGGTTTTTGTCTAATGGAGTTGATTATCAATTAATACACAGAAATCTACAAGGATTTTTAAAGAATTTATTAACTTGAGCTAAAGGTAGAGGAAACAATATAAAACAAGGAAGGCTTTGGATCTTCAAATGTTTAGAGTTTGGAAGCAGGCCATCTCACACTACTGTTTTGTAGCATCAGATTATGCATTGCCATGCTGAGGTAAATCATTCTCCTCTATGTGTCTTAAATCTTCATGTTTCTGTCTTCAAAGGGCATTTCTTATTTCTAATATGACTGGGATTTGAAGAACAAGATGTTGTTTCCAATCCATCACTTTAGTAGGTTTTAAGGGCTTCAAATAAACTGTCACTCTGACTCAGATTGAAAAACACTAGACTTTGTTTTTCTTTCAGAATGAGGTCTCTTCCAACCCCTATACAGTTTATGATTCCCTTGTATCTATTTTCTGGCTTTATTTTGTATTTCTTAAAATGCATCGGCCAGGACTACATCTAATGCCTCAGAACAGATGTATGCTGCTTTTGCCAGAAAAGAACAATATTATGTTTCTTTACCACAGTAGTACTCTTTTTGATGATCATGAAAACTATATTGTTTATATATAGATTATATTGTTTTGCTAAATATTGTATAGTTGGAAGATTACCTAAGTATCTGTGGCCATAAATCTCAGAACAAGGAGGTAACCGTTTTAACTGCTTAGATTAGGAACAGTTCAAAGATTATGGCAAATAAAGTAGGAAGCACATATCTTACCAAATGTGGTTGGTAGAAACAGTAAATATTGGCAGAATGCTGTTTGAATAGTGATGAAGGATTATTCTGTGTTTTCTATTATTCACTTCAATGATGTTGAGTTTGAGCAGGTGAAGTGGAGCCTAAATACATCTGGAACATTTCCTTTTGCATTTGACATTTGGAGACTGGAAGATGGTGTTGCAGCAGGTACATATTTGGAATTGTTTCAGACCTTGTGTGAAGTATGTCTCTCCCTGTTCAGTATGCATTTGCAGTGTCAAGAGTAACTAAGTACCAGTTGAACTACATTCCTCATGAAACAATCTTATTATGGCAAACCCAAAGACCTTAGCCCTGCTGATAATTTCCAGAGTGAAGTGTTCACAAGATGAAATGGAAAAACATCAGCAGCCCATCTTTTTCTTTGTCATCTTTGTTTATGAAAACCTAAAAATGTGAATGAGCTTTCCTTGTTTGTGTTTCCCAAGCTTCATAGGGACATACATGGAATTTGTCACTGTGAGTTAACAATTCTATGGATGTTCTATACAAGTGGCTTTCTACTGTTTGAACAACCAGTCCGTTCTGCTGGATTCAAAGTTATTTACTTACAAAGAAACAAACCCAATTTGCTCCAATTATTAACTAAAGACCTAATGTTGATTGATGGTGGAATCTAACTTTTTAGTTCCTTATCATTTAATTAGTCAATTTTTGTATCGAATAACAGAGTGAACATCAGGTCTTCATTTCTAATTTACTATAGCAGGATAACTTTTTTCATATTAATTTATGTTTGTTTTCCTAGTATTTTGCTCACTCTATTTAGAAGACAAAGGCCAAGCCTTAAAATCGCTTGCCTCAGGGTTGTGATGCAGAACTGATTTCCTAATACCAAAGGAAAATAGGCTGCTGTTCTAAACTAGGCGCTCCACAGTACTCCACTCTGACCTTTGTCTTTTGACTGTTAGTTGAGAAAAACCACCGCCACCAGCACCACCAGACAGCAACAACAACCTTTATATGGCAGGGTCCCTGGAGAACCAAGTATGGTACAGGCTGGGTATTCTCAGATGAGATACTCGCTGTTCAACTCAGATTACTCTTAGAGAAAAAGAACTTCCTGTAGAGAGAAGACCACACACCCTTTGCATAAGATAGTTCTCAGGGAGATGAAGGGACGAACTTTTGTGAACCTCAAAGTTCATTTAAAAGTAAACAATCTAATAGAACTTCCTGTCACTGGATTAGAAGGAAGTTAGGGACTTTAGACAAAAGAGAAGAGCCAAAAGAATTTAGGGGATTTCTTAAATTTGTAGTTTTTCCATGATTGTTTGGTTTTTAATGTCCATCTGCTTTCCTAAAATGATCATTAGTGATAAACATACATTGAAAAAGATCTGTGCACAGCATCCTCCCCTTTATGCATGGGGCATATGATCCAAGAGGTTTTGAAGATGCCTGAAATCCCAGATAGTACTGAACCCCCTATGTGCTATGCTTTTTCCTGTACTTAGATACCTATGTTAAAGTTTAGTTTACAAATTAGGTAAGGAAGAGGTTAACAATGATAACCAATAATAAAATAGAACAATTGTACCAATACACTGCAGTAAAAATTATGTGAATAGGATCTCTCTCCCAAATATCTTACTGTACTCACCATTCTTGTGATGATGTGAGATGACAAATGCCTACATGATGAGATGAAATGAGATGAATGATGTAGGCACTCTGACGTAGAGGTAGGCTACATTTGGATCATCTGCTTTTGGGTGATCTTGCATCATGGAGCCATGACAATGTTAATGGTTGGATGTCAGGAGCAGATAATGTCAATGACTAACGGACAGGCAGCATGTACAGTGTGGATACTCTGTGCAAAGGGGTGGTTCACATGGCGGGCAGGACAGAGAGAGACATCTTGAGATTTCCCCATGCTCCTCAGAATGGCACACAATTTAAAACTTAATTATTTCTGGAATTTTCCATTTAATAGTTGTGAATCACCATTTACCACAAGTAACTCAAATTGCAAAAATCAGAATCATGGATGAGAGGTCAGGGGTGGGCTACAGTACTTTTCTCGGGGATCAGGTAGTGAAACTGTGCCCAGTGTTTAGACACTCTTTGGGGAAAAGCCCAAGGAGTAGTACACAAAGAGGGACTCTCATCTGGTGAAAATCTGTTGATCCTATGCTGTTTGACTGATCCTACAACACAAATGAGATGGGTATTTAATTCATTCAATGTGAATTGAATATGCAGAAATGGAATTTTTTTATTTCCCTTAAACTGAACTTGCTTATCATGTCCATTTGTATTTGGTGCTTATCAAAGTATAAATTTCAAAAAATTAAAAACATGACTCAAATATAAAATCAACAAATGTAGAAGACTGAATTAATAACCAAGGAAACTAGAGGGATAATAAAGCTAATTGCAAAATGCACAGGTCAAGCAGAAATATTATAGTACTCAGAAAAAATACTGAAATAAGATCATTACCTTAAAATTTAAAATTTTGGGTTTTACTCTTTTCTATCAGAAAGAACTTACTTATATCTCTACAGAGCAAAATTAATTTGAAATGTTATTGAACAAAAATTATTTGAATTTCTGTCAGCTTTCTACAAATTAACATTTCCTTTTTTAGAATTGTAATATACTTTAATTAACAGAAAACAGTAAGTTGAAGCAAAGCTATATGCTCTTGAAGAATCAACCTGTTGTCTGTTTTCAACTTTGGGATTTTCCCTTTTAATGTGCTGATGTAATTAATTGTATTTTCTCTCAAACTGGGAAGTACAGGGTAGTTTCTTCTGATTTATGATTCCAATAAGGCGGTACATTGTAATATCAATTATTTTGGCATTTATTTCGTGCAAAACTGTGAACCAGTATTGATTTAAAAAAATTTTAAGTGCATTCAGAAGTCTTAAAATAAAATGGTTAATGAAACTAAAGGCTTAATGAATTTTAAATACCAAGTGTATTAATATATTACAAAATATAATTTAAATCATAATTTATAAATATGTAAATGCCAAACACTATCATTTTATTATAAACCAACAAAAAATTTAGAAAAACAAAGTATTAAATCAAATACTCTAAAAGTACTAAAAGTTTAATCATAAGAAATAACATTATTCAATTTTAAATTACAAAAGAAAACAAAATCTGTGAATGATGATGTGGTGAAGTGACAAGGTTACTTTTGTGTAAATTGTTCCGATGCTGAAAAACGCTTTTTGACTTTAGTCAGAATAGTGTGACCTCTAACTCCAATTTGAATATTGTAGAGGTGTAAAAGAGATGCTTTCTAAATGAGGACACCATTGTTTCATGTAAGGTTTTGAAGTGGTGTAACTACTCTCTAGGAACGTCTCAAGATGTAGTGACATAAGACATAAATAATGCCAGTTCCACCGCCTACCCTTCAACTCCGGCTGTGTTAAAGATTTTCTTCCTAATATAGTAGTTCCCACTTATCCTCAGGGGATATATTCCAAGACTCCTAGTAGATGCCTAAAATTGTGAATAGGTAGGAACCTGATTGCTGTCAGTCAGAACATATTTCTGTTCATGTCTTCTGCACACACATTTCATGTCTTTTAGCTAAACACTTATCACACACTGTGGTAACAACTTTCACAATTTGAAGTGAGACAGCAAAATGAGCGCAAAATTTCTTTTTCCTTCCCACTTACATGGACAGAAAATGCATTTTTAATGTAGATCTTAGCAACCTCAGCATATAATTTGTGCCTTTTTTTAAAGTCAAGAACTTTCACCTTTTCACTTAAAGGATGCACTTTATGGCTCCTCTTTGGCATATCCAATAGCCAGCATCACTACTCTTGCACTTTGGAGCCATTATTAAGTAAAATAAGGGTTACTGGAACACAAGCACTGTGATAGGTCTTCTGTATTTAAATAAGCCCTATGCTATCTCCATTATATGGTGCACACCCTCGTCTAGTATACTTTGAGGCTGCTTCCAATTAGAATTCCAGGCCCAGAGTGAAGAAAAGTTGTTTCTGCCCACAGTTCAGAGCTATTCGGGCATTTTTGTCATGCAGCTTACTGTCCAACCTACCCTTCTTCCTACCTGAGTTGGAAGCAGGGCAGGGGCCTCTCTGTAAACTCACCTATGACTCACTTACCTGCTCTGCTCACTTTCAAGATTCTTTTCATACCTAAGAAGGTTTGTTAGTTTTTGTTTTCTTTCTTTGGGCTGGAAGACTGTTCTCATGTCATTTCCTGTGTCGTTTATATTTAAAGATTTTTAGTAAAATAATTTTCTCAGCCTTCCAGGCTTTGTTTCTTGATATTGAAAGGAAAAATTATAGAATTTTTAAAACAAAAAAAACAAAACAAAACAAACTGTGTATCTCTATCTCTTGCCTGCCTCTTGAATTAAAAATAAATTTCAGACTGTTCTTGCTGAAACTAATTTGAGGGATCTGTTTTTGAAAGCAAAAAGCCAAACTCTAAAAACTTTATCTATTCTAACTATAATAATCTTATTCTTCCCAGAAGTAATGAATATCTCTAATTGAATAGGCATAAGATTTTAAAAAGATACAAGGAAGTGCCAAAAAGAAAAGCATAGTACTGTATTCAAAAGTATTACCTCACTACACAAATAGAATACAAGATTTTCTACCCACACATAAAAAAAAAAAAGAGAATTAGGTAACCACAAACAATTGTTTTAAAATACCAGTATTGAGTTCTAAGCCACTTTTCTCTCTTTTCCTTGTCCATGGAACTGCCAGAACTCAGATGTTGAAGTCGTTTTCTTCCTTGGCAGAGTTTCTGGCATGGATTCCTTATAGCTAGTGTGCATTTGCTCCGCCTCACTCCACTGGTCTCTGGATTGCTGCCTGTCTACCGTCTTCTGTGTCATACCTTGGAGTGTCATTTTGGGGTTTGCTGGGATCCCTCCTTGTCTCTTAGTCCCAGGGTGTGCTTGGGCTCTTCTAGCAAATAATACTTCCCAGCAGTATTGTGTGTGTGTGTGTGGTTTCTGTGTAGAGCAGTCTTTTTTCATTTTCTCAGATTCTATTAATAATCCCATGTGTCATACGCATTTTGTATCCTTTTTAATTTCTTGAGAAATTAGAATAATATTCCTCACAGGCAAAGTCAGAGGACAAGTCATATGGCATTTGATTGAGTCACCTCAAAGTATCACCTTGTACTGCAAAATCAACCAGTTTCCTATGTTTCAAATGAAACATCTTGATGTTCCTTTCCTGGAGTTTTATTTCCTTCCTTCCTTTCTTTCTTTCTTTCTTTTTCTTTCTTTCTCTCTTTCTTCTTCTTTTCTTTCTTTTCTTTCTTTCTTTTTTTTTTTTTTTTTGACATGTTCTCTAGCTCATTGCAACCTTGAACTCCTGGGTTCAAAGGATCATCCAGCCTCAGCCTCTGAAGTAGCTGGGACTACAGGTGCACCACTGTGCTTGTCTACTTTTTTTATTTGTTTGCTTTTTGTTTTGTTTTTTAGTAGAGATGGAGTCTCACCATTTTGAGCAGGTTGATTTTGAACTGCTGGACTCAAGTGACCCTCCCTCCTTGGCCTCCCAAAGTGTTGGGATTATAGGTGTAAGCGACCGAACCTGGCTACTGGAGTTTTGTAGATACCTGGCATATTCTCTGAGAGGCATTGGTATTGCCTTTACCATCTTCTTTTTGGAGTTTTAATTTTTGATTCTTTTTTTCCTCTGGAGTCCATTTACAACTTCTTCTTGGGGACCATCAGAATCTTTTTCAAATATACCCACTGACATTTTGTCCTGACATGTTAGAATTTTGGGTGAATATGCAAATTAGGAATTTCTGGAATCCAACTCAAGCTGGTTAAATGACAGAGGGATTTATTGGCCCATAATTGGAAGCTGACATGTAAGTTGGCTCCAGGGTTGGCTTGAGTCAGCTACTCAACAGTTTCCTTTTATCTCCTCTCTGCCTCTGGCAGGGTCAGCTTCTTCTGAAGCTGGCTCTACTTTGTAGTCACAAAATAGTTGTGTCAACTCTCATAACAATGTGGAGAAACACATCTATGGAGGAAGAAGCTTACAGTCATGGCAGAAGGTAAATGGGGAGCAGGCATGTCTTACACGGCAGGAGCAGGAGCAAGAGAGCGAGTGGGGAGGTGCTACACATTTTTAAAGGATCAGATCTCAGGAGAACTCACTGTTTAGTGCAAGGACAATATCAGGGGGATGGTGCTAAATCATTCATGAGAAATTGGCCCCCATGATCCAATCACCTCCCACCAGGCCCCACCTCCAACATTTGAGATAAAATTCAACATGAGATTTGGGTGGTGACACATATGCAAACCGTATCATATGACCTTTGTGTCAGGGACGAGCATATGTGCTAAAGATTCTACATACGTGTTTCTGAAATGGTTCAGGGTGTCTGCCCAGCCTATTACTACCATTCTGTGAGAGTTTCCCTTACCAGAGAATGGACTTATTATAGCTTGTTTGTTTGATGAGGTTGATTGGATTAAGAATAGTTATTTGGGCCAGATTAAGCCAATTGTCTTCTCTATGATTTTTTTCACTGTATTTTAAAAATACCATTTCTAGAAATTTTGAGGTGGGATTCAAACTAGTCAGTTTCTGCTGGTCTGTGGGAGCAGATCAGATATATTCCAAAATAGAACACTAGAAGCTTGGGGTGGCCATTTTTCACATGTTCAAGAGAAACAGGATGGATTGTGAGCAGAGTTAAGGTAGTATTTGGCCCCAAAGAGGGAAAGACAAAGAAAAGTATCCTTGGTTCCTGATGACTTTCACATTCATGGTTCAGCTGCACCTTGGCCCATTATCTGTGCAACAGGTTTTTCAAATGAGGCACAAAGATAAAGAACAATGTAATAGATCCAAGGAATAATTATCTCTCTCTACCCAATGCCTCAGAAGCTAAAGTGGGGTGCTAGACTGCCTGTGCATGATTTGCTAAGGTATAACAAGATGGTTCTGTCAGCAAGGTCATGTACCCCAGCTAGTATAAGAGGGAAAACTTGGAGAACAGAGGTTTGTGTGTGAACTTTGAATGGTCTCCTCTGCCCCTCCTCATGGAAATAGCAGGATGTTTTATTTCAGCTCAAGCCAATGAGTGGGGCTTCAAGAGGACTGTGAGGAGATTTTGATATCTGTATCCTGGAGATTAATGAACATAGTCAATAGTGTTTAACTTAAGTCTGAAAAGTCTAAAGTCAGGAGATATAAAAGGAATCCACTGGGGCACTGGGAGTAGGCTGTACTTCCACTCAAATTGGCTCCTGAAAAAAAAAAAAAGAGAGAGAGAGACACTCTCCTCCCCTAACCCTGCAAAAGAGAGTTGACCTGGGGTTATCTTAAAACAGAAACTCTTAAATGACTATTTCAGTCATTTGTTGTATACATGAAAAAATAGTATGTTACTGGTTACTCAAAATGGAGCTATCTAGAAGAAGGCATTGCCAAGGTCAAAGAAACTGCATTGCAGATCTTCAGTGAGAAGCTCTGAAGAAGCAACAAAAGTGTCCAACCAAGAAAGAGTCAGTAATGCATCTGCTGTCCAGAGAGCACCAAAGCCACATTTTATCAGCTGCATAACCCAGCTCCTTCCTCTGGTCCCTCTTTCCTTAGTCTGACTTTGGAGAAGCCAGAGCCGTGGCTTACACAGTGTGGGAGGAGATAGAGTTAGGAACTTCTTAAGAAGCCAGCCACATCCCCACCCCACCTTAAACCTCCATTCTGGGAATGAGGAAAGCTTGACACTGAATAAGGGTTTAGGTATTCTATTTCTTTACTGAACTGAACTCTAGCTTGGGTATTATTAGAGTAGCTGGTATGTTTAATGCCAAAACATTACCTAAGAATGCATACACCAACTATGGACTTCATCTATAGTTTTATCTTTAATAGTGAGAAATAATACATTCATTTTCTTTTCACATTTTATCACTGATGGAGGTATCATATAATCATATTAACATCTCTGCAGGGTAGATGTTATCTCAGTAGGAATTATTTTCTTCCTTCTGTAATTAAGGAAACTGAGGCTCACAGAGTTTAAGTAAGTTTCCTAAGGTCCCACAACCAACAGTCAGAAGAACAAGGCTATGAAACATGAATGTTTCAGCCAATCAGTTGTTCCCTTCCTGTATGCTGCACTGAACCTCGAGGACCAACAAAGAACTTGAGAATTCAAAGTGGGCAATATTTTATCTAATTTGGGGAAACAAGGATGTTCATGCAAGGGGAATGGTTCATGAAATGGACTTTCAGGATGAATAAGTTTTTAGCAAATAGAGATGAGAGGAAAATAATTCTAGGACAGAAGTGACTAAACTAAGAAACTGAGGCTGGATAGGGTGTAGTCTACAAACTGTGATAGTCTAATTTGGATACGTATAAGATCTAGGAAGGGTTAGGGAAAGATAAGTCTGGAAACATTGTGGGGCAATAGAATAGTAATTCTTTACTTTTTACCTTACTCCCTCTTCTGCAACGGCCTCTTTCTTATTCTTTGAGAAAAAAATGAAGATACCCTTTTCATATGATTTGGAACGTAGAGATTATGTGCTAACATCTCACTTGGTACAGGGGAAAACTGCAAGAATTTTTTAGAGAGGTGGACCTAATTTTGAATCCATTACTACTATAAGAACATACTGTTTCTGAAACTCAATTTCCTTGTCTGTAGAGTAGAAAAATTACACCATAGTACCACAGTGGGGGATAAATAAAATAAGATGAATATGATACAGAATTATAAAGTAACTATGTGACCTTAAGCAAATTACAAATGTCATGTCTCTGTCCCTCAGTTTGCCCTCCCCATTGTGTTGTTAGTGACATGTTATATCACTGTTTGAAGTACTTCACTGGGAAGATTTTTTTTTTTAAGCAAAGCAAGGTATTCTTATAAATGCTCAGTAGATGTCAAACTTAATTTTGTATGTGTCCAAAATTAAGCCTTTCATTTTAGTTACATAGAAAGGTCCTCTAAGTGAGGGTAAGAGAACATTTAAACTGAAAATTATATGTACTAGGCCTGAAAATTTTTAATGGCCTTATTTAAAATGAATATAAAGGTACTTAAGGAAGGCAGCAGTTGTAGGCTTTCTTAGGAAATCAATACTCATAAAACTCAAGGTTGGAAATGAGAATTAAAAACCACAGTGAGTTTATTTTAAAACATGTAGTCTGTCATCTTTATTTTCCCTTTGGATTACATAGTGTTTATACCCTGAGGTCTATTTATGTTGCTGCAGCTCTTTCACTGACTTTGAAGTGAACTTTGTATGGTGCTAGAATCAGAGCATTAGGGCTTAGAGATCATGTATTCCAGACCTCTCATTTAAAAAGAGTAAATTAAGGTAAGAGAGTAAAGTGAATTTCCTTGATATCTTTGTTTCCTCTGAGATGTAAAAATCTCCTGTTGTTCTTAACCACTAGGCTAAGTTCAGTGACAGCAAGAGTCATCCTAGTTCATCCCCTACCATGGCCCCAATCTTCTCCTTAACCTAGACAGTGACTGGCACTTAGCAGACACTCCACTTACAGTTCTGGAAAAAAGCTTTTATCTCTGAATAAAGTATTTTACTCTCATCAGAAACTCTCTGGCATTCCTGGTATGGCTTAGGAGACTAATCATTGATAATAAATAAATAAATAAATAAATAAATGACAAATTCCTGCTGTTCTTCTCCCAAATACATGCCTCATGGAGTTGCCTGCAGGAGAAACAGTTCCACAGCAAATCAAGACCTGCAATTTAAAGGATTCTACTCTTGCCGGGTGTGATGGCTCATGCTTGTAATCCCAGCACCGTGGGAGGCTGGGGTAGGAGGATTGCTTGGGGCCAGGAATTTGAAACCATCTTGGTCAATATAGCAAGACCCTGTCTTTACAAAAGAATTAAAAATTTATCCTGGCATGGTGTTGCCCACCTGTAGTCCCGGCTATTCAGGTGGCTGAAGCATGAGGATTGCTTGAGGGATTGCTTGAGCCTGGGAGGTCAGGGCTGAAGTGAGCAGTGATCACACCACTGCACTCCAGGATAGGTGACAGGGTGAAACCTTCTCTCAAATACAAACAAACACACAAAAACAAGGATTCTACTCTTCTAACTTCAAACCAACAAATATAAGGATTCTACTCTTACAAATTC
>NW_012106631.1:785307-796488 GCF_000951045.1 Mandrillus leucophaeus
CCATAGTACCACAGTGGGGGATAAATAAAATAAGATGAATATGATACAGAATTATAAAGTAACTATGTGACCTTAAGCAAATTACAAATGTCATGTCTCTGTCCCTCAGTTTGCCCTCCCCATTGTGTTGTTAGTGACATGTTATATCACTGTTTGAAGTACTTCACTGGGAAGATTTTTTTTTTTAAGCAAAGCAAGGTATTCTTATAAATGCTCAGTAGATGTCAAACTTAATTTTGTATGTGTCCAAAATTAAGCCTTTCATTTTAGTTACATAGAAAGGTCCTCTAAGTGAGGGTAAGAGAACATTTAAACTGAAAATTATATGTACTAGGCCTGAAAATTTTTAATGGCCTTATTTAAAATGAATATAAAGGTACTTAAGGAAGGCAGCAGTTGTAGGCTTTCTTAGGAAATCAATACTCATAAAACTCAAGGTTGGAAATGAGAATTAAAAACCACAGTGAGTTTATTTTAAAACATGTAGTCTGTCATCTTTATTTTCCCTTTGGATTACATAGTGTTTATACCCTGAGGTCTATTTATGTTGCTGCAGCTCTTTCACTGACTTTGAAGTGAACTTTGTATGGTGCTAGAATCAGAGCATTAGGGCTTAGAGATCATGTATTCCAGACCTCTCATTTAAAAAGAGTAAATTAAGGTAAGAGAGTAAAGTGAATTTCCTTGATATCTTTGTTTCCTCTGAGATGTAAAAATCTCCTGTTGTTCTTAACCACTAGGCTAAGTTCAGTGACAGCAAGAGTCATCCTAGTTCATCCCCTACCATGGCCCCAATCTTCTCCTTAACCTAGACAGTGACTGGCACTTAGCAGACACTCCACTTACAGTTCTGGAAAAAAGCTTTTATCTCTGAATAAAGTATTTTACTCTCATCAGAAACTCTCTGGCATTCCTGGTATGGCTTAGGAGACTAATCATTGATAATAAATAAATAAATAAATAAATAAATGACAAATTCCTGCTGTTCTTCTCCCAAATACATGCCTCATGGAGTTGCCTGCAGGAGAAACAGTTCCACAGCAAATCAAGACCTGCAATTTAAAGGATTCTACTCTTGCCGGGTGTGATGGCTCATGCTTGTAATCCCAGCACCGTGGGAGGCTGGGGTAGGAGGATTGCTTGGGGCCAGGAATTTGAAACCATCTTGGTCAATATAGCAAGACCCTGTCTTTACAAAAGAATTAAAAATTTATCCTGGCATGGTGTTGCCCACCTGTAGTCCCGGCTACTCAGGTGGCTGAAGCATGAGGATTGCTTGAGGGATTGCTTGAGCCTGGGAGGTCAGGGCTGAAGTGAGCAGTGATCACACCACTGCACTCCAGGATAGGTGACAGGGTGAAACCTTCTCTCAAATACAAACACACACACAAAAACAAGGATTCTACTCTTCTAACTTCAAACCAACAAAAAATAAGGATTCTACTCTTACAAATTCTCACCAGCAGATTCATTTAAAGTCACTATTTCTTCTGTCCAGGGCATCCTAATACATGCAGCTGCTCTTATCCAACTGACTAGCACACAGATTTGTTATCAAAGTTTAATACCAGTTGGTCAGAAGGCTGCCTATTTCTTCTGGGTATCTCTTCAATGTTCCAGAAAACAAATTTCATTTATTCTTATAAGTCTGACTGTCCCAAAGTTACTTTATGTACAAAAATCTGTGTATTTCTTTTGGTGTGATTCAGATGCAAGCAGAAATTAATTTTATTCATATTGTTATCTTTAAGACTATGTGGATTGGAGAAGGATTTATAGACAACGAAACAGTAAAAGATTAAGTCAAACAAAACAACTTAGTGCTTTTGTAATTTTGGAGGCTTTTGTCTGAAGGGAGATAGCTAAAGCTTGGCAAAGGCTTCCCATGTGTGACAAGTAGAAGAGACAGCTCCTTTCCCTCTTCATTGGGGCAAGCACCATAGTAATTAGAGTTAAAGGACACCAATAGACCTTTTTATTAGAACCAGATAACTTTCTGGTGTTTCTCAAACAAGAGAAAGGCACCTCCATGAAATCTCTTTCATCTGTTTTCAAATTCTTTCTACCAAGACCAGTTCTTCCTCCAACTTCACCTAATTTATGCATGATCTACAGCTGTGGTTTACAAACTGAATTCAGGTGGCCAGGCAGGGACCCCTTTCCTCGCGCCCTCCCACCGACTAACCGCCCGCCGCCACACACACACACACGCACACACACGCACATACTGCCCCACCACACACACACACACACACACACACGCACGCACATACTGCCCCACCACCTCGACCTCCACATACATTCCCCCACCCCCTCCAGCAGTGAAGTCTAGGAGCACCGCCGAATAATTTAAATTTTCGAGGGGAAGCACAGCGCCATCTGTCGGACATCATGCCAATTACTCTTGGTAAATTGGGATTTAACTGTTACTTTACACTTTGGACGGCTAGGTACTCCTTTTGGCCTAAGGACACAGTGAAAAATGTACCGAGACCTAAGAGAGCCACGAAACAAGAAACTTCAGAAACCTCTGATATCTGATCAAGAGTTAAGAGACGTCAGAATCATCACAACTGACAAAAGGTTAGGAAAAAATTCCAAACATTTCTATTTATTTCCTACAGACTTCCCCATTATATTTTTCGCTGCCTAAACAGAAGCAGACATCTGTGATCAGGAGCTGGGCTGTGGCAGTTATCATTTTATTGCCATTTACTGGTTATGAACCCTTTGTATGATATCTTCCAATCTATATGAATAGATAGATGATATGTAGCAGTATGTATGTGTTTAAAGAGATTATTTTTTTCCCTAGGCATGTCTCCATACATGCATATTTTAAAAAGTTAAAAGACATGGGTTTCATGTTTCAAAATGGCTAGGACAGGAGCTGTGGAGTTCTCAAATCCTAATTGAGGGCTGTCACGGGGAAAGGTGCTGATAGAAAAATCAGTCTCATCCTAGGTGACCTCTGTCAACTTTATAAGCTCTTTGATGACTTATTAGTCCATTTATAAAACAAAGAGAATAATACAGATGTTATTGAGGTTCGTGTTTATGAAATATTCTAAGATGCTCAGATAAAAGGTGTGACTCACAGGAAATGCCAAATCTGAAATAAAGCATCCTTCTGAGTCACAACTAATACCTTTCAATGTGATGGAAACTTGATATTTGAAAACTCCCTTGAAAACAGATTCCTGTTTTCATCAGCTGTACATTTCCTATGAAATTTGTTTCCATATTTCTTTCCTGTTTACCATGCTTTCAAATTGGTTGGCATTTATAACTTGAAAGGGGACCACTGAACAATTACTTAAGGGAGACAGACACAAATACAATTTTTTTTCCACCAGGTAAAGGCCATGCGCGTGTGTTTAAATGTAATTATCCTTTCCCTTTTGATTTTTGTCAATCAAGGAAATAGATGTTACTGAAATGTCTGATTGTTTTATCTCATCACTACCAACAAAAACTGTTCCATTAGAGTCCGGGAGGCTTTCTATTTCAGAATGTTTTCTAGACAATATGTGGTAATTCAAAGAGATCAAAGTAAATGTCTCCACCTCAATTCATACAAGCCTTGATAATAATACACTTTCAAAACTTGTCTATTCTAAAGTAACATTTGTCTACTAAGCCCTTTTTTGGAGAAAATTTAAATTAGTGGGAGGGCCTTATACACTATCTTTTTCATAACTAACACTTTTCTTGATTATTAAGAAGTAAATAAAATGATCTTCAATTCTAGAACACAGAGATAAGCGCCATTGAAATGTTAGTGTGCTTTGGTCTAGTCTTTTGTCTATGTATGTTTTAATATTATATACTGTTTTAATTTTTATTCATCTCATTTTGTGTTACAGTTTCTTTTTTTATTAAGTTGTGCAGGTTTGTTACATAGGTATACACATGCCATGGTGGTTTGCTGCACCCATCAACCCGTCATTTACATTAGGTATTTCTCCTAATGCTATCCCTTCCCTATCTCCTCCCCACCTCCCCTCTACCACCCTTGCTGATAGGCTTGGTATGTGAAGTTCCCCTCCCTGTGCCCATATGTTCTCACTGTTCAACTCCCGCTTAAGAGTGAGAACATGCGGTGTTTGATTTTCTGTTCTTGTGTTAGTTTGCTGAGAATGATGGTTTCCAGCTTCATCCATGTCCCTGCAAATGACATGAACTCATTCTTTTTATGGCTGCATAGTATTCCCTGGTGCATATGTGCCACATTTTCTTTATCCAGTCTATCATGATGGGCATTTGGGTTGGTTCCAAGTCTTTGCTATTGTGAACAGTGTTGCAATAAACATACATGTGCATATGTCTTTATAGTAGAATGATTTATAATCCTTTAGGTATATACCCAGTAATGGGATTGCTGGGTCAAATGGTATGTCTGGTTCTAGATCCTTGAGGAATTGCCACACTGTCTTCCACAATGGTTGAACTAATTTACACTCCCACCAACAGTGTAAAAGCATTCCTGTTTCTCCACATCCTCTCCAGCATTTGTTGTTTCTTGACTTTTTAATGATCGCCATTCTAACTGGCGTGAGATGGTATCTCATTGTGGTTTTGATTTGCTTTTCTCTGATGACCAGTGATGATGAGCATTTTTTCATATTTTTTTTGGCCACATAAATGACTTCTTTTGAAAAGTATCTGTTCATATCCTTCATGTTACAGTTTCTTTTGGTAATTTTGATTACCATTCGCTCCAATTAAGTCAGTCATGTAATATTTAACATACTTTTGCATGTGTTTAAAAAATGGCAGTTTAAATTTATTTTAGATATTGTAAGTAAATTGAAATTGTGAAGTATAGATTTAAAATATATTATTTTGAAATTTCCATCTGAAATGTTACGTAATTTTATGTTTGTTGAGTCACTCTGTAATTAATTCTAAAGCTCATACCATGAGCTGTTCACGCTGTTAAACCTTAAAATTGATTTGAGGAAGAAAAATTTCATCAGCTGTTTTAATTTAAATAAGTATGCATGTGCTTTGCCACTGGATAATTGTGCTAACTCAGGCTGGGCACAGTGGCTCATGCCTGTAATCCCACCACTCTGGGAGGCTGAGGTGGGTGGATTATCTGAGGTCAGGAGTTCGAGAACAGCCTGGTCAAAATGATGAAGCCCTGTCTCTACCAAAAATACAAAATTAGCCAGGCATGGTGGTACACACCTGTAATCCCAGCTACCTGGGAGGCTGAGGCAGAATTGCTTGATCCCAGGAGGTGGAGGTTGCGGTGAGCCGAGGTAGTGCCACTGCACTTCAACCTGGGTGACAGAGTGAGACTCTGTCTCAAAAAAAGAAAAAAAAAATTGCTCTTACCAAACAAGCCCTTGAAATTCCATTCAATTCATGAAGCCATCTCAGTTTCTTCTGGGACAGGTAGTAATTTACCCATTCTCAACCATTTAGAAATATTGTGAGTCCCTTTAACTTACTGAATCATAACAGACATTTGTTCCATTGTTTATACATAAAATTACTAAATATTAGTTAATGGGTAGTCCTAGATAAAATTTGTGAAGTTAGGTTGTCCTCTGCTCAAAACTGTTTCTGTTGTAAGTATTCTTTTTTTTCTTCTTATGCCCAAGTAATCAAATTCTGATAATGCCCATTGCATGCCTTAGGAATCTGTCTCCCATGCCCCACTCAGCTCCTCTTTCCTGGCAAGGCTTGTACTTTGGACTTTTCTGAACACCACACCTTACCCCATACTCATCAGCCAATGTTGATTCTTCTGGTGGCTGAGGGTCTTGTTGGATGACTGCATTGCTAATCTTGCCATTGCATTTCGCTGAAGTGCAAATAACTGGTAAATGATTCATGAGTCATGCCTCCCAGATTGTGTACTCATTTAATTAATGGAAGGCTTTGAAGGCTTAATTCCTAAGAGGGACTGAGCAATAATGAAAGTAGATTGAAGTATTTTGAAGGGTAGTGAAGGAAAGAAAGCTACACCCATGTGATAATTGGGTTTCCAATATAGCTGTTTTCAGTCTGAGTCTCAGAGGCTGACTTTGATGCAAGAACATTTGAGCAGGAGATAAGCTAAGGAAGTGCTCTCAAGAAAAATCAGTAGGGGCTTAAGGGAAGCAGAACAGGGAAGTGGAAGTAGCTAAGCATGGACTAATTTCAGGTCAACTCCCTTTCTCAGCCTCATCCTGCAGGGAGTTGTGTAAAGGAAATTACATTTCTGAGTTTGTCCTGGCTTGAGGAAAGGGAATCATTTGCCATAGCTTGCCCTGTGGTGGCCATAAACTCCCTGGCACTTCCTGCTGGTAAGTACGGCCAAAAAGGCTGTAGTAAACCAAGGACGGTCTCCTGAAGATTGAGATTGTGAGCTGTTAGAAGTACAAATACAAAAGCTGGGGATGGGCATAGGAATCATAGGGATGTGGATGAAGCACCATCTGTATGCACTGTAATGGTGTGAACTTGAGAGGGAACAGAGTGGAAGAACAATATCCATGCAGCCGTGACTTGGGCAGTGGGTCCTTCTTCCTGAAGGTAATTAAAGCACCAGATCAAGATATAGAATAATATAAGTACCCCAGAAGCCTTTCTTGTACTCACCTCCCATCAATAGACCCCTTGAAAAGGTAATCAGTACTCTGATTATACTTAGTTTTGCTTGCTTTGTAGCCTTATGTAAATAAAGCATACGCTATGTACTCTTCTTTGTCTGTCTTTTATATTTGACTTATTGAGAGATGCATCCACATTGTAGCATCTAGAGGTTGTTCATTCTTTTTCATTGCTGTGGAGGATTCAGTTATATAACTGTTTCACTATTTATTCTACTGCCGATGGGAGTTTGGGCCATTTCCAATTTGGGGCTATTATGAGTAATGGTGTTATAAATTTCTTTAAAGTGTATTTTGAGGCATAAATGTTTGCATTTCTGCAAGAAATATGTAAATACCTAAGAGTAGATTTGATTACATAGACTACACATATGTTAAGCTTTAGTATAATAGATACTGCCATATAGTTTCCCAAAGTGATTATAGCATTTTAACTCCCTCTAGCAGTATATGTGAATTTCAGTTACTCTACATTCTCTGCAATATTTGGGAGCCTCAGACTGTAAATTTTAGTCATTCTAAATATGCAGCTTGTTTTTTAAACTGTCAGTAAATTGAAAACCCACGATTAGGAATTTTGTAGAAACTTCTCTTGATATTAGCAACCTCATTTTGAGAAATGCCAATATTAGTAAATAACTACTCTCCCCATGCATATAACTGCTAAATATTATTATTTATTTACTCAACTGATAAACTTTTTTTATTTTTAAGCATTTGGATCTGAATCAACAAGATGTCTCTTATATTGTGTATTGCTAGAAATAAAGGGTTATGTCTATTTAAATTTGCTTTATATAGAACAAAGTTTAATGCTACATAACCCATCAACTAATTAATACATATCTTTAAAAAACATTTTAGGTTGGCTAGTCTTTAGCCTAGAACTTTCTAGCTCAAATTTAAAATTAAGGCACTCCAGCAAAATATGTGGGAATATTTTGACATCTGTGTATATATACATAATAGGAAATGAGTCATTTTAGTGTCAGCTGAAGAAAAGCCACATTTTAGGTGTATAAGACTATTTTTAAAAGTTGTAATTTTGTGTAGACTGAAACCTGATAGCAGGTGAGAGAGAGGTGGCTGTCTGTCCATGCATGGACTGTAATTAGAGAAAGATTTGAGCAGTATGCCTGTCCTCCAATATCATTATCACTATATATCATTTTACTAGTATGATTTTATCTTTTTAAGTGTTTTAGGACTCTGCAGTATCCAGTTAATAATGTTTAACTTAGGTAGTAGCCAGGCTGAAAAATATGAAGCCATTGTAGGAGGCTCCAATGATCTAAAAAAAAATTAGGCTTTTATTAGATGGCAAATTTGTTCTACCATGTGATTTTTGTGTTAATTTTTCTCCTTATAACTAAAAAAGTCTTACAAAATAAAAGGTAAATATTGCCTCAAAAATTGTGGATACCTGTATAAAGTATGTGCCCTCAATCCTTATCAGCTAACACCTGCTTTATAAATTAATGCCTTATCAGAGATTTGTAGAGTTAGCTACAGAGTAAGTCATTAAGATGTGGTGGTTGAAAGAAAGAAAAACCAAAAATTATAGTGGAGAACTGTCTGGAGGGAAAGAAGATCTGCTCATAAATTACAGAGAGCAACAAAAATTTTAAAAATAATAAGTTTTCACAATTTTTCCAAAGCCTGCCTCTGCTTATTTTAGGATGAGCACAAACCATATGACTTCAATCTGGAGGCACTATGAGATCAATGGTCTGGTAAAGTCTGTTGATTTCCAGTATCAAATTCATAGAAGCATGCAGTGAGTAGAAGAGAAAGAATCTTGGCAATTTTGTAGCTTCTGTTCTTTCATCCAAATAGGAGTACTGGAGCTCAGCAAAGAGTGAAGAACAACCTCAATGTCACATAAAACGTTCTCCATCCTCCATTTCCACCAATTTCTCCAAACACCTCTCTCTCCCCTTCTCTTCAACAGTTTCCATTAGTGTTTTCCATTAACACAAAACTCAGAATTCTCTCTGCCATGGGCCCTTGTGTTTTTTGATGTTTGTGTCCTTGTTTATGCAATCTCTCCACTGCAACTGTGTCAGGCAGTGGGGACAGCTAAAATGTTGATGCTGCCATCTGGGAATCACTTTCTTATGGGGTTCACTCATGTAAACAAAGAACACTTGCTCTAAAGTACAGTGTAATCAACTCATGAAAATTATGAAACAAAACATGCTCTAGCTCCCCTTCTATGCCTGTTCAAATTACAGAAATTGCATTGAAATGCATTGAAATGATAGCAAACATTTTAGTAGACAATTCCATAATACACGCTGATTTTAAAAGATAGACTCAGACCATAAATTTTGAGTGATTGTTGGAAGCTAAAGGGCAGATAGAATCACCTTGCTGCAGAAATCAGAAGAGGGACAACTGCAAAATAAAGGCTGTAACAGGAGCATGTGTCACATCATCATAGCAGTTTTCTTGCCTGCCTGCCTTCCTTCCTTCCTTCCTTTCACCTCTGAACTTTTTATTGACTTCCTGTTCCCCAAAGGGTATCCTGCTTCTGCTGGCTTGATGTCTTAGAACTTTGGTGTCATTGGTCTCAGACACCCTTTTGCTATCCATTGTCTGGTGGCTGGTGGTCTTTGGATGGTTTGCATGGAGTTGCTGCTGTCCAGGGCATCACCAAGATTGAGTCCTCATCATCTTCAAGCAGGCAGTGGTAGGTGGCGCTCTCAGCCTCCAGCTTGACCTTGATGTTCAGCAGGGCCTCCTACTCCTGGACCTGGTGTTGTCCCTCTGCCCGGCTCTGTGCCATCTCTGACTCCAGGTGCAGCAGAATCCCATTGAGCTGCTCCATCTGCAGGGTGTAGTGGGCCTCCACCTCCCTCAGGCTGTTCTCCAAGCTGGCCTTCAGATTTCTCATGGAGTTCAGGTCCATCTCTATGGACTGGACTGTACGTCTCAGCTCTGTGAGCATCAACTCAGCATCTCCAACCTCGGTGGACTGCATGGTGACCACTGTGGTGCTCTCCTCAATTTGCTGAGACCAGCACTTGTCCAGCTCCTCTCAGTTCTTTCGAGTCAGCTCATCATATTGGGTCCGGATGTCTGCCATGATCTTGGCAAGGTCCTGAGATTTGAGGCATCTACCTCCATGGTCAACTCAGAGCTGGCAATCTGGGCTTGTAGGCCTTTTACTTCCTCTTTGTGCTTCTTCTTCATGAAGAGCAACTCCTCCTTGAGAGCCTCCATCTCTGTCTCCAGCTGCAGCTAAGTGACACTGGTCATCAGTCACCTTGCAGAGCCCATGGATGTCACTCTCCACAGACTGGTGCATGGCCAGCTCTGTCTCATACTTGACTCTAAAGTCATCAGCAGCAAGACAGGCATTGTCAATCTGTAGAACAATACGGGCATTGCCCACAGTATTTGCGAAGATCTGAGCCCTCAGGTCCTTGATTGTCTTGAAGTAATGACTCCAGTCTCTGACCTGGAGTCCCTTCTTCTCCAGGTGCTCTCGGATTTTGCTCTCTAGCTACCAGTTCTTGGTCTCCAGGCTCCTCACTCTGTCCAGGTAGGAGGCCAGACGGTCATTCAGGCTTTATATTGTCTCCTTCTCATTCTGGATCTCCCATTCCTGCCAGACCCCTGGCCATCCCTGCGGCCACGCCCCCGGACCCCATGCCGCCCCGGAAGCTGGTGGAGTGGGACACAGAGATCCAGGAACCAGAGCCCCTGGCGCCTGCATAGACGCTGACCATGCTGCTGACCGGCCCGGTGCCATAGTTGGGCACCTGGACAGAGCCTGGGAACTGGTATTTGGTGGAGAAGATGGAGCAAGTGGTGAAGCTCATGCTGTCCGGGAGGAGAGTGAGAGGGCAGGTCTCAGGCTTTGCCGACGACCCATCATAGCAGTTTTCTAAGGAAGCTGCAGAGAAACATCAAGCTCAGATCGAACAAACCAAAGAGTGGGAGGGGCCCCTGGGCCAGGCATCAGGGCAATAAATTAAAGACTTTATTTGAGTAATCTGGGTCTCACTCTCTATCCTCTATAAGCAGCTGTTGACCCCAGCAGTGTTTACTTCAGAATGAAGCCTAGAGGGGTGTTTGTTTGATATGCAGTGAATTTTCCTAGAAGAGTCGCTTGTATGAGGCTGTGGCTGGAGATAAAGGAAAGCAGAGCCTGAGCTAACTAGGGACCTTCACATCCACATGAAGACAGGGGAAGGAAGGAGAATCACTGATTCCCTTTGTCTGTAGGACACATTTGAGAGGGGGGAACTCTGAAGTAGGAGTTTAGACACAAGATACTCCCAGGGTGGGCAGTATAGAAGGTAATATACAACACATAGCAAGGCTGGGGATCCTCCAAGACTCGAAATAAAAGTTATTTGTACACACTGGAGGTTTCTCAGTCTGGCCTCCTCTCAAACATTCAAGGCAAGTTTCTATATTCAGAACTTATATTCAGCAACAATAAAAGAGGCTCTCATTTGATCTGATGAAATACAATACAGACATTATCTAACAATTCTGTTTGATAAAGATAATTATAAATAGCAACCCCAAACCATAAACTTGCTAAATAAATTTAGGATAAAAG
>NW_012106631.1:797528-797902 GCF_000951045.1 Mandrillus leucophaeus
GTCATTTTAAATGTATAATGAATTATTGTTGACTGTATTCACCCTGTTGTGCTATCAAATACTAGATCTCATTTATTCTATATAACTATGTTTTTGTACCCATTAACCAACCCTACTCCCTCACTCCACAAGTACACTTCCCAGCTTCTTGTAACCATCATTCTGCTCTCTATTGCCATGAGTTCAATTGTTTTAATTTTTAGATCCCATAAAAAATGGAGAACGTGCAAAGTTTGTCTTTCTGTGCTTCGCTTATTTCACTTAATTAACATAATGACTTCCAGTTCCATCCATGCTGTTGCAAATGACAAGATTTCATTCTTTTTCATTGCTGAATAGTGTTCCAAAGAAAATATGCACCACAATTTCTTTAT
>NW_012106631.1:799100-799630 GCF_000951045.1 Mandrillus leucophaeus
ACAATACAGACATTATCTAACAATTCTGTTTGATAAAGATAATTATAAATAGCAACCCCAAACCATAAACTTGCTAAATAAATTTAGGATAAAAGAAAATCATTAAAAATATTTAAAAGATCCAAAATGTTTCTGAGTAGCATGAATAGAAAAAACACTATCCACATTTAAACATACCCTAATATAATTTCAGAATGCCAAGGATAAATATAAAATCCAAAAAGTTGGCTGGGTGCAATGGCTCATGCCTGTAATCCCAGCACTTTGGGAGACTGAGGTGGGCAGACCATGAGGTCAGGAGTTCAAGACCAGCCTGGCCAACATGGTGAAACCCTCTCTCTCCTAAAAATACAAAAATTAGCCTGGCATGGTGGCACGTTCCTGTAATCCCTGCTACTTAGGAGGCTGAGGCAGGAGAATTGCTTGAACCAGGACCTGGGAGGCAGAGGTTGCAGTGAGCCAAGATTGGGCCACTGCACTCCAGTCTGGGCTACAGAGCGAAACTGTCTCAAAAAACAAACAAACAAACA
>NW_012106631.1:800289-807062 GCF_000951045.1 Mandrillus leucophaeus
TTTTTTGAGACGGAGTCTCGCTCTGTCGCCCAGGCTGGAGTGCAGTAGCTGGATCTCAGCTCACTGCAAGCTCCGCCTTCCGGGTTCACGCCATTCTCCTGCCTCAGCCTCCCGAGTAGCTGGGATTACAGGCACCCGCCACCAAGGCCGGCTAATTTTTTGTATTTTTCGTAGAGACGGGGTTTCACCGTGTTAGCCAGGATGGTCTCGATCTCCTGATGTCGTGATCTACGCGCCTCGGCCTCCCAAAGTGCTGGGATTACAGGCGTGAGCCACCGAGCCCGGCCAGAATCTTTTTAACTTGATGTGATCCTATTTATCCATTTTTGCTTTAGTTGCCTGTGCTTGTCAGATATTACTCAAGAAATCTTTGCCTACTCCAATGTCCTGAAGGATTTCATCAATGTTTTCTTTTAATGGTTTCATAGTTTGGGGTGTTTGATTTAAGTCTTTAATCCATTTTGATTTGATTTTTGTACATGACAAGAGATAAGAGTCTAGTTTCGTTCTTCTGCATATAAATATTCAGTTTTCCTGGCACCATTTATTGAAGAAACAGTCTTTTCCTCAATGTATGTTCTTGACACCTTTGTTGAAAATGAGTTCACTGTAGATGTGTATATTTGTTTCTGGGTTCTCAATTTGGTTCCATTGGTTTATGTCTGTTTTTATGCCGGTACCATGCTGCTTTGGTTACTACAGCTTTAAAGTATAAATTGAAGTCAGATACTGTGATGCCTTCAGTTTTGTTCTTTTTGCTCAGGATAGCTTTGGCTATTCTGGATCTTTGGTTACAAATAAATTTTGGGATAGTTTTTTCTATTTCCATAAAAAATGTCATTGGTATTTGGATAGGGCTTGCACTGAATCTGTAGATTGCTTTAGGGAGTATGGACATTTTAACAATATGAATTCTTCCAATCCATGAACGTGAAATATTTTTGCATTCTTTTGTTTCCTCTTTATTTTATTTCATTAGTGTTTTATAGTTTTCATTGTAAATACTTCACTTCTTTGGTTAAGTTTATTCCCAGGTATTTTATTTTATTTTGCTTGTAGCAATTGTAAAGGTAATTATTTTTTTATTTCCTTTTCAGATTGTTCACTGTTGGCATATAGAAACGCTACTAATTTTTATATGTTAATTTTGTATTCTACAGCTTTTCTGAATTTGTTTATGAGTTCTAATAGGTTTTTGGTGGAGGCTTTAGGGTTTTTACAAATCTAAGATTATGTCATCTGCTAAGAAGGATAATTTGACTTCTCCCTTTCCAATTTGGAGGCACTTTATTTTTCTTGTCTGATTTGTCCCTTGTACTTCCAGTACCATGTTGAATAACAATGGTGAAAGTGGACATCATGATCATGTTCCAAATCTTAGAGGAAAGTCTTTCAATTTTTCCCCATTCAGTATGATACTAGCTGTGGGTATGTCATATATGGCTTTTATTGCATTGAGATATGTGTCTTCTATACTGAGTTTTTTGAGTGTTTTTTTTAATCTTAAAAGGATATTGAATTTTATCAAATGCATTTTTAGCATCAATTGCAATGATGATATGGCTTTTGTCCTTCATTCTGCTAATATGATGTATCACACTGATTGATTTCTGTATGTTGAACCATACTTGTATCCCTGTAAAAAGTATCAGTTGGTCACGATGAATGATCTTTTTAATGTGTTATTGAATTCAGTTTGCTAGTATTTTGTTAAGGATTTTTGCATCAATATTCAGAGATATTGACCTATGATTTTCTTTATTTGATGTGTCTGTCTAGTTTTGATTTCAGGGTAATAACACTTGCCTCATAGAATAAGTTTGGAAGTATTTCTTTCTCCTCTATTTTTCAGAATAGTTTGAGTAGGATTGGTATTAGTCCTTCTTTAATTATTTGTTAAAATTTAGCAGTGAAGCCATGGGGGGTGCTTGGCTTTTCCTTGCTGGGAGACTTTTTATTATAGCATTGATCTTGTTACTTATTATTGGTCTTTTGGGGTTTTGAACTTCTTCAATCTTGGTAGGTTGTAAGTGTCTAGGAATTTATCCATTTTTTCTAGGTTTTCCAATTTATTGGCATATAGCTGCTCATAGTGGTCTCTAATCATCCTTTGAATTTCCGTGTTATTTGTTGTGATGTCTTCTTTTTTGTCTCTGATTTTGTTTATTTGAGTCTTCTCTCTTCTTTTGTTAGTAAGTATGGCTAAAAGTTTGTTGGTTTTATCTTTTAAAAAAACCAGATTTTCGCTTTATTAATCTCTTATGTTTTTGGTTTCAATTTCATTTATTTTTGCTTGATATCTATGTTTTTTGTTTTGTTTTGTTTTATTTTTCTTGTACTAATTTTGGGTTTGGTTTGCTCTTGATTTTCTACTTCTTTAACAGGCATTATAAGGTTGGTCATGTGAAGATTTTCCACTTTGTTGATGTAGGTGCTTATTGCTATAAACTTTTCTCTTAGTACTGTTTTTGCTGTATCCTACACGTTTTGGTACATTGTGTTTCCATTTTCATTTGTTTCAAGAAATTCTTCAACTTCCTTCTTAATTTTTTCATTGACCCACTGGTCATTCAGGAGCATATTATTTAATTTCCTTGTGTCTGTAAAGTCCCAAAGTTTCTGTTTCTGTTGTTATTGATTTTCTTTCTCCTTCCTTCCTTCCTTCCTTCCTTCCTTCCTTCCTTCCTTCCTTCCTTCCTTCCTTCCTTCTTTCTCTCTCCCTTTTTTCTGAGATGAAGTTTTGCTCTTGCTGCCCAGGCTTGAGTGCAATGGCACGGTCTTGGCTCACTGCAACCTCCACCTTCCAGGTTCAAGCAATTCTCCTGCCTCAGTCTCCAGAGTAGCTTGGATTACAGGCATGTGCCACCATGCCCGGCTAATTTTGTATTTTTCGTAGGATTTCTTCATGTTGGTCAGGCTGGTCTCGAACTCACAATCTCAGGTGATCCGCCCACCTCGGCCTCCCAAAGTGCTGGGATTGCAGGCATGAGCCACTGTGCCCGGCCTGTTATCGATTTCTAGTTTTACTACATTGTGATCAGAGAAAATATTTGATATGATTCCAGTTTTTTTTAAAGTATTAAAACTTGTTTTGTGGCCTAACATATTGTCTGATTTTGAGAATGATTCAGGTGCTGAGGAGAAGAATATGTATTCTTTAGTTGTTGGATGAAATGTTTTGTAAATATTTATTGAGACCATTTGGTCAATAGCATAGATTAAGTCCAAAGTTTCTCTGTCGATTTTCTGTTTAGATGATCTATCCAGTGCTACAGTGGGGTGTTGAAGTCTCCAGCTATTATTGTATTAGCGTCCATCTCTCTCTTTAACGCTAATAATATTTGCTTTCATATCTGGGTACATATATTTATAGTTGTTATATCATCTTGCTAAAATGGATCCTTTTTCATTATACAGTGACCTTTTTGTCCTTTTTATAGTTTTTGTCTATTTAGTCTAATATAAGTATAGTTACTCCTGTTCTATTTTGGTTTCCATTTACATGGAATGTCTTTTCCCATCCCTTTATTTTCTGTCTATGTGTATTTTTATAGGTGAAGTGTGTTTCCTATGGGGAACAGATAATTGGGTCTTGTTCTGTGATCCATTCAGCCACTCTATGGCTTTTGATTGGAGAGTTTAGTCCTTTTATATTCAATGTTATTATTGATAAATAAGGACTCACTACTGCCATTTTATTATTTGTTTTCTGGTTGTTTTGTGGTCTTCTCCTCTTTCTTCTTTCCTTTTAGTGAAGGTGATTTTCTCTGGTTTTAAATTAAATTTTCTTTAATTTATTGCTTTTCATTTTTGTGTATGTGTTGTATGTTTTTTGATTTGAGGCTACTTGAGGCTTGTAAATAACATCTTACAACACATTATTTTAAACTGATGAATTCATAATTATAAAAACAAGTAAACAAGCAAAGAGAAAACTAATGAATTCTGTAGATTTTAACTTGATATCCCCATGCTCTTTAACTTTCTGTTGTTTCTATTTGTGTCTTATTGTACTTCTTATCCTTCCTACTTTGTTGTAATTATTATTTTTGATAGGTTTATTGTTTAGTCTTTCTACTCAATATATGAGTAGTTTACACACCACAATTGCAGTATCATAATATTCTATGTTTTTCTGTGTACTATTACCAGTGAGTTTTATACCTTCAGATACTTTCTTATTGCTATTAATGTCTTTTTATTTCATACTGGAGAACTCCCTTTAGCATTTCTTGTAGGACAGGGTTAGTGTTGATGAAATCTTTCAGCTTTTGTTTGGGAAAGTGTTTATTTCTCCTTCATATTTGAAGGATATTTTCTTGGATATACTATCCTAAGATACATTTTTTTTCTTTTAGCACTTTATATATCTCACACCACTCTCTCCTGGCCTGTATGCCTGTATGATTTCCATTGAGAAGTCTACTGCCAGATATATTGAAAGTTCTTTGTTTGTAATTTGTTGTTTTCTTTTTCCCTCTTGCTACTTTTGGAATCCTTTCTTTATCCTTGACCGTTGGGAGTCTGATTATTAAATATCTTGAGGTAGTCTTATGTAAGTTAAATCTGCTTGGTATTGCATAACCCTCTTGTACTGGTATCTTGATATCTTTCTCTAGGTTTGAGAAATTCTCTGTTATTTCTTTGAATAAATTTCTACCCCTGTCTCTCTCTCTCTACCTTGCCTTACAGCCAATAACTCTTAGATTTACTATTTTGAGGCTATTTTCTAGATCTTGTAGGCATGTTTCATTGTTTTTTATTCTTTTTCCTTTGTCTCCTCTGACCATGTGTTTTCAAACAGCCTGTCTTCAAGTTTATCAGTTCTTTCTTCTGCCTGATCAATTCTGCTATTGAGACTCCGATGCATTCTTCATTATGTCAGTTGTATTTTTCAAATCCAGAATTTCTGTTTGATTCTGTTTAATTATTCCAATCCCTTTGTTAAATTTATCTGATAAGATTCTGAATTCCTTCTCTGTGTTATCTTGAATTTCATTGAAGTTGCTCAAAACAGCTATTTTGAATTCTTTGTCTTGAAAGGTCACATATCACATATCCTTCTGTCTCCAGGATTGGCCCATGGTGTCTTGTGCCTTATTTAGTTGTTTTTTTTTTTTCTTTCCTTTGAGGTCATATTTTCCTGGATGGTCTTGATGCATGTGGCTGTTTATTGCTGTCTGGGCATTGAAGAATTGGGTATTTACTGTAGTCTTTGCAGTCTGTGCTTATTTGTACCCATCCTTCTTGAGAAGGCTTTCAGGGTATTTGCAGGGACTTGCATGTTGTGATCTAAGATATTGGTCATTGCAGCCATATCTGCATTAGGGGTCATTCCAAGCCCAGTAATGCTGTGAATCTTCCACACTCATAGAGGTACCACCTTGGTAGTCTTGGATAAGATCCTGAAGAATTCTCTGGATTACCAGACAGAGATGCTTCTTCTCTTCTCTTACATTTCCTCAAACAGAGTCTTTCTCTCTGTGCTGAGCTGTGCAAAGCCAGCACAGCTGTGGATCTTCACCAAGGTCGGTGATAACCACTGCTTGGCTCTCACCTATGTTTGCTCAAGGGCCTAGGTCTCTACAATCAGCAGGTGGCAGAGCCAGCCAGGCTTATGTCTTTTTCTTCAGGTGGCAATTTCTCCCTGGCCATGGGTGGGTCCAGAGATGCTGTCCATTAGCCAGGGCCTGGAGTCAGGAATCTTAGGAATCTACCTAATATTCTATTCAACTGCAAATGAGTTGGTACCCAAGCCACAAGACAAAGTGCTTCCTACTCTTCCATCTCCTTTCCACAAGCAGAGGGGCCTCCTTCTGTGGCCACTGCTGCCCTAGTTCATGGAGAGTACTGACTGGCTACCACTGATGTTCATTCAAGGCTCAAGGACTGTTCAGTCTGCTTGTGGTGAATGCTGCCAGGCCTGGGCTCTCCTTTCAGGCCAGTAGGCTCCCCTCTATTTCAGGACAGGTCCAGAAATGCTATCCAGGAGCCAAGGCCTGGAATCAGGAGCCCAAAGAGCCCACCTGGTGCTCTACCTCATTGTAACCAGGCTGTTTCCACGCCACAAGACAAAGTCTCCCTTACTCTTCTGTTTCCATTTCTTAAGCAGAATGAGTCTCTCACCACAGCCACCACCACTGGGAATGTGCTAGTCACACCTGAAACCAGCACGTCTCTGAGTTACACCCAAGGCCCACAGCGAGTACTGCCTATCACTGCTGATTATTCATGCCCAAGGGTTCTTTAATCAGCACTTGGCAAATCCTGCCAGGACTGGATCCATCCCTTCAAGTCAGCGGGTTTCCTTTTCATTGAGGGTGTGTCTAGAAATGTTGTCCATGCGCTAGATCCTAGAATGGGGGCCTCAGGATTCTGCCTGCGGCCCTGTTCTACTGTGGCTGAACTGGTATCCAAGTTGGAAGACAAAGTCCTCTTTAATCTCCCCTCTACTCTCCTCAAACAAAAGGAGTCTCTTTTGGTGCTACAAGCTGTGCTGGCTGGGGTTGGGAAATTGGCACAAGCACTCCCTTGGCCACCCCAGCTGGTGTCTCACTAGGTCACATTCCCTGCAAGTCCCCTCGCTCCACACTTAGCACAGCACCAGACCTTGCCAAAGAATTGCAGTCCTTGCAGCATAGATTGCCTTTCAGGTTTATTTAGGGCCCCAGAGTGCTGTAGGCCATGGTCTTGAGGCTTGGTAGAACTCAGGTTCTGACTGCTGGGTTGGATGATTCCTTTCTGCCTAGGGCTCATGTAAATGCTCCCTGTAC
>NW_012106631.1:807112-859243 GCF_000951045.1 Mandrillus leucophaeus
TTTTTTTTTTTTCTTTCCTTTGAGGTCATATTTTCCTGGATGGTCTTGATGCATGTGGCTGTTTATTGCTGTCTGGGCATTGAAGAATTGGGTATTTACTGTAGTCTTTGCAGTCTGTGCTTATTTGTACCCATCCTTCTTGAGAAGGCTTTCAGGGTATTTGAAGGGACTTGCATGTTGTGATCTAAGATATTGGTCATTGCAGCCATATCTGCATTAGGGGTCATTCCAAGCCCAGTAATGCTGTGAATCTTCCACACTCATAGAGGTACCACCTTGGTAGTCTTGGATAAGATCCTGAAGAATTCTCTGGATTACCAGACAGAGATGCTTCTTCTCTTCTCTTACATTTCCTCAAACAGAGTCTTTCTCTCTGTGCTGAGCTGTGCAAAGCCAGCACAGCTGTGGATCTTCACCAAGGTCGGTGATAACCACTGCTTGGCTCTCACCTATGTTTGCTCAAGGGCCTAGGTCTCTACAATCAGCAGGTGGCAGAGCCAGCCAGGCTTATGTCTTTTTCTTCAGGTGGCAATTTCTCCCTGGCCATGGGTGGGTCCAGAGATGCTGTCCATTAGCCAGGGCCTGGAGTCAGGAATCTTAGGAATCTACCTAATATTCTATTCAACTGCAAATGAGTTGGTACCCAAGCCACAAGACAAAGTGCTTCCTACTCTTCCATCTCCTTTCCACAAGCAGAGGGGCCTCCTTCTGTGGCCACTGCTGCCCTAGTTCATGGAGAGTACTGACTGGCTACCACTGATGTTCATTCAAGGCTCAAGGACTGTTCAGTCTGCTTGTGGTGAATGCTGCCAGGCCTGGGCTCTCCTTTCAGGCCAGTAGGCTCCCCTCTATTTCAGGACAGGTCCAGAAATGCTATCCAGGAGCCAAGGCCTGGAATCAGGAGCCCAAAGAGCCCACCTGGTGCTCTACCTCATTGTAACCAGGCTGTTTCCACGCCACAAGACAAAGTCTCCCTTACTCTTCTGTTTCCATTTCTTAAGCAGAATGAGTCTCTCACCACAGCCACCACCACTGGGAATGTGCTAGTCACACCTGAAACCAGCACGTCTCTGAGTTACACCCAAGGCCCACAGCGAGTACTGCCTATCACTGCTGATTATTCATGCCCAAGGGTTCTTTAATCAGCACTTGGCAAATCCTGCCAGGACTGGATCCATCCCTTCAAGTCAGCGGGTTTCCTTTTCATTGAGGGTGTGTCTAGAAATGTTGTCCATGCGCTAGATCCTAGAATGGGGGCCTCAGGATTCTGCCTGTGGCCCTGTTCTACTGTGGCTGAACTGGTATCCAAGTTGGAAGACAAAGTCCTCTTTAATCTCCCCTCTACTCTCCTCAAACAAAAGGAGTCTCTTTTGGTGCTACAAGCTGTGCTGGCTGGGGTTGGGAAATTGGCACAAGCACTCCCTTGGCCACCCCAGCTGGTGTCTCACTAGGTCACATTCCCTGCAAGTCCCCTCGCTCCACACTTAGCACAGCACCAGACCTTGCCAAAGAATTGCAGTCCTTGCAGCATAGATTGCCTTTCAGGTTTATTTAGGGCCCCAGAGTGCTGTAGGCCATGGTCTTGAGGCTTGGTAGAACTCAGGTTCTGACTGCTGGGTTGGATGATTCCTTTCTGCCTAGGGCTCATGTAAATGCTCCCTGTACAGGTGCCGGCTGAGTTCTGCCTGATGTTGCTTTCTGTTGTGCTAGGGCAGCACTGAGTTCCAATGCAGTCCCACAATCCTTTGCTCTCCCTTCCTCAAGTGCACAGAGTCTCTTGCTGCACCACATGGCCACTGCTGAGGGATGGAGAAGGGACGGTCTCTGCAATTCAAGAGTATCTTTACTACCTTCTTCAGTACCTCTTCCAGTGATATAAACTTAAAACCAGGTACTGTGATTGCTCACATGATTTTTGGTTCTCATGAAGGACTTTTGTGTGAATAGTTATTTAATTTGGTGTTTCTGCCAGGGGGACAATTGGTAGAGACTTTTATTTGGCTATTGTTCTCTGTCTCCTCTCTCAACCTGGAGTTCTTTACTCAGCCAAATTCACTAATGTGGGAAGGGGAAGAAAGTCGTTTTTAGATATTCGAAGTCTTGGAAAGTTTAATACCTATGAATCATTTCTATAAAGCTTACTAAAGAATATACTTCAGTAAGTCAGAGAATACATCCAAGACAAAATATATGATGTAGGAAAAATGGCAAAAAATAAGAGATGATTTCACTGTGGCAGATGAGTGAAGCCTGTGGAAAAGGTCATGCTGAACATCTTATTTCTTTGGAGGTGTTTGTGGACAATACATGTGTATTCATCTCTTATATAAATTATTAGTGTGATTACTTTTTAATAGGGCAAAAAAACCAATGTATCAACAAAGTCCAGAGGACAGAGTGACAAAGCACTTGGAGGACATTTCAGCAGAGGGGGCATTTGAACTTGGTCCTAGAAGTAGAGATGTTTGCTAAGTAGCAAAGGTAAGGTGGAAGGGTGCTCCGAGTTACTACAAGTGACCATGTGTACAAAGTGAAAGGACTTGGGTTATTCAAGAAAGAGTAAGTTGAGTGGTGATTATGGAGAGCATGGCCTGAGGTGCACCTAGAAAATAAAGTTTTAATTTCTGTTTTCTATAGAGTGCCAGATGATGAGCTAAATTGATTTCCTTATCATACTTTCATAATTACCTACTCCTATCATTCATTTTGTTCCATGACTCATTATTTGTACTGGAAAATAAAGCTTAGCACATTACAACCTGCTAGAAATTTCATGTTCTTTCTGAATTAAGAATTATCTGTTTGCTTCCAAACTCATTATGCATATATTACACAAGCAGTATAGTGAGTCATATGTTACACTTTTTAAAACTAGGTCGTTAGGAAATCGTAAGAAAAGATGTATAACAGTTCAAAATCTCAAGAAGCAGAGACTATGGGATGGCACTGGTGATCACCAAAACAGGTTGCTGTGGCATAAATATTATCAGTAAGTAACTTTGACTCATAGGCCACACCAGACCCACTCCAGACCACCATGACCAAGACACAGAAGCAAATGCTGTCAGACATTCAATATAGGTTTCATGTTCTTACCAAGACATTTGCTTTTACTGGAAGTGACTCATCCTAATCAGGAAATTATTTTATTTTTAATGCTCTGTTATTTGTAGATATGAATAAGCCTACATTCTGCATGGAAACATAGGCAAGCACTCAAGAACAGCTCTTTTGCAGAGTTTACTCAGAGCCAGAAGATTGCTAAACTGCAGCAACGTAAGGCCAAAAACTTGCAATCATTTATAAAGGACTTATTTTTGTTTAAATAGATGTTAGAACTCAGAGAACATATACAAAGTACTAAATGTGTATATACCATTTACATAGCAAATAGGGAGGTAAGCAGAAGAACCAAGACAGGAGAGAGCTGTTTGTCAAGTTTTATAGTGATAATAAAAAAGGCAAAACAATGAATGTTTAAGTGTCAACTGAGAGCTGATCATTTGTTGAAGCTTAAAGGCAGAAGAAAAGGCACTTTTGGCAAAGCAGATCTTTCCCTAACACTGTTAGTACAAAAAAACAATTGGCTGCCTTTTGCAGAGATGTTCTAATCAAATACATTTCTTGAAAACGTAAAGGCATACTCAGGATGAATACAGCATGTAATATATGGCCCCACTGACATCTACGTTCTATGAAATTTTCAAATTATATTTATATTTAATTGAAATTTACATCCCTGTTTTCTTTTTAAAAAAATATTTTGAAAAGGTTGTCTAATCAATCACTGTTAGCACCAACTTTTTATTTCTGGGGATTGATTAATTAGTTTGTGGGTTATGCAGACATTTGATGACTTGTTTTTTCCTTGCATCTTGCCTTTTAAACATTATGTTAAATAGTAGCGTTTTACCAAGATTGAGAGATAAGAGTTGAAATTTATATCAGTCAATTATGCTACCTTGGAGTATTTATAAAGCTTTATATATGGGTGGGTAGAGACTTTAAGGTAAAAAAAAAATTAGGTAAAAAAAATCGTTAAGGAAAGAGAAATGAAACCAATATCTAGAGTTGATTTAAATCATGTATTTGCTGTTTGTCACTCTTTCCTGCAGGAATCCAAGAGATAGTTGTGAATATTAATTAAAATAACATACAGAAGATTATACTCTGAGAATATTTCTTAGTTGATATTTATCTGTGTTATATAAATTCCAAATTGGATTCCATAGAGTATATTTGCAGGTGCAAATGAATTGAACAGAAAATGCTGTTAAAACATTTCACAGAACAACCAGAAATTCAATGAAAGTATCTTGACTGCATTTTAATATTATCACAGAACACATATTCTAGTCTTGTCACAAATTGTAATTGGAAAAGACTGTGATCATATTCCCTTGCACAAAGATGTGGTATCCACTCTGAGACTGGATTCTTCTAGAATTAATATGAATCTGAAACATCTCCATGTCAACCTTATATACCGTGGGCCCTTCCTGGAACTGAGGAACTCAGATTTTCCAATTGTGCTACCTGATTTTTAGAAACAATTTGAGAATGTTCAGGTGTAAAGGGGTGAAATGGAGAAGACAGTCACTTTGGGTTGGAAGAACACCCTTTGCCTGAGAACTATAAATCAGAAATCTCACTGGTTTCCAGAGAAAGTGAGAGTAGTTAGGCAGCAGTAGCTGCCTGGAACTACCTGGTTTTCCACTAGCTATACCTGAACATACTTTAAAAGGTTATACATACTTTAAAGTGCTTCACCATTATCAGGAGTGCAGTCTTTCCTGTCTTCAATCATTTGTAATGTCTCTCAATAAAGGCAGTACCCAAAATGCTTTTCCTAATACCTGCAAAATAAATGGAAGGAGTCCACTAAAATTTTGATGACTGTCAAGATTGTGTCAGACATCAATCATATGGGGTTACAAGGCACTGACTTCAGGGACTCTTAAAACCCTGCTTTGAAAAATTATAATCTAAAATCTTGGGGGTAATTTAGATCAATGCTCCTGATGAAATGTTTTGAAGAACTAAACTAGAGATAGTACATCAGCCGGGGAGTTATTTGTTGCCTATTTATTTATTTTTCTAGAATGTTTTCTCTGTTCAAGATTCTCTTTAGAAAGACATCTAAAAAGGTAAGACTGGGCAAGACTTTGACAGAATTTGTTCTTTCAAGTCTTCCCTGATTGACAACTATTGCTAGAATATAGTTCATGCTTTGCCTACATCAGTGATGGTACATAATACTATTTATATTTCGAACATTTCCTCTGAGTAGATGATGTGAAGTTCATTCAAATTTATGGAGCTTCATCTTCAACCGTGTTTATTCTCTCTCTTTTTTTCTCTCTCAGACAACACACTCATTTATTCTCTTTTAACTACGTAAAAAAATAAGAATATGTTGCACTTGTTATCCATAGCTTAAAGAAAGAATTAACAAAGGAAGAATTACCAAGAAAGTAATAGCTATTTAACAAGAAGCTATAAGAAAACACTTACTCTCCTGATCCTTTCTAAATTATTATTTGTAGTTCATTTCCAATGTATTACATATGTCGAGTACAATGCATATTGAAAGGCCCTCTGTGTACCTATAATATTGCTCTTATAGGTAAATGTGAGAATGTTAGGAACACTGTTCTTTTGCATTAAGTAAGGGAGGTAAATTCAATATGATTTTGGAAATAATGATCTCATTCAAAGTAGCTTGTCCTTCATTAAAAGACAAAGCATGTTTTTTTTTGAAATAGTACTCTATTTTAATTTCTCTGATTTAAGAGAGTGTGAAAAATCTTTTTCTGCATCAAAATGCAAAAGAACTTTTAAAAATATTATTTAAAATTATCTTTGTTATTCTGGCAGTTAACTTTTTATTAAAAATTCAAATGCGCTCATTGTATAACAGAAAATCATAAAGAGAAAATATATGAACTATAAACTCACCATCCGGAGACACCATTAACATCTCAGAATATATTCTTCCAAACATTTTTCACACATCACACACAAAAGTATAAGTAAGCGTGTATGTATATATCAGCAGGTGTTTAATGCATGAGCACGTGTGTGTATATATGGATGCAAATCTACAATGAAATTATACTAGATACAGCTATAGTATTTAAACATTGTGTGAAATTTTTGAAAATTATTTGAAAACCCTACCAACAACAGGGTTCTAGAAGTTACTCTGAATCCAAACCTAATAAAATCTTATTATAACGTTATTTTCTTCCATTGTATTATCAAACTATTTAAAATGTGAAGAATTTTACAAATGAGTTTTTTATTCATTTATTTATTTATATTGTTGAGTAAGAGAAGCATACCTATAGTCTCCTACAAAGGCTACTGGCCTACCGTTCAGGAATCCTGAGTAATTCTCCTCACCTTAACATACATTTTATCTCTATATCTTTATCTATATCTATATCTATATCTATATCTATATCTATATCTATATCTGTATCTATCCATTCCTCACTCTTCTCTGTCTCTTGAGTATTTTAAACCTCTTTCTCCACTGGCTACCTCCTTGCAGCCCAGGACATATTCAAGTCTGGCTCATCTATAAAACAAATCTAAAAAGCTCCACTCCACTCTTGCTCTTGCCCTCTACTGTAAGGTCTCATGTTTGAGGGAGGCTTTCTTTTAACTGCCAAGGTGTTTTTTAAAGAACTAGCCTAAATTACGGGCCAGGCACAATGACTCATGCCTGTAATCCCAGCACTTTGGGATGCTAAGGCAGGCGGATCACTTGAGGCCAGGAGTTCAAGACCAGCCTGGGCAACATAGCGAGACCCTGTCTCTACTAAAAATACAAAAATTAGCCGGGCTTGGTGGCACAGGCCTGTAATCCCAGCTACCTGGAGGCTGAGGCATGAGAATCACTTGAACCCAGGTGGAGGTTGCAGTGAGCTGAGATCTTGCCATTGCACTCCAGCGTGGGCAACAGAGTGAGAATTATCTTAAAAAAAAAAAAAAAGAAAGAAAGAACTAGGCTAATTTTTTTTTCGTCTATCTATTTCCCACTCTTTCCCTCAATATAACTACTAGAATCCAATGGATAACTTGTAGATGTTCATAATTACATCCTCTGTAGTTTTGACATGCTGATTGCTTGTTTCCTAAAGAAACTCTCTTCAATCTTTATTTCCGTGTTGTTATTCTTTCCTGGTCTTCTTACTCTCTGACTATTTTTTGTGTGTGTTTGTTTCCATTTTGTCCTCTCTTTTCCCCCTTAACATTTGGGTTTATCAGAATCTATACTTTTTCCTTATCTTTGCATTCCACAAATTGCTTGGATTAATTTATCTATCCCTATGTCTTTCAAGGCTTATTTGACAATGATTCATATATTATGTGTATACCTTCAAGACAGACCACTCTTCTGTGTTATAAAATAGAAAACTGTAAGAATAATACTAACGATTTTAAAAGTGCCTAACAGGACACTTTAAAAAGTGTGGTGGCTCATGCCTGTAATCCCAGCACTTTGGGAGGCCAGCAACCATTTTTCATGTCCATAGTTTCTGTAGGTCAAGAATCCAGATAAGGCAAAGTGAAGATGACTTGTCTCTGCTTCACTATGTTGAGGGCCTCAGTTGGAACTCTCACAACTGTAGCTGACTCACATGGCTGGGAACTGGAATTACCCGGAGGCTTCTTCACTCACATGTCTCATGGGGTAGCCGTGATGACTCAAAGTCTGGGCTCCACTGGGGCTATTGACAGGAATCAGCATGTGACCTCTTGTATTAGTCTGTTCTCATGCTGCTAATAAAGACATACCTGAAACTGGGTGGTTTATAAAGGAAAGAGGTTGAATGGACTCACAGTTCCACATGGCTGGGGAGGTCTTACGATCACGGTGGAAGACAAAGAAAGAACAAAGGGATGTCTTACATGGTGGCAGGCAATGGGGCTTGTGCAGGGGAACTCCCAGTTCTAAAACCATCAGATCTTATGAGACTTATTCACTACCACAAGAACAGTATGGGGGAACCACCCCCATGATTCAATTATCTCCACCTGGCCCTGCCCTTAACACATGGGGATTATCACAATTCAGGGTGAGATTTGGTGGGGATACAGCCAAACCATATCACCTCTGCATGTGACTTGGGCTTTTCACTGCATACCTCCTGGGTTCTGAAAGTGCCTCATGACAGAACATTTGGAGAGTAGGCAGATGGAGCAATGCCAAAGTGTTTTTTTGGTTTTTTTTTTTTTTTTTTTTTTTTTTTGCACCATGATGTCTGGAACATCAGATCAGAAGACTCAAACAGCTGGAGATGACTTGAATAGCTAGGGATTAGAATGATTTGGAAGCTTCTTAACTCACATGGCTGGCACCGGGGCAAGAATGACTCACAGGTCAGGCTCAGTTGAGGGCAGCTCTGTGACCTTGTGGATATGAAGGCCCAGCTTTGCGAGACTTTCTATTTTATTGAGAAACTGAGTATCTTATTTTTGTGTGTTTTTAAATGTGGTAGCAATTAAAAACAGCAACAACAACAACACCTGTAGGCAAATAAAAGAATGTCTGTGGCTCACAGTCAGACATCACCCTCCTACCCAGGTCCCCTTTCCACTTCCTATAACTCCTTTTGATCATGGTGTCACCAGCTCTATGGTGCTTATTTTGATAGGATTCTGCCTTCTTCTCTCAACTGTATGTTCTTTAGAGGTTGGGATCTTATTGTATTTGTGTTTATATCACTGTGTCTGTCATAGAATCAGATACTCAATAAATATTTGTTGGATGAATAATAGTTATGAAAGCATTTTAGAAATGAATATATTTCTAGGTAGACTCAGTAATTACAAGTCCAATTTCATTTAATAATCATCTATCCAAAACAAAAAGCAGGGAGAGGCTAACATTAAGCTATGGAAATCCATAAAAGTGAAAGTTACCAAAACAAATGAAAAGGGAGATAGATAGACAAAGGGTGAGAGCGAATTCCAAGTCTTCCTCATGTTATTCCTGTGCCTTTACTGGACCTGAGCTAAAGTCTTTTTAAAAATCTGCATGGTCTAAAATTTCTAAGACTCCTTGTCCACATTGGGCTGTGTTTGACTGTGTCCCCATGGCACTCCTATTCCTGGGCTGTCCATTGAGCTGTTTCCCCAAGGGTGGCATCAGTAAAGACCTACCATGCTTCAGCTCTACAAATCTCTGTAGTTCCCTCTCTCTGATGTCAACTCACTGCTATAGCATCATGGCTAATATGGACTTGCTACAAACTCTTCATGGGTTTATGGCTTTCTTTAGTGAAACTGCCTCAACAAGAATAAAGATTAAACATAATTGAGTGACTACTCAGGAAAATTATACATTAAAAAAATAGTGTCTGCATGGTTAGAGGAGAAAAAAGCACTGAGTATTTATGTAACACAGGAATAATTCTTCAGTTCAATTCAGCACTCATATACACTCCACTGATTGATATGAGGATTCTAGAGTAAGTCAAAATTGTTAGTTAGTGAAGATGAGAACATGCAATCACAAAACAATTAAGAAAAAGTTTTAAAGAACACAGTAGGCACTAAATAAATGTGGAATGAATGAATCAGTGATGTTTGCCTTTAAGCATGATAGAGATTGCAAGTATTTTTATACTTAAGTGCTGTGGGAATTCACATTTTAATAGAGATTGCAATATAGTGAGCTTAGTCTGGTAAGGCTTCTTGTAGCTGTTGATCTGAAAAAGTATAATATTTAAAATTGCATGGTTGAACTTATAAGACATTCTGAAAGAGTTAAAATATGGCTAATAATTTCCGTGGGGAAAATTTAATTTAAATGAGTACTTGAATAGAGTGGTCCATTTCACTTATATTACTGGGGTTCAACCACATTTTATAGACAGGCCTCTTTGTCTTAGGTATCAATGGTTCACTAATAATTTAATACTAATATTAATAATAAATTAATAACCTGTTATCCAATAGGTTACATTGAATATCATTGAGATAATTCTATGAAAGCCCAATAATAATGTCACTCTCCCTTGCATCTGTTTTCTTTGATGGAGGAAATAAAGAAAGCTACAGCTGGAATCGAAGGAGGACATGCAAGGGAGTGCATCTGAAATGTGACTGCTAGCATTTAGGTGTTAAACAGATGAGACAGAAAATCATTGCATTAGGGCTAGAAATCTTTTCAATAGACTTGTATCTAGATGGTATCGTATTTTTTCTGCTTTTGTTCATTATTGTACTTCCAGCATTTAATGTAGTCATGCTTAATAAATATTTCCTTTTATTTTTGATGGCATTTAGTTAGCCAACTAACTGTTAAACAAAGTCATGTCTCGTGTATCTGCATATCTTTCAAGATTCATGAATTCAAGACATTTAAAACAAAGCCTTGAATAGAAAATACATTTAAAAGTTTAAGAATTTGCTTTTCCCTCTCCACCTCTCTCCTCTCTTCCCCTTACTTTCCCTTCTCTTCCCTCAAAGAAAGCACTTGTTAATATCAGGTAATAATTGAAAAACAAGTATTGGCAGTTATCAGGTAAAGAAAAACAACTCTAAAAACAGTCATAAGAACCATGTATACATGGTATTTGAAGGCAGTTACTATAGCAAGAAATACTAATAGCAAGGGGTAGGGCTTGAAAGGGTGAGCCGTAGTCTTTGGGAAAATTCAGTTTATTGGAACACCTTATGTTTTTGATAATATTAGATAAAGCCTAATTGGACTTATTTAGTAACTACTAGATGACCGGCATCTTGCTTGTTATATTTGTGTTTAAGATAGGATGGGATTTGCAGTCTAGGAGAAGAGGCAAAAGAAACACATAGGAAATTATTATAGAATAACATAAAACTATATATAACTAAATATAAGGAGAGGAAACAAACCGAGTGATTCTTCTTGTGTGAAGAATATGAAGGTCTCTTTCTAAGGAGGTGGAATTAGAGGATGAATATAATTTGGGTTAAAAAAGGGAGGGAGGAGGCAGGATGGCTTCCAGGGAGGTAGGGGAGGCCACAGAAAGACGGTGGTAAGGTGAACTGCGGCCTTTACGGGGGTCTTGAGAAATCATGCAAAGTAGGGCAAGATAGATATTATAGTGAAAATTAGGAAAGTCTAATGGCCTATTTGCCTAACGTTTAACCATCTTTACTCACAGTATCACTCACATTAAAGAGAGACTATAGTTATTGCTTGTTCTAGAGGTCTCTTTAATCTTTAATGATTGAACCCATTACTTTTAAAGAGCAAGAGAGAGGATTCCTTTTTCAGTCAGTTTGGTGGTACAATATCCAACTCTAGGCTCTCCATTCTATATTGATATCTAATTTGCAATGATTGACTATCTTGATTAATAGTATCCTAGTCATGCTACTTGCTTCTCTTTCCTTCATATGCCATGTCATCTTAAGATCTTTTACCATGGAACTGATGTGGTCAGAACCTCTAAACACTGTGGAGATTCTGTTGACTTCCACTGACTTCTCTACTGTCCTTATATTATAGTGGCCATCATGATGCTGTTGTGATTAAAAGCCCAAGCCCTATGCAAAATTGCCCAGGTTTGAAACCGGCCTTTTCTCTATATATATATATATATATGTATATATACATACACACACACACACACACACACATATATGTATACACACACATGCTGGATGACACTGGACAAATTACCTAAACCCTCTGACTCCCAATTACCTAATTTTAAATTGAGGCTAGCAATAATATCTACCTCAAAGAGTTGTTGGAATAAATTAATGCAGATAAAGCACTTAGAATAATTCCTGGTACATGGTATCATATAAAGGTTATTACTGTTCTCTCTGATAGGGATAAAAGAAGTGCACCTAATAGGAAAATTATACCCCCCATGCAAACTCTATAGTAACATTTTTTAGATTATTTTACATTTAAGTTGCACTTTATGTATTTATTGGAGTAATAATTTAGCTTTAAAAGGACTTCAAATACCTTTTAACACAATCTCTCCTCTAGTGCCATAGCAAAAGGCCTGGTGCAGAGTAGACTATGGTATCTACTCAACAAATATTTGCTACGTGAGTAAATTAAGTTGCAAAATACTAAACAGTCAAAAGACAGGTAGATAGTTATTATGGTAAATAGAGTTATGCTTGGTTCTTTGAGAATACAGAGAGGTGAGTTTAAACCCAATGTGGAAAACAGTAAATCTACAAAGGCTTCCTAGAAGCAATGATACTCAACTGAATCTTAATGGATACACAGGAGTTGGCCTCATAAAAAACAAGAAGCTTAAAGGGTCTAGATAGCCCATTTACAATATGGCCTCTGATCAAATTATTCAAAATAGGGCAATTAGTTGATGAGAATCATTTTACTGGTATTTATACCAAGCATATATATGAAATTTCACTTTATCACCTATTATTCTAAATGGAATCAAATTATTCCAAGTAGGTAGATATTCTTAGTGATTCTGGTTGAAAATGTGTATCCTTAAGCCTTTTGAAAAATCTGGCTGAAAGAAAAATAATAGCTATCTTTTATTGAGTGATTCCGTGCTGGTCTTGTAATGAGCTCTTTTCAGGAACTGAGTAAGATAAACCTCACAAGAAGAAAGTTCTCTTACTGCCCAAATTGATAAACGTGGTAAGTAGCAGAGCTAGAGCTTGAACTCAAGGCTGCCAAGTGCATGTTCTTCATTACTACATTATGTGAAGTTTTGGATTAACTCCTCACTAAAAATACTGTCTTGTCTTGTTTTCCTTTTATATAATTTGAAGAGACATTCAAAGAAATAACTTTGTTAATGATATTAGTTTAGATTTTATTTCTGGAGACTTTTGTAAACTGTTATATAAAATGTAATTTATAAATTTCCCTTCGACACTACACGGATGAACTCATCACAAGATGTCTTGCTAGTCAGCACTGTTCTCCACTAAAAGTGCTTTCACATCCACATCTTTGCTTTATCCCCTAGTGAATATAGAAAACTACTTCAATAATGCATATTCCTTTCTATATTCCTTCAAGAGAATGTTGCCTATTTAAATCATTAAGATGGATTCCTGGTACAAAATCAGAATTAAAAAAATAAAAACTTTAATTGTAAATACCTGGAATCATAGTCGATGTCTAAATATATTAAGTAAATCCAAAAACATATTTAAAAACCTAGTTTTCATCACATAATGCCTCTCAAGAAAGCAGAGATCTCAAGTTATCTTTCCCATTAAAACAGTTTCATTTTCATGCTTCCTTCACAAAAGTTATTCGTATGCATGAAGGCCATCTGGCTATGTTACTACCTCCCCTTTGACATTAACTAATGTGGCAATCAGGCTAATGTCCCACCGTTTCCTGACCACCAGCCAGTATCTACCCTCTGAACATTACCCACTTCATGCTTTTTTCAAATCCTTATCTTTGCGTACATTTCTACTATTGAAAACAAGTCACAATGTTGACTACCATTAGGTTTCTACTAATGTTTTCTAGTCATTTCTGTATTCTTCCAAGTCAGAGAATGTAACTGGGCTCCACCAGGAAATAAAATAGAGGTCATTGAAGCGGCAGTGGCTTCCAAGCTGTTTGCTAAATTTAGCAGTACAATACTTTCCACTCTAATGAAAACTGTGAACTACAATTTTAGAATGTTGGAACAGAATGGGACTTTAAAGGTCATTGAGTCCCACCCCCTCATTTTTCTGATGGAAGTGTGGAGGCCTAGACATAGCCAGTAATTTTCTACAGGCCACAGATCTTGTTAATTATGAAGATGGAACTCCAAGTAAGATCCGCTCAGCCCTGTAGTAATGCTGCCCTCACTACTCCACAGATGCTCTGCCTCCTAGGATGAGTCTAAACTAATCAGATGTGATAGCATAAATATAGCTAATATTATTGGTTGTGGCTTACCCTCCATGGCCATTCAACTGTTTCGTAGCTGAGTGTGAAATAGCAAAGGTGTCTGACTTATGAGTTGCCGAGAGAAATGATTCTATACCCAAACCCTGCCCCCAACTCTAAAAACTTCCTGCTTGATGTTCATCAATAATGAATGGCCCATCCCTGCAATACTCAGAGGGAGCTTACATTGCACTTTTGAGCAGCCGGTTAGTAATGTACAGTGGATAGAGCCATTCTTTCAAATCCCAGGGCAGTGGGTCCTTCAAGGCTAGCATTGCATTTTCAATTAGCTGCTGAGTGAATGCTTGGCATGGTATTAGTGAAGAGGCACACAATTAGCGTGTTGTTCCTTTCTGTATTGTGCTGAGAGGATCCAAGGGATTGGTGGGGGAACAGGCAAGCCAGGCATCACCGTGGATATTGAAGAAGGGGGTTACTCAAACCTCGGCATCTTCACTTGCTCGCTCTGGAATTACAGCTATTTATTACGAAGCACTCTGTGTGGCTTAGTGGAGTGTGTCTGAGGAAACACATCCGGACACCACTTAGGGTTAGTCTTTCTGAGCTCTTCACATCTCTGACTAATTATCTTCATTATCATGGAGCCCAACAGTCCCAAAAAGATACAATTTGCTGTGCCTTTATTCCAGAGTCAGATTGCACCTGAAGCAGCAGAGCAGGTAAGTGAAATTGCATGGGGTACAATTCCTGTACATAAGGTAATATGAACATGCATTCTTGTTATTAATTAAAATGTTCTTTACCTCTTGATTTTGCTGTGACTTTCAAGATATGTAAACAAGAAATAAGTTGGTTTTTATACATACTTGCATTTAAATTGCATTGGGAGAACTATTGTCTAAAATGTAGCACTTCATATGATACAAAATGAGCACCTCTGAGGGGAAAATGGCTCTGTAAGCAATTCAGGTATGGATTCATAAATCTGTTCATTTTTGCTCATTAAAATAACAGTTTCAACATTTAGAGCAACTTTTAAAAAAATTATCAAAATGAGCAACATTTTATTTAATTTTTTATGAAATAAAATGATTGATTTAGCAATAAAATTAAATCCTGAGATAGTTTCAGACTATAGGTCGAATACTTTATTTTCATATGTTTTTTATTGTGGACCCAAAACCATGATTGTAAGTTTATATAATATATTACAGCGAGGATTTGTAGCTTTTTGTACAATTTTAAAATTGTTTTGTTCAGACATTACAAACAGTATTTTAACATTTCCTAGATTCTTTGTCCGTGTCTAATATTGGTTTACATCTGTATCACCTTTCATATTCAGATTTACCTCGACTCTTGATGCAATGGCATCTCGTAGAACTGCAACTGTGAGGAGGCAAAAGCAAAGAAATTTATGAGGACATCAACCTAATCCATTAATTTCTTAAAACCTAAATTATTTTTGAATCCTGTTCCAAGTATTTGAAATAAAGTCTTAAAAATAATTATTTAATCCGTGACTCATAGTGTTTCAGGATGTTTTGACAATCTGAGGTAGATGCACCTAGACTCATGCCAGATAAATGTAACCTTGAACATGTGTCTATCTATGCTGAATGGGATGTTGCTTCTATCTTGGACAGGATGTCATTGATAAATTTTATTCTCTATCCTACTGACATTTACTTTGGGAATTTACCCATAAATGAATATAATAAACAAATAAAGGATATTATATTCGAGGGATTCTGATAATACTATGCTCCTGTAACTCTTAAAATGAAAAATAAACTTTAGAGTTTGTAATAAGTTACATATGCTCATAAGATCCATATTTATTCTTCATTTGTTTATATGTTCTAAATATTATACTAGAAAATAAAAAGTTAACAAAATCAATTGAAATTCAAAGCTTATGCTGCTAATTTAACTCTGGTACCTGCTAGAAATAGGTTTCCAAGCTCTTCCCTATCCTGTTTAAAAATAAGGGTAACGAATCTTGAAAGCATCACCAATGTTATGAGGCTCTAAGTGAGCCACTAACATTATCAGGTCAACCCTGTACCTTCACTGTAAATTAATTTTCTGTTGTATCATTCAATTGTATATAATTATTTTTTTTTCCCTGTGGAAATGTAGCTTTTTAGTCAAAGAGGGTGGGTGATACTTCTATCAGACAGTTCAATTCTATGGCTTTCTATTATTTCAAAATAAAATTAGTGAGCACCTTCCATGTGTCCTCCAGAAGTTTGCTTTTGCATGTGGGGAAAAGATGAGGATGAGACATCTTTGCAAGCTGCAGAGTAACCTGGAGCAGTGTCTAATACTCACTGATGTTAGCTCACCTTTTGTCATTCACAGATCAGGAAAAGAAGACCTACACCAGCATCACTTGTGATTCTCAATGAGCATAACCCACCAGGTAAAGAAGCATGATGTGTTTCACACTGATGGAACAGAATGGAATTGTTTGAACAACATCAAAGTACATGTCATTACTGAAAAGTTTCAATTTAGGATTTCAGTTAGCAATGCTCTAGAAAACTAATCTATAAAATGGATCATAAACAGAATCAGAAATAAATATTACAGGAATCATCTCAAGCAACACCCTGTATTTCCTCTAGAATGTCACGAGTGATGATATGCTATGAAATGTTTTGTTAGCACTGGCTGTCATATGTTCAGGTGTTTGTATGGAACCTGGATCACAGCTTATTAATCAGGCTGGAGGAAAGCTGTTCAATTTGGTTTCAAAGCTTAAATTACAGCCCTAGAGATGCTTATCTCTTTACAGAGTAAGGTTTTTATACGGAAAAGGTTAACATGGGGTGGGCAATGACCCAGAGTTGGCTTCAGCTTTGCTGCTGATGTCATCTCTGAATAATGCAATTGACAAGTAACCAGATCAATTTTCAGCACTGCCTATTTGAGAGCCATTCTGAATGGCTAAATCCATTTGTTGAGGTTTTATTTTCCATTTCCTGTAAAAATGAAAACTGCATTATTATTCATGATAAAAGACTATGATCTGTAATCCACAAACATTATTTACTTATTGAGCGGGGTGATTTTTAGTCTCCCATTGAAGTGCTGCTTCTGGATATACAAGTAGGATAGGAATGGTGATGGCATTAATTTGTAACCAGGCAGAACTTGGTGTTGGATTTTCTGCAGGTATAAACAATAATGGGTGGACAAAAGGAGTTTAAACAGCGGAAACATAATATGTCTAATAATAGACTATAGTGAGTGATCTAAGAATACCAGGGTGAAATAGTCCTTGACTTTTTCAGACTCTTTTCTAATTAGACAAACGTATAAAAAGAAAGTCAACTAACAGACTGTTCATCCTTGAGCCCAAATTCAAGAACATTTTCAGGTGATGGAAAATAAGTAAGCTAATTTATTTCTGTTGAAAACAAACAATTATAACTTGATCCTATAACTTTAGAGTGCCATTGCATTTAAAATTATTTTCAAATATATTGTCTCAATAAATGTTATCTTACTTATATTTGGTTAGATAAGAGGTGCAAATGATATGTAATTATAGTTTAAAAATAAATACAAGTATGAAGATAATGAAGTCTTCTCGATTTGCGGGGGTAATTTTATAGCAATTTTCCATCACTGCCTTGCTCACAGTAGCAGACACTTCTGCAATGTCCTGAAACTTTCCTCCCCATGCCTGCCATGAGGTGTACTGCACAACTTGATTTCTAGGTGTTCTATCGCTTGGAAAGCAGTTTTCAGAGGTCTACAGGCATTGTTGCTGTTTGAACATAGTGAAGTCATGTAAGTGACCTTCATCCTCTCATTTGAACTCCCAAAATAGCACCTACATTTTCTTGAGTGCCAAATACGTGCCATTTGGATGAGGAAAGTGTTTATCAGAGAGGTGAAGTGATTTTTGTGGCTATTCCACTAGAAGTGATGGATTCCAGAGACAAATGCAGTTAATTCTGATACTGAAGCCCATCATTTCCACTGGCACTGGCTTTCAAAATATCAGTTTGCACTACATAGTGAAGGCTTTATAATGTGACTAGTCATTCAGGCCCTGTAAACAAGGAAAACCAAACAAAATAAATCCATTGTCTGTACCACTTATCTTAGTAGATTAGGGATTGTACTTAAATATCCCTAGGAATGAGATTCAGTTTTTCTCTAGAAACCTTTTTCTTGTCAGATCTCCCAATTACTAGATGGCATTGTCCCTTTTCTGTAATTGACCTCATCCTTCTCTGTTTTTTAAGCACCATTGGAGACAAATTAGATGCAAATAGCATCTCACAGAGAACTACTGTAAATCACCTGTCTGCATCTTCTTCCCCCTTTATGGAAACTAGAATAGTCTACAAAGAATTAATAAGCTTTTGGCTGTGTATAGGACTTGGATAAGTGTGCATGGCAACTAGAGATTTTGGACTAGTGATGGATCTTTGTAGCAAAACTCTTGAAAGCTTATAGTTTTCCAAATAAAAATGATCTAGCACCAAGCTTACTGGGGAAATAACTCTAAAGATAAAACAACAACAACAACAACAACAAAGAAACAAACAGCAAAAAAAGAACACTAAACCAAATCAAACTCGGATACTGGTCTTAACCAGCCATGTGATGTGATCTTGGGAAAGGGATATCTCCAAGCTTTTTTTTTTTTTTTAAGCAACGGAGTCTCACTCTGTCACCCAGGCTGGAGTGCAGTGGCACGATCTGGGCTCACTGCAAGGTCTGTCTCCTGGATTCACGCCATTCTCCTGCCTCAGCCTCCCGAGTAGCTGGGACTACAGTTGCCCGCCACCACACCCGGAGAATTTTTTTGTATTTTTTTTAGTAGAGACGGGGTTTCACCGTGTTAGCCAGGATGGTCTCGATCTCCTGACCTCATGATCAGCCCGCCTCGGCCTCCCAAACTGCTGGGATTACAGGCGTGAGCCACCGTGCCCGGCCTCCAAGCTTTATTTTCTCATCTATAAAATAGTGATCATAATGTTCTTTCTTTCAACCTCACAGGGTTGTTGTAATGATCAAAAGAGTTAACATGAACATGCCTTAAAAATTGCAAAGTGCAACACAGATTAGGTGTCATTAACTGATGTGTTTGGGAATGTAATATTTGCATGTGATATTTAAGAATGAAGATATAACAAGAAAAACAGAATCTTCATAATCTCATCTGTTCTAAATATTTCTGGACTATCCAACAGTTTCTTTTCCAAACATTATCTGAACACTCTCTATCAAACAAGAAAACAAGTAACAACAAAAACCCTCATAAGTGTTAAATGACCATTTTTAAGCAACTGTTTCTCCTGTCCCCCAAAAGCAGTATGTTCTTTGAAAAACAAAAACTGGGTGTAGCTTTAAACCCTGGTAAAACTAAACAAATCTCTTCAGTTCACTGAAATTGGCCAGGGAATAATTGGCTGTTCTTGGACTCACCTGTCATTAATGCTGTTTAAAATTCAAAACCCTGCAAATCTTTCTTTATTGTCAATTAATAAAGCAAAGAAAATTAAATTATTCATTATAGAAACATAATTAATAAACCATTCCAATTCATATGACAAGATCAGTGTACTGCAATCACTGTTAAATGAATTAGACATAGCTTGCTTTTAAAAAAATCTTTTGAAGTGTTTGCAGGAAGAGTAAATTATAGGATTATTTGAAAGAATGATTATATATATATTCTGTTTATATTTTGTAGAGGAAAAATAGAAAGATATTTCAGCATGTATATTCAGATTTTTGTTTGCTAGTTCATCTATGCTGGTCTAAACACATAGATGAGACAGGCACCTGATTAACTGTATTCTAGGAGCAGCATAATGTCCCATCAGTCCCTTTCTAACAAATAACCTAGAACTCTCAACAGTAGAAGCACTATGTAAACAGATACTTAACCTGTTAAGGATATATCACCCTCTGACATGGGTTAGTAAATCAGTTTAACTCAAAATAGTGGGAAATGAAACTAAAATTTTTAAATTGACGGCATGAGGTCTGGGAAAGTTTAATAGCAAAGGTGTTGCTTTAGGGTAGAAAAAGCAGAAACAATGTATTTGCTTCTAGGAATAACTCTCAACAGTCAAGTGGCAGCAAAAAGATACTGAAAAACTGAGATAGGGGATGTAAGGAATCGCCAAAGATCCTTATATTTCGTCTTTTTCAAATGTTTTCTGCAGCTACCAATGTAAGTGACCTTTGTAGCAAATTGCCTCTCTCTATTTCAGTTCGTCTTCTGATTAAGGTCCTCTTTATGATAAGCTCTCTGAAGTTATACAGGAGAGCATTGTTATCTATTCTTATACTGTGTGCTGTTTGCTTTTACTTTTGTATAATCTGCAGTGAACTGGTTTGGTTCCTATATATTTTTTTTATCTAGAGACCTGCTTATGTGTAAATCCTCTCTATAGGGAAATAAATGGCAAAGACACTTTCTGTAATTTACTCCATCACATCTATAGACTGTATATTTGGCTACTAGCGTTTGAAATCTGGAGTTAGACAATAATTTCAGAAAATACCTACTTTGACCACACATCTTCATGACAGACGTATATAAACCAACCCAAGTCCCTGAGACTCGCTCCATTTTATATACCTCAGAGAAGAATCCATGATTACCCGGGGTTTTCAACTCCAGCTCTGATAATTTCAGATGTTAGAAAATAGTTTCTTGTATGAAACTTAAACATAAATTCCCCACTTTATTCTAAAATAACTCTTCACTAGTTCTCTGCAATAAAAAGTCATTTTCTCACCTTTTAAAAAATATGAATGAATGATTATTTTCTTTTATTCCCAATCTCCCTAAGGGCTTTAATAAACTCTATCCGAATTCTCCCTATTGCTCTGCCTTTGAAGCCCAGAGCTGGACACAGTCTTCCAGTAAAAAGCCAGCCTAGACCAAGTCTTCTGAATATTAAAGTTTGTGGCATCCATTGTTTTCCATTTAGCATTAAGCAGAGACAATATGGTTACAATTATATTTAATGGGCCTGATGCCTATTAAACATGAGTGAGCTATATGAGGCCTGAAGCTAAGTGCAGATTTGGGTAAGTACCCAGGAGTTTTGACGTCATTTAAAAGCTCGTTGTATGTCTAAAAAGTGGAATCTGAAACGTAAGGTAAAATAGTTTTTTGAGTATATTTATTGAACTTCCTATCACAGGCAAATTTTAGGGAAATCGACTTTATCTTTGACCCGTTTAGCGTCAAATATCCTTTGAAATCAAGAATAAAACAAAGGTTGTTCTCACATGCCTCAGGTTCCCAAAAGTTAGTTAATAGGAGACATAAGAGATATATGATACTAAATATCATACTATCTCCTTTCAAATTTGATAGCAGGCCTGGTCATTAGAGAGAACTGAGATGTTCAATTGCTTTGGCTATTCAGCTCCACAAACTGAAAAAGAAGCCACAGTTTATACTGTATGTAGCATATTACTTTCTAAATGCATTTCAGGATTCTGAAACTAAGTTAAAAAATACTGAGATTTTGAAGTCTCTAGATTGGATTCCTGAGACATTGGATGATAGCTAGAAAATAATGCTGGACTAAGGTTGAATTGTTCAAAACACAAGGGGACTCCAGAACTTTCTGGTGATGATTTTTTAATCCAAAAATAACAGGAAGTTTTTCAGGGTCAACAGAATGAAAGTAGAAATTTATTTCAGTATTAAGGCATCACATGCACAAAATCTCTTTTCATGGAGTCCCTCTATTTTGTAAAATGAATGATTGTGTTGTCAAGAGAAAATTGGGCTCCAGGGATCATACTGAGAAGTTTCTGGGGACTCTTAAAGATGAGTAAGACATTGTCAGGCCCAGATCTTGAGGTACCAGCCACCCCCAGGGACCTCCAATTAAATGTATTCAAATAAATGCTATACTGGCCCATTGTCCACATAGTTATGTTGCATTTTAAATGGTCTCATTTGAATGTGGTTGTAATTCATTTGAATCCACAATCATTGCTGATTGCTCAGCATTTATTTTGCCTTGTCTGTGTTAATGACAATATAATACAAAAAAAATGGTCCAGTGTTTGAAGATCATTGAAGTGTTAGCTAGTACTAATTTTTAAGAAATTGTCAAAAAAGCCTATTTCCCTCAGCATTTATTTTTATGAGTTATTGAATGCTGAATTATGTCTTAAAAAGTTACACATGTGGCTTTCAGCAATTCATGTGCTGTACAATTAATTGACTTATTTTCCCTTAACTCTTCAGTATGTGCAGCCAAATAGCCCAATCAGTTGGAATAATTGTGAGCCAAAGATGAGGTTCCGATTCTTGATAGTGACAAGGCTTGCTACATTGTAAGTGTTCAAAGTAACTAGTTCAATATTCAAATTAAATGAAAAACAAAAATGAAAGGGACCTGCATTTCTCATTCAAAAATGGCCCAACCTTTTCGAATGCATATGGTGTTAGTGATTGGCAAATAGTTTTCCCAAAAAACAGTAGTAGTGGGTAAGAAAAAAAAAGATCTATAATACCCCCTAATTCATCAGGAGAGGAATATACAATTGTGGAAGTATTATGTATCCTATATTGTAGTGTTGGTTTAACTGAGCATGCCCTGTTTGTCAATATAATTTTCGTAAAATATGAGTTCCTAAGATTTTTTTAAAATAATCATGCTACTGATGCTTAGGTTTTTCATAAGGTTATGAAAACATTATTGCAAATAATTGACATATTTGTGGCAAATTTGTGTTTGACCGAAAATGAAATTCATATTCCAACAGTATGTAGAAAGAAAAAAAATTTTGAGGATTGAGTATAAAAATCTTTTAGAGATATCTATCAAATACTCTTGTTGCTCAATTTTGACTCCACTCCATTTTTATTCACTTCTTTTCATACATCATCTCTGTTCTATGTTCTGTCCAACCTTTATTTATTGAAGCAGTTCTCTTATGCTGACTCTTAAGACTTAGTCTAGATTGATTCACTTGCATAAATCAGTCTGTCTTTTTCACAAACTTCTCAATTTAAATAAATTTCAGCACAAGACTCACTTAAATTGCAAAAGATTTCCCTGAATAATTTGACCCATTGTCTGGTTATGTTAGTTTAATATTCTTCTCTTAGCTTCTACTCTTAAAGCTGTTTATTGGTTTATACATCCAATTCGATTTATTGAGTCCTTATTCTAAATCCTCTGGGAACATGTGGTATAGGTAACAGGGAATATTATGTCTGGATGTACCATGATACAATTGTAATAACAGAAATCCCGGTTGTTGAAACCACAGTAAAGCTAATTCTGGCCAAGGCATAGAGGCACTTATTTATTATGCTTCCTGGTCTATAAAGCATTTGCATGACTTATTTTGATCTTTGGGCTTTAAGCTATTAAGGATTGAGGTTAGAACTAAAATTTTACTATTTATTCCAACTTACTAGTAGAGTAGATGTTAAATGCCTGTGAACTATTCAAAGTCAATCCTTCAAACTTTTTTGGCACCAGCTCGGATTAAGGCACAATGTTACTCTTTTAGGGATAAAACAGGTAAATTATCAACCTACCCACATGGAGAAACTTATCTAAGACATATTTACAATCTGACACATGCATTTTTATAGTAAAACCAGTAGTATATGCCAAAAATACAAAATATATTTCATTCAGTAAAGAAGTGTCTATCACGGGGTTTTTCAAGATTAGATTAAAATGTTGTACAATACACAGACTAGATGCCTGATAAATGACAATGATTATTTTGGGGAGGCAGACGTGTAATACTTAAGAGTAGAGGCCTTGGAATCACTCATGTCTGGATATAAATCTTAGATGGCTGTTTACTGCCTGAGTTTCCTCAGAAAAATAGCTCATCCTCCTAAGGCCCAAGAAATCACATGAGGTAGTTGGGCTCATGTGTCACCAAAATGCATGTGTTTTCCCACACCACTAGGTTTCACTAAATATAGAATACATCCATTTCAAAGAACGCTAGTCTGAGTCCATTGAATAAATAGATGCCCATTTTTGTGTCTGCATAGTAGTAAACACAGATGACATAATTGTCAGTTGTTCTGAGTAACTTAACAGTTGTTCAGTTTCAAATTTGATAGAAAAAATTACTAACAGTTATTTCTAATTGCTTCTAGTTGATAGTCATATTCCACAAGATCATAAATTAGTGGACCTCTAACAATAAATCTAGCTAAGCTGTGTGCTTGATAGAAAAATGTTATTTCTAAATTTCTTTTTTTTTTTTTTTTTTTTTGGAATTGTTCAAGAGCAAGCCCTTGAGCCTTGGGATTTTTCTGTCTTTTCTCTCATCATTTTCTAGGCATCACTTCCACTAAGTAGTTATCTGACACAGTTTCCACAATTCCAGACACAATTCCAGACAGAATTTACCAGGGGCTTAAGCAGAAATGCCCCGGGACGTGGACAAGTGACATGGATGAGAGCCTGGGCCCTGAGAAGGACAGTAGGCTATGATGGGGACTGTAGTCTACTTGGATAATACAAGCTCCATCCAAGGCTTTCAAATTAAACAGATAAAACTGCAAAGGACATTGAGAAAGCACTATAACAGGTTGGAACACCTAAGTGGTAAGATTGTAGAGATACTGGAAAGTATCTCCCTAAATTAGTTTCCATGCTACCTGAAATCTTACCTTTTGCAGTTGTTGCTGTAACTTCTAAAACGCAAGTACTCTGAAGATATAACACATTGTCCTTGACACCTTAGAAAAATTGCCTATCTGGGGATCAGGAAGGACCTGTGAAAGCCAGAGGTAGAGGGAAAGGCATGTCCTAAAACAAATGTCCCAGCTGTGACAATCGGGAGGCTCAGAATTCACCGTCTCCCTCCCAGTCTGTGTGCTGTCTCTGCCCTCTCCATGCTCATTCGGGCCCCTTCAGATCTTCCCTAATACTTCAGGGGTTCCCAGCACATGTTGGAAAATATTACACGTGTTATCTGTGAGTCTTTTCTGGGCTTGGGTAGAATACTATCTTTGAATTTAGCTCAATGACTTTATGTCATTTAGAATAATTTGATATAGTAAAAATTAGTGTTTAACAAAGCCATTTGTGAAATAAGTTGCCAAAATCCACATCATGAAAGATATATATTGACAATCTGATTAGAACACAATTATAATTTGACCCTGGAAATAATGCTGAGGAAAAAAAGGACTGTGCAAACTAAAAAGCTAGGGAATTTATAATCTTTCATATTTTTTTCATTCTCTAGCAGCAATTTTCCATCATTACGGAAAACAATTTTCAGAATTACACTCCTTACATATAAATACATATTGACTTGCTTGTGAAAATAGAACTGGATGCACAACATAGAAGAATGAGAAGTTATTTTGGAATCCAATTTTTAGAATACTTTACCTCAATGATGCAAAATCATTTCATGCTTTTTCCCCTGTCTGATGATAAATAACAGAGTATTAGAAGACATATACACAAATATTTACATGCATGAACACACATACACACGATGCACACAAAGGTAGATAACCAACTGTATGTAAAAAAAGACACCACGTGGACTACTTAACCAAGTAATAAATCCATATCCACTAAGTAATCTGACTTACAAAAGAGGCCTAAACCTGCCAAAGTATCTTGAAAAGCTTTGAAAATTCAGGTTTTAAATGGAATAAGCTAATAATAATTTTTTATGTTTCTAACATCTTGAATTTAAAAACCAATAGATTAAAAGCAAATTGTATTATTTTAAAATCCAACCTTGAATAAAAAGCATTGAAATTAGTGGCATGGATTCAAGTAATGAGATTTATTAAATTAGTTTTTAAAAAGTAAAAAAGAGTATTTTAAAGAATAAGTTGCATGTATTGAATATTAATAATACTTTAAGATTATATTCTCATTTGAGTAGGTTTACCATGTGCATTTTCATGATTTATGGACAGAAGTATTATAATTAGATGTAGAAATTGAGCTCTTCCAGCTACCACCTGAAAGTCAATGTCTAACTAAAAGGCATCATCCATATTTGAAGACAATTTTTCAACTATTGACTTCAGCATTTCAGTTAGTTTTATCTCCATTCTTCTAATCACTAAACCAAACAACGTTAGGATCATCTCTGGCTTCTCTCTCTCTCCTTCATGCCTTAAATATACCAGTGTCTTTTCTGTTAACTCTATTCTACAGGTTGAACCTGTCCTATGTGTTTTTATTGTTTCTGCTGTGTCTATGACACATAGTGCTTTATTCTGAACTCACACAGTAACTTTCAAACTAGTTTTCTTTCACTTTAACACTGGGAGGCCGTTTTGTGTAGGACTAAGAACCCTAACCTTAGAATCAGTGAACATGGGTTTCACTTATGGCATGAGTAAATGTCTGAGTCTTAGTTTCCTCCTCCAGGAAGCAGGGATCCTGGTAACACTGGCATTGGTTGTGTTGCTGGAATCAAGTGAGATCATGCATGTTGGCAACACTATTGATGCTAGGCTCGGTCTTTGCCCATTCTGGTTTGTGTGAGAGGCTTTTGGCAGACATAATTATATGATATGTGATCGACTATGGCAGCTTTACTTTCATAATTGATTTGTCATAAGCTCTAATTTGTATCCTGTAATTTACCTGCCCTAGCTTTTAATTAGTTAAGATAAGGCACCTGGAGTCTTCTCATGACTCGCTCATCTATTTCATCATAATCTACACATCATTCTCATTCCTTCTTTTGAATAAGTCAGCCATTTCCTCCACAGTCCATAGAATCTTATTACACAAATTGTTGACAACTGCACTAAAGCTGAGACTTGATTAAAAGGAAACAGAAGAAAGGAAGATGATTGTTAGATTATGGTTAATGTTACCACTTAACTTCCTCCTTTATTTTTGTGGAGGGCTCATAAAGCAGAACACAAGAACCTTGTTTATTTGCCATAGAGAACTTCCTATTGAAAATAATTTTTCAAAATGTGTAAAGATTTTCGATCAACTAGGAACAGGCTTAAGCTGGATTTGCTTCCCAAAACACTTTTAAGAATATCCACTCTTTCTTCATGAATGTTAAGCACTTCTCACCTGCCTCCAATGGTTAAAAGGTTTTCAAGAAAGAATGCCAGAGACCCACTCACCATCACATTTCAGTGAAGCAAAACAGCATGAATGATTGGGCTAAAATGGGCTATCTCAATTTCCACCACAGGTCATTTTACTTGGTGAATAGCCCAGAGTTCCTGCTTCACTTAGCCAATAAAGGACAATTTTTTACTTAAGGGTCTGGAGATGTCTGCAAATATTTTCACACATTCTAGATCTATAGTACACAGCCATCATTGGAATCAAGGCAAACACCAGCTGTACTTTTCATTTAGACAGTTACAGAATAAGCAACATATTCAAAATATATTTTGAAACATGTTTAGGACAGAAAAGAGAAAAAAAATGCCTCTAAGCTACAAGTCAAATAATTTAAAAAGAAAAACATACCAAAAGCAAACTTAAAGGGGGTTATAGAAATGTATCTTACTTTTGGTAGATTTATAGTTTGCAAATCCGTTTGTTCTATAATATATGTCCTTACAAACTCTATCAAATGAATATTTTAAACTCCATTTTACAGAGAGAGGGTGATGGGTGAACTGTTCAAGGTCAAAAGAGCTATTTCAGTAAGTAGGTCTGTAATGTACACATAGGTTGTGTAACCAAGGTCAATGTACTTCCTACTACATTAATAACATCTTTATTTCTGTAAATAAGTAACACAACGCTCTTTCTATTTTATTTGTTTTTTTCATGGAATAAAGTATAAACAAGCTCCTCTTTGTAGCTTGGCCATGTGAGATTCTGTTTGATATAATATATCCCAATATGCATTTCATCTTTATTCCAAAGTGAGTTGGTTTTGAAGTGGTAGTTCTATACTTTTTCTTTTCTTTTGTATTGATTAGTTAAGAAGACTGTTTTAGCATTGTTAATACTAGATATTTTATTCTACAAGCTAAAATTAAAAAAAAATCAGATAACCAAATAGAAAAAAATAATAAATATCATCCATTATTCCCTCCTTTGAGTTGAACCCTGTTATTTATTCATCTCTGTGTTTTCTTACATATATATATATATATCCATTTATTTAAAAAGATCATTGTCTTTATTTAAACCATCATTAATTGCAAGGCTGAGGGACATCTGGATTCTAGTTAACTCAAAACATGACCGATTTGTGCACATACAAGCCCCCTTCCTTCATGAAACATTTATGTTCCTTCCTTCATGAAACCTTTGTGCATCAAATCCCCCTTCCTTCATGAAACCTTTATGGACTACTCCAGCTAGAATGTTTTGCACCAGTAAGCATAATACATCATGACACCATGATGCCAGCTAGCTGTAAGCCAATCATTGTGATGGTGGCCTTTGCAAAAGAGACAAGATTTTATTCACAAGGCTGCTGGGAGAGTAAATGGGAGAACAAATCTCAAACTCATCTCCCTGAAATCAGGGCTTGGTAGTATTTATGGGATAGAAACAGGGTTGGTCTATAGTGTGGGAAAAGGTGATTGGTGGGTAGGAAAGGTGAGATAATCAGAATTCTGTCCAAGTGTAATCAATCTACATGGCTCTTCATAGGATGGATGTTCCAAAAACAGTGGCATTAGCATGATCTGAAGGTGGTGTCGTCAGCCTCCTGACATCAAAAGGTCACGTTTTGGGCAACCAGGCAGGCCAAGTTGGAGGATTGGTAATCTCGACTAATTTGAACTGGACAGGAGTTTGCCCCCTTGCTCCTGAAAAACAACTTTTAGCAACAGTTACCATAGAGACCTACACATCAGAGATATTATCTATAAGGAAGCTAATGAAAGTTTAGTTATGTATTATTTGGTTATGTGACTTTTAGCTATCTAGGTTTTAAGACCAACTAGAAGTAAGCAATTAAAAGCAAACAAGGCAGGTTAAGCTTGGTGGCCTTAATCAGGTTAGCCCTCGGTTTCAATGATTGGATCCATTAATACATTTGCTTCAGTTGATTGCCCAATGCCTTTCTGTCACCTGATAATGTCCTGAAGGAATAGATCTTGAAATTAATAAAATTTAATGTGGATGGAAAGAAGAAAGATCCATGTATATGAGGCCTTATAATTCCTCTCTGGATAGGATGACTGCAAATAAGGCTCTGAGGATGGAGCAACCCTCACTGTGGAAGGAAAATAGAGGTCATTAAAACTAACCTGAGTGTTCCACAAGGTTTATTCTTGTCCTCCCAGTTCACAGATACTTACACTTGCAGATGCATAACCCATTGGATTATTATGAGCTCCTACATAAAATATTTATGGGCATAATTTAAAGAGGACTTTGAAGCACAAAACACAGGCTGAACAAAGTTTTGGAATCATCTAAACAAGAATGAATTTTAGCAGAAGACTTGAGCTGGTTGTTTCACTGTCTTAGTATAGACTTGCTTTGAGGTAGGCATCACGGGTAATTAGTGACTGCAGATGCATAGACAATTTTGCATAATAATGATTTTGGGACTTCTTGAGTTTCAGAGGACAATTGAAAGACTGAGCATGTTTTGTTTAATGACCAATTTTATTCTTTTGCTCTCTTTAAATTATTCACATCTGATTTTAAAGTGTTAATAAAATAGTAATGCTGGAAAAACTGAATACGCAATCAATTTGGCTGCTTTCTTATAAGAATATAGGCGTTCAAGAGTTCAATTCAATGCCATCAAATAGTAACCATCATTGTCCTACTGGATGGACATATACTTTCCTTCTTTGTTAACTTGGTATGTGCCCAGATAAATAGGGGCTAGGTTTTATTTTCACTTCCTTTGAGTTGTAAAATAAACATTTTATCCAGTAACTGTCCTTAAACTATTTCCTTTGTTAGCCATAAGCTATCAGGGAATAGTTAGCAACCCTACAGTCAGTACTGAAAAATCAAACAGTTCATTACATATCAGATGCATTTAAAATTATACAACTTCACCCCAAAATCCATTTGATGTGTTTTCTGGTAAGATTTCTATGTAAACAGAACTTAATGATTTTACGAGAAATCATTTTAGAGTGGACTTTGTACTATATCCTTCCTTTCCCTCACTTTATACATGAGGAATCTATAGAAACAACTTACTTTTACCCTACTGAATCATTTGCAGTCATATATATATAGCTTCACATTACAACATTTCAGCTGCTATGTTATTTTCTGACTGAATCAGGTAAGATTATATTCTACGTATTTCTGTTATCTGGGTGCTTATTAACATGTGTATCATTGTGGACATATTGCTGTTATATTGCGTAACAATGAACTTATAGCAGGCACCAGCTCCCTTTCCTCATTTCCATCTTAGAATGTTGATATTCTTCTTAGCATTTTTTCCTGACATACCACAACCCTCTTTCCATCAAGGTATTTTTTTTTCTTTTCAGTATTAAAATTGTTCTGTGTAGCAGCTAGAGTTTGGAATTGTCTCATTGTTTTTAGTACTGAAGGTCTACCTTTCACTCCATTAAAAAATCTGAAAAACTTTAGCATGATATTCCTTATGAGAAAATAACTTTTTAAAATATGATATAAACTTAAAGCTGACATAAAATAAATTGAGAAGGAATAAAAAATGATTACCTGCTCCAAATTTTGTACTCTAAGAAATATATATAAACGGAAACAAAATAATACCAAATAATAACAACAAAAAACAAAACTTTGTTTCCAGAGAAGTTATGGGATTTATATTTTTATTAATAAAAACAATTATGTAATAATGAGCAAGATTCCTTGGACTTAAAGTAGAATATTTGAATCACAGCTCTTTATTAATAATCTTGGTTAAATGTCTGATAAATGAAAAAATGGCTAAGACTAATGCACTAAAATGATATTTCAAAGAACTGAAAAACAAAATATTAGAGGCTTTTGATGACATTGTTTATTAATATGCTTCATGATCTAGACTGATTTACATGCTTTAAAATCTCCAAATTTAAATACTTTAATACCCTCTTGAAATGCCATCAAACATTTGAGAGCAGAAAGATATATTTGAAATTTGTGTTTATAAGATCACCCCCTAGTGTCATGCACGTCCATGTGAAGAGACCACCAAACAGGCTTTGTGTGAGCGATAAAGCTTTTTAATCACCTGGGTGCAGGCAGGCTAAGTCCAAAAAGAGAGTCAGCGAAGGGAGATAAGGGTGGGGCCGTTTTATAGGATTTGGGTAGGTAAAGGAAAATTACAGTCAAAGGGAGGTTGTTCTCTGGCGGGCAGGAGTGGGGGTCACAAAGTGCTCTGTAGGGGAGATTTTTGAGCCAGGATGAGCCAGGAAAAGGAATTTCACAAGGTAATGTCATCGCTTAAGGCAAGGACCGGCCATTTTCACTTCTTTTGTGGTGGAATGTCATCGGTTAAGGCGCGGCATTGCATTTGCACTTCTTTTGTGATTCTTCAGTTACTTCAGGCCATCTGGGCGTAGGTACGTGCAAGTCACAGGGGATGTGATGGCTTGGCTTGGGCTCAGATTTTGTTTCCACAGAAATTCCACAGAAATTTATTAATAAAAATTATTATGTAATAATGAGCAAGATTCCTTGGGCTCAAAGCAGAATATTTGAATCCCGGCTCTTTATTAATAACCTTGGTTAAATGTCTGATAAATAAAAAAATGGCTAAGACTAATGCACTAAAATGATATTTCAAAGAACTGAAAAACAAAATATTAGAGGCTTTTCATGACATTATTTATTAATATGCTTCATGATCTAGACTGATTTGCATGCTTTAAAATCTCCAAATGTAAATACTTTAAACCCTCTTGAAATGCCATCAAACATTTGAGAGCAGAAAGATACATTTGAAGTTTGTGTTTATAAGATCACCCCTTAGTATCTGTACATAGTCATTCTCACCTTCATCTTCCATAACTGGTAGAATCATATCACCAAGAGTGATGCCATAAAAACCCAAAAACAAAACCTGAAACCCCCCAAAACTGACATCAATTGTTATATTGGGAGAGAATTGACCCATATTCTTTCCCATAGTCAAGCAAACATCAGGGAGTTTCCTTCAGCAATGGAGGTTAACAACATTCTGCGCAACTATCAACATGTAGGGGAAATGGGCCCACTGAATTATAAAGGAGTCACATAAATTGTCAATTTCTAAACTACTGTGATAAAGATATCTGCAATTTGTACTTACATTTGAGGTCTGCTCTGTATAATCTTGCCTCATCTTTTCCAGACAGTAGTCTTTTATTTCACTACCTTTGCTCACCTTTTGCTCCTACAACTATAATGCTTAGATTTCTTAGCCTGAAGAAATACAAAACCTGTAAATCTACTTTACTTTACTCTTAGGCCTGGTCCTGCATCTCTGACCAGACTGGCTAATTGTCTTCTAACCATTTCTACCTTAAATTTTTGATAGATTTTTTTTTCTACTTAGAATGCCTTCACCAGTACCTATTTTACTAAATATCTGCATTTTTAAAGATACTCAGATTCCATTTTGTTTCATTCATTTTTGGACATGGACATACAAGAAACATGTTTTCTAGCAGCTCAGAGCTGAAAAAGTATCACTAAGTAGAGTACAGTTAGGTAACAGTTTATATTTCTGAATTTCCTACATTCTACCAAAACTGGACATAAATCAGTCTTGCAACATCTCTAAGCTAATCAACTCAATAGTCAGCCTCTATGATTTTTGTTGAATGTGTGTGTGTGTGTGTGTAGTGTGTGTGTGTGTAAAATGGACACTACCATTTGGACTTTGTAGAAATTTAATTACTTTATTAAAAGAATGCTTAATAGCCTCCCCAGCTCCCACTAAAACCATCCCCTTTCATTAACTTAGAAATAGATTGTTTCCTAAACAAATCAGGTGTACAGTAAAATTGATAAAAGCTTGAGTAGGAACACATAACCCAGTTTTGATCTCAACTCTATGCTGGATTATGTTATCCAGGAATTTCAACTGATTGTCAGATTCCACTTGACTATTTCCAGGGGTTAGGATTTTGTCTGGTTTTAAAGCTTCACAGCTCTGAATGGAGAACTCTAATTGTTAGAAAGGCATGCCATATACCTAGTTAAAATATCTTTCCTGAAGCTTTCTCCTGTTAGTCTTGGTCAGTTCTTTTAAAAGATCTCAGAAAAAGCATAATACTTCTTCCAGTTGAAAACCCTTAATGTGTTTAGGGGCAGACATCTCATTTGGTCTCAGTCCTCTCTTATCTAAAATTTGCAGGTATGTTTAACTTTACAATTATGAAATATTTTTAGATGTCTTATTATTCTGCTCCCCAGCAATACACAGATTTTCAGTATAGCACCAAAATTTCATTCATTTAACAGATACTGAGACCAGGTAATGTGCTAAGTGTGAGGATTCACAATGAAAGGTGATGGAGTTTGTGATAGCAGAAATATAGGATGGTTTAAAAGCACACAGTAGGAACACATAGCCCAGTCAATGATAGGGAGGGTAAGGAAGAGTATGCTGAAATCTTAGGGTAAAGGCAGGGAAGACTATTCAAGACACAAAGAAAAGTAGAGGCAAAAGCCCAGAAACATGACAAGGCATTGGAGATTCAGTGCCATGAATGTAGCCTGTTATGTGTGGCATGGTGTGCCATTAGCTGGAGGGTGGAGATTTGGCAGGTGCCGTGTTGGCAGACATTGTAAACATCTCTAAAGAGTTAGGATTAGGAACCAAAAGATAGTTTTCAGCAGGAGGGCTCACATGCTCATTTTTTATTTTAAGAAGTTCCCTGTGGCTGCAGATAAAGAAACCTGAGTGCATAGAGATTTAGTGAACTTGATGATTTATTGGATGGCAAAGTTGGAGGTAATAAGAAAGAGTACTGAATTAAAGCTATAGATGCTGGGACCTTTTCTAAGAAGAGAGAAGCCATTTGGAAGAGTGAGGATGGTAATGAATTCAGAATGAAACCCATTACTCTAGACGTGGTAGATAAAATAGCCCTCATTCTAATCTCATATGCAATATTCATAACATTCCTGGAAGTAATGGCTCAATAATGGAGCTGCTAGTATTATAAACTAATTTACTAGATGTTTTTAGAGTAAGCACAATGTGCTTATTAAAAACAGAAATGTTTACCTAGTAATTATTACTTCAATAATGTTGGCAATATATATACTATAGGCTCAATACAACTATCTGAAACACAATTACTGCTCTTAATCATTAAAATAAATTCAATTAGACATGTACATCATTAGCTAAGCAATTTAGATTAGTTACTCACATCTACTGATCTGCTGAGTCACTAACATGCTGCCAGACAATCTGGAGCATGGGGTATCATCCCCACTCTGACAACTGCTCCACATATATGGGTTCTAAGGAATAGCTAATCTTAAAATGTACAGCCTCAGTTCAATATATCCATTCATATTCAAAGTCTAATGGGAACAACATTTTTCATTCTTCTTCGATGAGTGTTATACTTTCATTTTCAATTTTTAGGAAAGTGAGCTTGTGTGGCTGAACAAGTTATCTAAATATGGTTTTGGAATTTTGAAGATTTGTAAGTTAGAAGTAGCAAATTGTTTCAATCTGTAACTAGAGGCATCTCTTATATACAACATAAACACATATTTTGTATCACTTGTGTTATTTATACCACCATTTTCAAGTCTCAAATATACGCTTACTACACTAACCATTCTCTTATTCTCTTCAGTGCCAATCTTAGAAAAATTACATTGCTTGCCAGGTAGTGTGGTATAACAGAAGAGGTTAAGGTTGGAACCAAAAAGACCTAGGTTTGAATGTCATTTACTAGGTCTGTCACTTTAAGCAAGCTACCCAATCTTAGGAGCTTCAGTTTACTCATATGTAAAATGTAACTAATAATGCCTACTTCATAGGGTAGTTTAAAAGATGAAAATAATAAAATGTTTGGAGTTATGGCATCACAGTATTAGAGCCAAAAGTAGTCACAGTAAATAAAACATGAATAGTTTGGACGTTGTTGAAACAAAAAGAATATTCTTTTTCCTTTCCTCAGCTGGAGGTTCTACCAGTCTCATCATTGCATTCGTTAGTTATATTTCATGGTGATTTTATGAATTGGAGGATGTAGGGTCCCCAAAGACCAGTAGTTGAAATTAAAGAACTAGTAACTTAAAAATCAACGAAAGAGAATTTGGGTTACTTTTATATTATTATCTATGATCTTACTAAATAAAGACTTGATGATATATGGAAGTGAGACTTTGGTTATAAAAGATCAAAGACATACACTTTGATCTTCACTAGAACCTTTGAAGACTCTTAAAAATATTGCCTTTTTATTTCTTAGTCAGAAAATAAGGATTAGATGAGAGAGACTAAACATGGATTTAAAGTTAATCGGATCTGCATATATGGTATACAGCATTGATGAAACAAGATTTCCTAAGGTGAAAAACAAGTGATACTTTAGCCAGTTTGTCCATAATTTCTGGTGACACACATTGGTTCTCAGGCCCGAAGGATAAGTGTTACTGCTGAATGTGGTTACGATTTTTAGCAAAATCACACAGACCAATTGAAAAATCTCTAGACATGTTTTCTGGCTGATCTGTTCCTTTTTAACAATGGTTTTGAGTTTTAAGTAGTTTCTTCTTGTAAGGCAGATGTGTTGAAACATGTGTATGAAGCCAGGTGCCATTAGGAGTATAACACAAAGAAGTTGAAACACAATCCTGCACATAAGCCATTATTGAAGGGTTTGAGTTATTCCAAACAGCAAGAATCCTAAAGTCTTGAGCAATGATCAAAGTGACAACCATAAACATTGTAATGTTAGGATTTCAGCTGGTTAATTTTCCTTCTTACTGCTTGTTGATAGCTTTCATAGTATTCATCATGTTGGTCTTCAAAATGAAGATGTAGTAGGTATTTCCTTGTATAACTGGTTAGGTTATTGTATACATTCTCATGTTTCACCTATAAAAATTGTGTATTGGTTTTTGTTTATTTATGCAGAGGACATAAGGGAATACTTAAAAAACTAAAACAATAATAACTAATCTAGATTTTAATTTCAAGTCTGCCATGATCTAGTTATATAAAGGGCTAATTGCCTCATGTCTTTAGAGTTTCATTTTCTGAATCTATGAAATTAAGAGGTTTGATGAGATGACATTCTTGATCCTTGTGTTGAAATTTAACAATTTTAATTATTGTTGGACACACACACACATATATACACACAGGTCTATCCACATATATACTAACATACCACATAACTGATTTCTCATGATGTTTCATCATTCTGTGGTTGCATATGATGGCTTGTTTCCTTTAGACAATATCAATAACAATACTAACATGCCACTAATTCTATAGTTACATTTTATTCTACATTTAAATTATATTTAATATCCAATTGAAATTCCATTCTAAACCTAACATTTCATAGCAGACACCACTTGAATGTCAATCCCCAAATCTGTCTTGTACATAGTGCCTTATTTGGAATTCTATGCTTTTGAGAATAACACCAAATTAAGACATATGGTGGTGGAATAAAAGAGAACTAGATAGTAGTGGATTTTGTCCTGACTTCCACTAACCAAGTAACCTTAGTAAGGCAATTTGTCTTTATTTTCCCAGGCCATGTTTTCCCTATTAGGCAACAGAGGCAAAGTGCCTGGAGACTAGGAGTTTTATCTGGACCTATCAAAAAATGTAAGGCCTGAAAATTTTCAGTGCATTCAGTATATGTAAAAATGTATCAAAATATAAATCAATGCCTTTGCATAAATGTTTATAAAATATAACATCAGTCAATTATTTGCAGCTTAAATAATGTAGTTATAAACAGATTACATTTAGTGTGAGGTATAAGTGAATTGTATTATGCTTGATATAATATGGGACAGACCCCTCAAGTTCACTGCCAATGCCTCTGGTTAAGGCGAATTGGTAGAGAGGGACAGACTCAATACTTTGAAAGAACACTCCCATCTTTAACACTTCATCATTATATTCACTGTTTTAAAATAATGCTTTTATTATCATTCTTGATGGCTTACAGTTAAAAAAACAGAAAATGGACTTTTGTGATAACTTTACTTTGAAGGTAGTAGTGTAAAGCAAGAAGGTTTTGATGTGAGATAGACATGGGTTTATATCTCAGTTTTACCACTTAGCCATCAAAGGATCATACAAAAGTGACATAATTTTCATGAAATGTAGTTTCTTTTTAGAAATTTTTAATTTTTATGGGCATATAATAGGTGTATATATTTATGGGGTACATGGGATATTTTGATACAAGCATACAATGTGTAGTAATCACATCAGGGTTAATAAGGTATCCATCACCTCAAGCATTTATCATTTCTTTGTGCTACGAATATTCTCATTATACCATTTAACTTATTTTAAAATGCACAATAAATTATTGTTGACTGTTATCACCCTGTTGTGCTATCAAATATTAGCTCTTATTCATTCTATAGAACTATATTTTTATACCCATTAACCAGCCAAAGTTCCTCCGTTTCATCCCCACTAACATTCCTGGTCTCTGGTAACCATCATTCTACTCTCCATCACCATGTGTTTGTCTTAATTTTTAACTTCCGCAAATAAGCGGGAACATGTGAAGCTTGTCTTTCTGCGTTTATTTCACTTAACATATTGACCTCCAGTTCTATCCATGTTGTTACAAATGACAGGACCTTATTCTTTTTTATGGCTGAAGAGTACTCTATTGTGTTTATGTTCCACTTTTTTTTATCCGTTCATCTGTTGATGGACACTTTTATTGCTTCCAAATCTTGGCTATTATGAATAATACTACAATAAATATGAGAGTACAGATATCTCTTCAGTACACTGATTTCTTTTCTTTCGATACAAATTATCAATGGGATTACGGGGTCATATGGTAACTCTATTTTTAGTTTTTTTCAGGAACCTCCATACTGTTCTCCAAAGTGGCTGTACTAATTTACATTTCCACCAAGAGTGTATGAGGGTTTCCTTTTCTCCACATTCTCACTAGCATTTGTTATTGCCTATCTTTTGGATAAAAGCCACTTTAACTGGCATGAGATGATAGCTCATGGTAGTTTTGATTTGCATATCTCTGATGATCAATGACTTTGAGCACCTTTTCATATACCTATTTGCCATTTGTATTCTTATTTTCAGAAATGTCTATTCAGATCTTTCACCCATTTTAAAATCAGATCATCAGGGTTTTTGCCTATACTGTTGCTTGAGTTCCTTACATGTTCTGGTTATTATCCCTTTGTCATATGAGTAATTTGCAAATATTTTCTCCCATTCTATGGGGGTGTCTATTCACTTTGTGGGTTGTATCCTTTGCTGTGCAGAAGCTTTCTAACTGGATATGATTCTATATGTCCATTTTTGCTTTAGTTGCCTGTGCTTGTGAGGTATTATTCAAGAAATATTTGCTAAGACCAAATCCTGGAGAGTTTTCCCAATGTTTCCTCTTAGTTTCATAATTTGAGGTCTTAGATTTAAATCTTTAATCTATTTTGATTGGATTTTTGTTTATGGTGAGAGATAGGGGCCTAGTTTCATTCTTCTGTATACAGATATTTATTGAAGAGACTGTCCTTCCCTTGTTGTACATTCTTTTCACTTTGGTCAAAAATGAATTCACTGTAGGTGTGTGGATTTGTTCCTGGGTTCTCAATTCTGTTCCATTGGTCTATGTGTCTAGTTTTATGCTTGGATCATGCTGTTTTGGTTACTATAGCTCTGTAGTATAAAGTCAGGTAATGTGATTCCTCCCGTTTTGTTGTTTTTGCTCAGGATTGCTTTGGCTATTCTAAGTCTTTTGTGATTTCTATAAATATTAGGATAGTTTTTTTCTATTTCTGTGAAAAGTGGCATTGGTATTCTTATGGGGATTACATTGAATTTGTAGACTGTTTTGGATACTATGGACATTTTAACAATATTGATTCTTCCAATTCATGAACATGAAATATTTTTGCATTTTTTTGTGTCCTCTTCATTTTCTTTCATCAAAATTTTATAGTTTTCATTGTAGAAATCTTTTACTTATTTAATTAAGTTTATTCCCAGGTATTTTATTTTATTTGTAGCTATTGTAAAGGTAATTACTTCCCTGATTCCTTTTACAGATTGTTCACTGTTGTCATATAGAAATGCTACTGATATTTGTATGTTAATATTGTATCCTGCAACTTTACTGAATTAGTTTACCAGTTATATTAGTTTTTTGGTGGAGTATTTAGGTTTGTCCAAATATAAGATCATATCACCTACAAACAAGGGTAATTTAGCAGATTCTTTTTCAATTTGGAGGTACTTTATTTCTTTTTCTTATCTAATTTCTCTAGCTAGGATTTCTAGTACTATGTTAAATAACAATGGTGAAAGTGCTCGGCCTTGTTGTGTTTTAGGTCTAAGAGGAAAGTCTTTCAGTAGTTCCCCATTCAGTATGATACTAGCTGTGGATTTGTCATATATGGCTCTCCTGTGTGGAGGTATGCATCCTCTATTCCCAATTTCTGAGAGTTTTTATCATACAGGGATATAAAATTTTATCAAATGCTTTTTCATCATCAATTGCAATGATCATATGGTGTTAGTCCTTTATTTTATTGCTATAATGTATCACAGTGTTCGATTTGTGTATGTCGAACCATTCTTGCATCCCTGGGATAAATCCCACTTAGTCATGATGAATAATCTTTTTAATGTGTTATTGAATTCAGTTTACTAGTATTTTGTTGAGAATTTTTGCATCAATATTCAGGGATATTGGCCTGTACTTTTCTTTACTTTGATGTGTCTTTGTCTGGTTTTGGTATCATGTTCCTTCTGGCCTCATAGGATGAGTTTGGAAGCATTCCCTCCGCGGTTGTTTTTCAGAATAGTTTGAGTAGGATGAGTGTTAGTTATTTAAATGACTGGTAAAATTCAGCAGTGAAGCTACTGGGTGCCAGGCTTTTCTTAGTTGGGAGACTTTTTATAATGGCTTCAATCTCATTACTTGTTATTGCTCTATTCAGGTTTTGGATTTCTTCAGGGCTCTATCTTGGTAGGTTGTATATGTCTAGGAATTTATCCATTTCTTCAAGGTTTTCAAATTTATTGGCATATAGCCATTCACAGTAGTCTCTAATGATCCTTTGAATTTCTGCAGTATTGGTTATGATGTCTTCATTTCTGTCTCTAATTTTATTTATTTGAGTCTTCTTTTTTTCTTCATTTGGCTAAAACTTTGTTGATTCTGTTTATCTTTTCAAAAACCCAACTTTTCATTTCATTGATCTTTAATTAATTTATTTATTTGTTTCAATTCCACTTACTACTGCTTTGTTCTTTACGGTTTATTTCCCTGTACTAATTTTAGGTTTTGTTAGCCCTTGCTTTTCTAGTTCTTTAAGATGCATTGTAAAGTTGGTTATTTGAAGTTTTTCTACTTTGTATGTAGGCACTTATTGCTATAAAACTTTCCACTTAGTACTGCTTTTGCTGTATCCCATAGGGTTTGGTATGTTGTGTTTCTATTTTAATTTGTTTCAAGAAATTCTTCAACTTCCTTCTTAGTTTCTTCATTGACTCATTGGTCATTCAGGAGCATATTATTTAATTTTGATGTGTATGTGTATAGTTTCCAAAGTTTCTCTTCTTATTGATTTTTTTATTCCACTGTGGTTAGATAAATATTTGAAATGATTTCATTTTCTTTGAATTTGTTAAGACTTGTTTTGTGGCCTAACATATGGTCTATCCTTGATAATGATCTATCTGCTGAGAAGAAGAATGTGTATTTTGTGGTCATTGGATAACCTGTAAATATCTATTAGGTCCATTTCATCTATAGTGTAAATTAAGCATTATGTTTCTTTGTCAATTTTCTGTATGGATGATCTGTCCAATGCTGAAAGTGGATGTTGATGTCTCCAGCTGTTATTGTATTGTGATTATATCTATCTTTAATAATATTTCCTTTCTATAGCTGTGTGCTTCATGGTTGGATGCATATATGTTTACAATTGTTAAATCCTCTTGCTAAACTGACCCCTTCATCATTGTATAATGACCCTCTTTGTTTCTTCTTATAGTTTTCCTCTCAAAGTTTGTTTTGTCTGATGTAAGTGTAGCCTATATTGTATGTCATTTCTGGTTTTTGTTGGAATGGAATATCTTTTTTGATCCCTTTATGTTCAGTCTATGTGTGTCTTTATAGGTGAAGTGTGTTTCTTGTAGGCAACATTGTTGGGTCTTTTAAAAAAATCCTTTTAGCCACTCTATCTCTTTTGATTGGGGAGTTTAGTCCATTTACATTTAGTGTTATTATTGGCAAGTAAGGACTTGCTACGGCCATTTCACTATTTGTGTTTTGGTTGTTTTGTGGTCTTCCTTCAGTCTTTGACTTCCTTTCAATGAAGGTGATTTTTCTCTGGTAGTATGTGTTAATTCTTGCTTTTTATTTTTTGTGTGTCTTTTGTATGTTTTGTGATTTGAGGTTATCATGAGGCTTGCCAATAACATCTTATAAGACATTATTTTAAACTGATGACAACTTCACACTGATTGCCAAAACAAACAACTAAGAAACAGGCAAAGAAAAAACTAATGAAAACTGTAGATTATAACTTCATACACCCCCACCGCTTTTTAGCTTTTTATTGTTTCTATTTATGAGCTATTGTACTTTCTATGTCTTTAAAAATTTTTGTAGTTACAATTTTTGATGGGTGCATCATTTAGTCTTATTACTCAAGATATGAATAGTTTGCACACCGCAGTTACAGTGTCATAATATTCTGCATTTGTCTGTGTACTTACTATTTCCAGTAAGTTTTGTACCTTTAGATGATTTCTTATTGCTCATTAATGTTCTTTTCTTTCAGACTGAAGAACTTCCATTAGCATTTCATATAGGACAGATTTGGTGTTGATGAGAACTCTCAACTTTTGTTTGTTGGGGGAAAGTCTTTATTTCTCCTTCATGCTTGAAGGACGTTTTCACTGTATATACTATTCTAGGGTAAAAGTTTTGTGTTTTTTCCTCCTTCAGCACTTTAAATATGTCATGACACTCTCTCCTGGCCTGTAAGGTTTCCACTGAGAAGTCTGCTGCCAGATATATTGTAGCTCTGCTGTATGTTATTATTATTATTTTTTATTTTCTCTTGCTGCTTTTAGGATCCTTTCTTTATCCTTGATCTTTGAGAGTTTATTGTCTTGAGATAGTCTTCTCTGGGTTAAATCTGCTTGGTGTTCTATACCCTCCCTATAATTGAATATTGATATCTTTCTCTAAGTCTGGGAAGTTTTCTGTTAATATTACTTTGAATAAATTTTCTATACCTATCTCTTTCATCACCTCCTCTTTGAGGTCATCAACTCTTAGATTTGCCCCTTTGAGGCTATTTTCTAGATCTTGTAGGCATGCTTAATTCTTATCTATTCTTTTTCTTTTGTCTCCCCTGATTGTGTATTTTCAAATAGCCTATCTTGAAGCTCACCATTTCTTTCTGCTGCTTGATCAGTTCTGCTGTTAAGAGACTCAGATACATTTTTCAGTATATCAATAGAATTTTTCAGTTCTAGAATTTCTGCTTAATTTTTAAAAATTATTTCAATCTCTTGTTAAATTTATCTGATAGATTCTGAATTCCCTTTCTGTGTTATCTTGAATTTTGTTGAGCTTGCTCAAAACAACTATTTTGAATTCTCTGTCTAAAAGTTTACATATCTCTGTCACTCCTGGTTGGTCCCTAGTACCATATTTAGTTAGTTGTCAAGGTCAAGTTTTCCTGTATGGTCTTGATGTTTGTACATATTCTTCGATTTTTGGGCACTGAAGAATCAGGTATTGATTGTGGTCTTTGTAGTCTAACCTTGTTTGTACCTGTTCTTCTTGAGAAGGCTTTCCAAATGTTCAAAGGGCATTGAGTGTTGTTATCTATCTGGTCACTGTAGCTGTATCTGCTTTAGGAGGCACCCAAAACCCAGCAATTCTGTGATTCTTCAAGACTCATAGAGGTACTGCCTTGGGAGTCTTGTTCAAATCTGAGGGAATTTCCTAGATTACTAAGCATAAGCTCTTGTTGTCTTTCATTACTTTCCCCCAAACAAACAGTCTCTCTCTCTCTGTGCTGAGCTATGCAGAACCCTGGGAGAAGTGACACAGGCATCCTGTGGCCACCACTGGGACTGCACTGGTTCAGACTCAAGCCAGCACAGCACCGAGTCTTGCCCAAGGCCCGTGGCAACCACTGCCTGGCCACTGCCAATTGTCACTCAAGACCCAAGGGCTCTTCAGTCAGTAAGTGGCAAATCCAGCCAGGCTGATGTCCTTCCCTTCATGGCGGCAAACCCTACCCCACCCCAGGGTAGATCTAGAAATGTTGTCTGGGAGCCAGAGCCTAGAAAGGGGAACCTTAGTTACCTATTTGGTGCTCCTTTCTACTGTGGCTGAGCTAGCACCCTAGCTGCAACACAAAGTCCTTCCCACTCTTCCATCTCCTTTCCTCAAGCAGAAGGAGACTCTCTTCGTGGCTACCAGTTCCCTAGACCCATGGTGAGTACTGCCTGGCTACCACCAATGTTCACTCAAGGCCCAAGGACTCTTTAGTCAGCTTGTAATGAATGCTGCCAGGCCTTGGTCTCTCCTTTCAGGGCAATGTGGGCTCCCATCTTGCTCAGGGAGGGTGCAGAAATGCTATCCAGAAGCTGTGGCTACAATCAGGGACCCTAGAAGTCCTCTTGGTGCTCTACCACATTGTGACTGAACTGGTACACAAGCTGCAAGACAAAGTCCCCTTTACTCTTCCCTCTCCTTTCTTCTAGCAGAAGAAGTCTGATATGGTTTGACTGTATCCGCACACAAATCTCATCTTGAATTGTAGCTTCCATAATTCCCATGTGTTGTAGGAGGGATCCGGTGGGAGATAATTGAATCATGGGGGCAGTTTCCCCCATACTGTTCTCATGGTAGTGAATAAGTTTCATGAGATGTGATGGTTTTATAAGGTTCTCATTCTCTCTTCCCTGCTGCCATGTAAGATGTGACTTGCTCCTTCTTGCCTTCTGCCATAATTGTGAGGCCTCCCCAGCCATGTGGAACTGTGAGTGAATTAAACCTCTTTCCTTTATAATTACCCAGTCTCTGCTATGTTTTTATCAGCAGTGTGCAAACGGACTAATACAGAGTCTCTCCCCATGGGCACTGCAGCTGGGATGATGTTGGGTCACACTTGAAGCTGACACAACACTGGGTCTCACCTAAGGCCCATGGTGAATACTGCTGGCTACAGCTGATGTTTATTCAATGCCCAAGAAAACTTCAGTCAGCAGGTGATGAATCTTGCTAGTACTGGTTCCTTCGCTTCAAGGCAGTGGGTTCCTTTCTGGCCCAGGGTATGTCTAGAAATGTCATCCAGGAGCTAGGGCCTGAAATGGGGGGCCTTAGGGCTCTGCTTGGTGCCCTGTTCCACTGTGGCTGAGCTGGATCTAAGTTGCAAACAAAGTCCTCTTTATTCTATCCTCCCTTCTTCTCAAGCAGAGTAAAGGGGTCTCTCCCAGAGCTGCGAGCTTCACTACCTGTGGTTAAGGAATGGGTGACTCAAGCACTCCTTTGGCTGCCCCAGCTGGTATCTCACTAGGTCATTTGCACCCTATGTGTACTGGCTCTGAGCCCAGCACAGCACCAGGACTTGCCCAGGAATTGCAGTCTTTGTGGCCTAGATTGCCTTTCAAACATATTTAGGACCCCAGAGTGCTTTAGCCTGTAATGGTGGGGCTAGCTGAGTCTCAGGGTTCCAACCGCTAGGATAAATGCTTCCCCTCTGGCTAGGGCTGGTCTAAATGCTCCCTCCATGGACATCAGCTGACTTTTGCTTTGTGTTGCCTTCTGTTGTGACAGGACAGCCCCAAGTTCCAATGCAAAGACCCACAATCTCTGAACTCTCTCTCCCACAAGCACACAGATTCTCTCTCCCCACCATGTGGTCACTGCTGGAGAATGGGGGAGGGGTGGCATCAGCAATTCAGGACTGTCTTTTCTACCTTCTTCCATGCCTCTTTCAGTGATATGACATTAAAACCAGAGACTGTGAGTGCTCACTTGACTTTTGGTTCTTTCTTATGAAGTTGCTTTCTTGTGTGGATAGTTGTTCAAGTTGGTATTCCTACATGTGGGGAGGGGATGACTGCTAGAGGCTTCTATTTGACCATCTTACTCTGCTTCCTCTTGAAATGCAATTTCTTTATCTGGAATGTAGTGTAGTATTATTCACTTTATATAAATATTAATATGAAGATTAAATGAAATAATACAGTTATTGGCACATGCTAGTTGTCTAATAAAAGTTTTCTTTTTCCGTCCATTTTAAACAAGAAAGTCCATTGAACTGGTATTTTTATACAAGTAGTTATATATATATTTGAAAGAGAAACTGATTTCTAGTCTTTTCTAGCTGAAACATGATAATACTACAGCTTCTATAAAACACAGGAACCATTTAGTCAGAATACACATCTAACTTTGTCCTTGCTTCTGATAACAAACTGTGAGTCTGAGTTCCTGATTTTATGGTCAATTGTACTTATCCTTCTATTAGCAACTTAAAAGTGGCTAGACATCTGTTTAAGTTTTATGTCATTTTTATAGGGTAGGCCCTAAAGTATCTAATTTGTGTGATTCATAGCCAAATTTCCAATTACAGAGGTAAAGTTTTAATCTTATTTTTATCCATAATCCAAAAGGAATTTTTCCTTGTCATCAAAAATTCATGATAGTATATAGTTTACTCATCTTTGAAGAGGTTGAGCCATCTTTGAAGTCTTTGCCAAATACTTGGTAGGCCAACAGGCTTTATAAGTTTCTACTAACACTAGACATTCTAACTTGATCAACTATATGTATATGTATATGTATATTTAGTATACATGTAGCAATAAGTTTACTGATTTTAAAAAATTACATTTCTGGAAACATACTCACATATGTATGTATATATAATAAAAATTTATCAACACATTTTAGAGTTAATAATTTATATTTGGGGACTGGTTTAAGTCCATATTTTAACCCTATAACCACTATCCAGCTACCTTTTCATATTGTTAAAATCGCCATCAGAATTTTTAAAATTCACTCTAATTTTTATAGAACTTACTTCAAGATTTATACTTTTTTCTCCTTGCTCATTGTTTTTGCTTATATGACTTGAGGTTTGTATATAAACAAAAAATGAGTGATTTTAGAGTTAAGTAAGAGGCTAGCAGCACAATTGCATAGTAGAATGTTAAAATTTAAAGAATATAGGAGTGAATTGAAATAATTTTTCACTTATTCAATTACTATTGATTGAATAATTATCATCAATAAATATTTGATATTGATAAATAGTTATCAATAACAACTGTTAAGCACTAACTACATGTTCTAGGTACAATAATAACTACTGATAAATAGTTATTATCAATAGTAACTATTAAGCACTAACTACATGTTCTAGGTACTGGAGATGCTGTGATGAAGAAAACAACTTATTCTGTGAGTTTATGTTTTGTCAGCAAGAGAAATAAATTAAAATGTATAGTGCTATATTTGGCAAAATACATTCATTTACTTCCATGTATTTAATAGGAGTTTACTGCAGAAAATGTTGTTTTCATAGAACTGTCATACTGTATATCCATTGTTAGTCTCAAAAGAGATGTATGATGAAAAAGTTCTAGATTTCTGGGATAAGTCAACAAAAGGAAAAATCATACTTTTCTGTTTTGCAATGTAAAACAGTGTGCTGTTTATATTGAGGAATGATCACTATTCTAAATTAATGTCAGATAAAAGAATATGGTTATCATTTAAGTTATAGTTGAAGTTTTTGAGACTTTATGTAGTAAACATTCAGACTAAACAATGATAGTTATTTCTATTGATTTCCTTCAAATTTTCTTTGTGATCTTGTCTTCTTAAATATTTAAAGCAAAAAATGGACAGTAATGTGAAAAAGAGACTTTATATTATAAAGCTTTCAGCTATAACGATCTACCTAAATTAAGACCAAATAAAAATATTGAGTATAATTCCTAAGTCTAGTTTCTATGCTGGATATGTTAGGATGAACTAGATCTCTGATTAGTGAGCTTACAAACTAGTTTAAGGAAACAAGACAAGGAAATTAGAACAGCTAACAGAAATGAGAAACAATATAAAGGAGTTGCAATAAGTAGATGCTTCATTATTTAATGGATGATGTCAACAGTAAATGCTATAAGTGTTTGGAGGAGTGAGAACTCTAAGAAGATTGATGTTTTTAGAATTGACTTCATGGAAGAGTTGGAGTTACATTCCAGGCATAGCTTGTGGAAAATCATAGAGGGAGACCTTACAAAGTTTAGATTGTTCAGACCAGTTAGACTAGAGCAGATGGTTAACACAGATCAGTGAGAATTTAGGTGTATGGGGACCAGAGGGGTCAGGATGAATAGTTCTGAATTTCTCTTGCAAAATAAAAATTACTGTCATTCTATCAGCTAGAACACAAGTGGATTAAATGAGGTTCAGTCTTGTAGCATGCAATGTGAAATATGAAGTGGCATGAAAGTCAGTTAGGAGACCAGTGGAATAGTGTAGGAACGAATGATAAGGATCTGACTGGGGATGGGAAAGCAATCGATTGAAAAAGACTAATTTCTGAGGCATTGAGAAAAATGAATCAACTGATAACTTGAATCATTGATTGGCTAATGAGTATAAAATGAGGATGCTGAGAGAGTCAAGCAGGACTCTTAAGTATGGATAATTGGGGAGTTAGCAACTTGGAAAAGGAAAATATTTTTGTGGTGAAAATGAAGTTAGTCATTTACAAAAGTATAGTGAATATATACCTATATTATAACATATTAAACACAGTGAATGTAACATTACATTACTGAGATGTTATTATAAGTATATTTATGCCATGAAAAAATGCTTATACACAACAACTCAACTTCAAAAATAAAACCAAATATAGAGATTCTTTGAAAGAGTAAAGGTTTATATCATTATAGATACAGCTTGAAGTTACCTAAGCCTTGTCAATCTGTGGAGCTAGATGTGATCTTATTTACAGTAATTCCTGATGTTTCTTTGCATGGTAGCCATTATCTGCTAATGTGGGCTCTCCAGCCCCATGCAAAGTACTTTCTCTCATCAAATATTTTTAGCATCACTTGGGTGGAGTATCACATGTGTACAATTTCCCATGATTTTTACAGCTCTACTGGGCACAGCTGTTACAACTTCGAGTCTTTTCAAGCAGAAGGCACATATTTTCTTAGTTTGTGGCCACCCTCAGCTCTGAGCCTGCTGGTGATACAATGGTACTATGCTGTTTGTTCAAAAATGATTATTCTTTTTATTAACCCTTTAGAAGGGTCCCAAAATACATAGGGCAAGTCTGTTACAGAGAATGGGTAAGTGTCTCATTCTGTTTTTACTTATAGCTCTTTTCCCCATTTTTGAAGAGAAAATGAGTTCAGGGAGGTTAGGTAATGAGCCTGATACTGTATAACAAATCAGCAGCAGAGCTAGAGTTTGAACTCAGAGATCTGATCACAAATCCAGTGTTCTTAAACACAATATTTTTATGAAAGACATCCAGTTTCATAAGACAGCATTGAAGTAAGCTCCAGGGATCAGATCCAGACGTTTATCAAATCAGCAAAACATATTAAATAGAAATTCCTGAGCTGAAGCCAAGCTTAGCAACTAATTTGATAAAGTGTTCTTCAGAGTAAGCAGTGGCATATAGATCCATTTCTGTAACAGCGGCTTGAGAACATCAGATATACCAAATAAATGAGATGCTTAAGAAATCAGTTCCCCAAAACTACGACCATTTGAAACTGGTTTAAACCAGTTAGCTATTTGTCTGACATTTAATATTGAAGCCTCATTAGACATAATTAGTTTTCAGAGCAGCATGAGATTGCCAATGACTGTAAAGATTTAAAGGACTAGAGTGCCCTATGTGTATTTAAATTAAAGTAGCATCATTTTGATTTGGTAAGTTATTTTACTATATTTAAAAATATTCATACTGTGATTCCTGATAAGAAAGATCTGAGGTAAACAGATTATATAATTCCCACATTATGACTGCATAGAATTAGATGAAAGAAGAATAGTATCTTAGATAAAATATGTTATTAGATATGTTCATGAATTCTGGAATTGGGGGTTAGAGAATGAGAAGGACTGTGCAACTTGTACTTTCCTCTCCCTTTTTCTTTTTGAGAGCCATTCTCTTTGAGCATGAAGGACCTAAGGGTAAAGGTAAATGTTTGCAGAAGCCTGGAGTAGAATAAGTGATTCCCTAGAGGCCCCTCACACTTTGAACACTATTTTGCATCTGTTTCCCTGACAGCCTCAGAAGAAACCACAACTCTTCTCAACATGAAGTTTCTTCTGATGTTCTTTGATTCTTTTTCTCTTCTCTTTCCATAAGGGTTTTAAATTCCTATCCTTTCTGGTATCCTGATCCTCTCTTTCCCCTCTGTCTTCCTTTCTTCTGCTTTTTAAAGTGAGTAGGAACCCATATCTTAAGAGGAAGAAAAAGAAAAAACTCTTTCGTTCTGACCTTCCCCAACCTTTTCTATATGCTGTTTGATTTCTTTCTGGCTGTTATGAGTCAGCTTTCCAAAGGTTAGTCTGACTTTGTTTTTGGATTCCCATTAGTCACTGAACCCACTTCAATTTGGCTTTCTCTAAATCTCCTCTCTGGAAGGTCACTGTATCCAAATACACTTGTCTGTGCTTATCTGTCTTGATATCTAAGCTTCTTTTGAAGATGCTGACAGTTTTCTTCTGGAAATTCTCTCTACCCTTTTTTTTTTTTGTCATGATCCCACGCCCTCTTTTTCTTTAATAGCCTGGGTGACTTCTCTTTCTCAATATTGTTGGCTGGTAGCCCCTGTCCCTCCTACTTGCCATCATGGGAAAGAATGGGCTGGAGTGTAAATGAATCTTCTGTAACTCAGGCAGAACCTAGATGGTTGTCTCTCCTGCATGTGGTAGAAAGAGTCCTTCATTGTTTAGGAAGAAGTGAGGAGCAGACCCTTGTGAAGTTTCTTCAAGGTATAAGAACCATACAGCCCAAGTCATCAAATTTTATGGTTATTCTCTCCCTCTCTCTTTTTAAATGGAGTCTCACTCTGTCACCAGGCCTGGAGTGCAGTGGCACAATCTCAGCTCACTGCAACCTCCGCTCCCCCGGTTCACACAATTCTCCTGCTTCAGCCTCCCGAATAGCTGGGACCACAAGCGCGAGTAGCTGGGACTACCACGCCCGACTAATTTTTGTATTTTTGGTAGAGACAGGGTTTCCCCATGTTAGCCAGGATGGTCTTTATCTCTTGACCTCATGATCCTCCCACCTTGGCCTCCCATACAGGCGTGAGCCACCATGCCCAGCCAAAAATGGTTATTTTCTTAAGATTTTAGACTCCCTAATATAAGAAAGAAGATAATGGTAATTTCTCTCTGCCTTTTAAAAACTGCTCCTGAAAAGAAAAAGTATCAGACAGAAAAGAGCTAAAGAGCTGAAAAGATGGCAGGTAAAGGAGCAGTTAATACAGTCTAGAAAGTATCAGGATATATTTATGTTTTCCTACACAAAACAGAAAGTGGTCATTGTAAAGAAATGAAGTAACACTTTAGACATTAGAGCTAATCACCTGATTAGCTCGATAATTATCTGTGAGGCAGCCAGAAATAGCAGGGGGAGGAGAGAGACCCCAGTAGAAAAGCTCTAAGCCAATAGGGCTACAATCAGAGTTAAAACATAAGAAAGATTCTAAAATGCGTTGGCAATGAACCACTTAAGCGAAGATATTTCTTTCAGTCATGATCTAAATTGTATGTTTTCTTAAGAAATGTCTAACTGAATTAGTATCTAGTGTTTACTTAATTTGTGCTATTGTTTAAATTAAACAAATAATTTAATTAAAGAAACCACTACATACTGTAAGACATAAATTGATGAAAATTTTTTGGTTAACACCATCTTCACCTGAATTCAATGTACATTTTCAATTAAATTAAAAAATACTTAGTGAGCATAGGCTAACCACTTTGCAAGGCTCTGGGGGGAATCAGAGATAAAACAAAATTCATAAATCTGGGTGTAGACAATTTAACAAAGTTGCCTTCATTCTTTGTGAAATTAAAAAAGTAAAACCTGTAGGAAAATAATAAGAGAAAAGCTAGCAGCACCAAAAGAGACCAACCAGTAAATCTCCATGCCATGAACTTTAAAATGTGAAAGTGAGGGAAAGAAATAAAGACTCTATCACAACTCAGAGTGACTGTTTACTCCTACTCCATCCCCCACACACATACATAGCACAAAATAATCGTGTGTATTTGTATTTAAAACGTCCAATTTGAAAAAACTTTGATTAAAGGTGATTTCTATACAAATTTCCAAATCTTACAGGAGACAAAAAACCCTGAAGAGTAGGAACTATTAACCACTACTGTAGAATCTCAGGATCTTAGTAGAAGCTTGAGAGACCATTAGAAACCATCATAGCCAGGCTTCCATTATTAATGAGAAGAATAAGTGTATCTCCCTTATAAATAATGAATGTTGCTAACAGGTGGAGTGAACCCTAATGCAAGAAATTTAACAATATGTTGAAGAAATATCAGAGCCAAGACCAGCGATGCCCTCCTTCCCAATTCCTCCTTAGACATATGCTTAGATTATGCAAAAGTGGACGTAGAAATACCCAATTCTCACTTGTAACTTGTGGCAAAAAGATATTAAATTAAAGTGGAAATAATATCAAGGATGATCTATAGTTTATCATATCAAAATATAAAGAAATGGAATAGCAACTTTGTAAATACAACACATAGAGACAAATGTAAAAAACCACAATGTAGCTTGCTACAGACAGATTAAGTAAGCAATACGGAAAAACGTATCATGCAAGAAACAGGAAAAAATTTACTCATCATTGCTCAATGATGCAGAAATACTGAGTAACAACATGAATCTCACGATCCCACAGCTAAAACTTCAGATGATAAGAAGAAACAGTGAAATAAAATGGAGAGACTATACCAAAATGGTACCACTACTGAATTGATGAATACATTACAAATAAAAAGGAAAACATAATAGGCAAGCTAAAGTGAAATTACTGATCTGGAAGAAAAGCTTGAGTTCATGTGAAGGGAAAAGACGTGGAAACAACTTGACAAAAAGAGTGAGGGCAAA
>NW_012106631.1:860063-862886 GCF_000951045.1 Mandrillus leucophaeus
CATTTATTTAAACCAGTCAAATTATTTTTGTATTTCAAGGTACAGATATTCTCAAGCATGTAAGAATTAAAAAGAGTTTTCTATGAGGCCTTCTAAAAAATAATGATGAAATTCAGCTAAATCTAAACAAGTTAAAAAGGACTCAGGATGAAGAAGCTGTGATACAAACAGTATTTGTGAGTATATATCTATCCTTAGAATTAAGATTAACTAACTATGTTTTGGAAGAGAATGTAAGCATTATAAATCCCAAAATATAATAATTAGAACCAAAAAATGAAAGGGTTATGAAAACAGTTTGAGGAAAGATGAAAGTACTAATTTTTAAAATATTTCAGACCACAGTCAATTGATAACAACTACACTTGAAATATTGTTAAAATAATGTCTTTTTTTTTTTATAATGTTAAAATTATCTTTGAAGAACTGTTACCTCTTGGTGAAGAAATATTTATTTGACGTTTACTAACTTCTAGAAATTTACATCACTATCTTTTTGTTCATTAAGTTGAAGAAGTATTATAGAACCTTTAAAAACTAGCAATATCTTGGGAGGCTGAGGCGGGCAGATTTCCTGAGCTCAGGAGATCAAGACCAGCCTGGGCAACATGGTGAAACCTTGTCTATACAAAAATACAAAAAATTAGCCAGGCATGGCAGCATGCACCTGTAGTCCCAGCTCCTCAGGAAGTTGAGGCAGGAGAATTGCTTGAACCGGGAGGCAGAGGTTGCAGTGAGATGAGATCACGATCAGGTTCTAGTTCAACTACTTACAAGCTGTGTGAGCTGCCCTGGATTATCCAGCCCAGGCAGCAGAGTGAGAATATGTCTAAAAAATAAAAAAAAAAGAAAAAAACCTAGCAATGTCGTGAATAGTAGAAATCCATTAAATTAAAAAATTACTCTATTCTTCTATATTCGTTTATGTAACAAGAATTATCTGGCATAAGATTCACCTGATTATGATGATTACATTTGAATAGTAATAGTGCTTGACTTTCTTCACTATAGTGGACTGTTTTGCTTGAATTTTAAGAAGTGGACATTATTTTTATGTGAAGAAAAAAGTCGTTAAGTTGCTAAACATTCAGATAAAAATGTTTGGAGGAAAAAATAAAGTAAAAAAATTTAAATCATTTACTTAGTTTAGTTATAGCCTGGAGAATTTGTATGTATGACTTAGGATATCATCATTTCTTCAAATACATTTTTAAAAAGAATTCAACAATATGTTAAAGGAGAAATCAAAAGCCTTGCTGTAATTACTTAGGCATGATTTGTATTACAGTAGCCTCACTTCTTATTTTCTTATCAAATATCATTTTAGTCCCATTGCAATATAAACACTGATACAGCTCTTTGACCACACACATTGTTTTCCCAAGATCAACAGCTGGTGAAATGTTTTACTGGAAACTTCACAATTTATAAATTCTATAATTTATAGTTTACATATTCTACTATGAGTAATTCTACTACTTAACCAAACGTACCTAGAAAATGTTGTTAAAAGAAAAAAAAAGATTGATATTCACTTAGGAAACATGTATGTATGATAAAGAAAGTGTACCATATCTTATTTTTTCCACATTCCAGATCATAGCCCAATCTTAAACCGGGGAGATAGTTGGAGAGAGAAATTTTGGTGTCCTTTCCTGGGAAAGTCCCTTGGGTATCAGTTTAAAGTTTACTATTTATTTTTGCATTGGTAGAAGGTAAATTGTTCTTTCTTAAACATTTAAATTTGTGGTTACAGTGATGTAATACACCAACAAATCATAGCAGATAAACATGGAAACTGGCCTTCTGAAATGTTCACAGTTCAGCCAAAACTCAAGGGGGCCATCCCTGTCAACTGAGCTAATCCAATCTAAAGAAGAGTTAACATATTGGTTTCATCAGAACTGAACATCAACTATTGCATTTATTTCTAGACATAGTTAACTTTTTCACCTATTTCAAACCTTGCTTTAATGTCAGCCTCTCAATGAGACCTACCCTGACTACCATATTTAATTTGCCAACCGATTACTCTGCTCTACTGGTTCGTTTTTCCATAATACTTGTTACCATCCAACATACCATATAATTAACTTATTTATTGTGTTTATTGTTTATTTTATGTCTCCATTACTAAGGGGAAAAGATCTTTGTCAGGTTTTTGTTCACTGGTATATTCCAGGAGCCTAGAGCACTTTCTGATACATAGTTGGCCCCACCACATACTTATTTTTGATGAATTTATTTCTATTATGTTCAGTGTCTCCATTCCTGCTGAAAGGCAGTATAGTTAGCAGTGTGGGCTCAAAGTTAGACTGCTTGGGTTCAGGTTCTAGTTCCACTGCTTACAAGCTGTGTGAGCTGCACTGGGTTATACAATGCCAGAGCTTTAATTTTCTCATCTATAAAAATGCTAATACTTCCACTACCTATTCTGAGTATTAGAATAGCATGACGGGATGAATAATGCCCAACATACTAAGTGCTCGATAAATATTAATGCTTTCTCCTTAAGTTATCAATATATTTAAGCCTCTTATTTGAAAAACAAAACTTCTCTTGAGCTCTCTGGGCATTACCTCATCTTCTGCCCTTCAGAGACAAACTTCTTAAGAGAGTTGTTGCAAATTCTCTCTGTTATTTCTTTTTAGCCTGTTGGAGTCTGACTTTACTCCCAAATTCACTCCACTTCAGTTGCTTTGTTAAAAGTTACTGTTAATAATTATTAAATAATTGTCAAATCCAGTGATCATTTTTTTTAATTTTTATTTATTATTATTATACTTTAAGTTCTAGGGTATATGTGCATAACGTGCAGGTTTG
>NW_012106631.1:863736-867495 GCF_000951045.1 Mandrillus leucophaeus
CAGAGGCACATCAGCTTAACATGTTTAAAAGTGAATTTATTACTTCCTTTAACTTTCCAAACTTGCTCCCTGTTATGTATTCTTTAACACCCAACTAATCTTCAATTTTTGCCCATTTTGTCTTTAAAATATTTCTCAAATGTGGCCCACATCTCCCTTATGACCACTACTTAACTCAGGTCCTTATCATCTCCATTCTTTTACAATAACATTGTCTCACTCATTGTGCCAACTTTGCTATTACCCTTCTCTTTTCCAACAGTCGTATTCTTAAAATGCACAACTGACCACATTATTCCTCTATTTATAAAGCCCTTCACAAATTTTCTAAGAAGTGCAGAAAAAGGTCCAAGCTCATTTGTGTGATATTAAAGGCCCACTACGATGTTTCCTATTTACCTTTTCAATCTCATCCTTACTCTAAATCACTTTGAACTAGGTACCAGGACCCAGAAAAGTTGTAGAAATGTATCCTTGTATTCTTGATGTTCTCTGTTCCTGCAGAACTCTTCTGATCTTTCAGTGGCTAATTCCTCCTTTGCCAAGATTCATATTTAGAATCAAGAAGCCTTTTAAACTATGAATTGGATTAAAAGGTGCCATCAGAGTATATAACAAGACAGATGTAGCTTAGTCTAGGTGGTCAAAGAGGGCTTAGTCATGGAATTAATATTTGCAGTGCAAAATAGGGAAGAGATTGTGTGTATGTTTTTTAATTAGAAGGAAAAGTATGTACAAAAGCCCTGAGGTGGGAAGAAGAAGAATGTGTTTGAGGAACTAAAAGAAGGTCATTGAGACTGGATAGCAGAGATGTGGCAGAAAAATCAGCATGACATGACACATTTATCTTTTGATATTAAAACTGTTTCTCCACAAATAGACTATAAACTTTCAGGGCAGGACTGGTTTGACTGATGTTTTAATTACTTGGACCTATTTGAATTAATTCTGATCAGTTTAAGTAGAAGGCTTAAATTGGAAGGATGTAATCAGAAATGTGGAAATGTCAATAAATGGGCAGTCCCCAAGTAGACCCAGGTATCTAAAAGGCAGTCTCATCAAAATTATCCACAGAAGAAAAATGTAATTCCTCAGAAGTTATTAGGTTGCTGTTGGAAAGAAAATAGGAGGGTAGGCTACCAAAATCAGCAAATGTTCACATCCTTTATCATGGTCCTAGGCACATATTAGGAATGCAATGAAGGTTTTATGGATTGAACTGTACTCCTGTGGCTCCTTACACACCTTTAACGCACCTTTAATATGCTACATTGTGATTATTTGGGGTCTGTCTCTTTTTGAAAGAAAGACTGTATCTGATTGCACTTTTTATTCCCAATACCTAGCCCAGTGCCTGGCACCTCTTTGTTGCTCAATAAATACTTTGTGAGGGAATGAGAAGTGACTATATGCTCATGTGCACATCTGTTCAATAGTTCTGTAGTCTGACTGTGAATCTGGGCTCTTCATCGCCACATCACCTTGCTTCCTCCCATCCCCATCATTGAATAGAGTGTCCAATTCACAGTGAAAGTTTATAGCATGAATGAATGGCAAAATGGTTGTTATTATACAAAGCTGGTTTTAGATTCAAATGCCTAAAATTTTTTTCACAATATTTCATCAGCTTTAGTAACTGTTTAATTCTCAATTTTTCAACTGTAAGTCTCTAACGAATCATGTAAGTGCCATACTTAAAAGAAATTGCCATGAGGAATTATGCATAATTTGTTTCTTCATAGAGTTTACTTCTTGGCATTTGATATAGTTTGGCTCTGTGTCCCCACCCAAATCTCATGTTAAGTTGTGATCCAGAGTGTTTGAGGTGAGGCCTGATGGGAGGTGATTGAATGATGGGGGTGGTTTCTGATGTTTTAGCACCATCCCTCAAGTGCTGTCTCATGATAAAGTTCTCATGAGATCTGGTTGTTTGAAAGTGTATATCACTTCCCCCTTCGCTCTCTCTCTCATGCTGGCCAAGTGAAGATGCACTTGCTTCCCCTTTGCCTTCTGCCATGATTGTAAGTTTCCCGAGGCCTCCTCAGCCATGCCTCCTGTGCAGCGCATGGAACTGTGAGTCAATTAAACCTCTCTTCTTTATAAATTGTCCAGTATCAGGTAGTGCTTTATAGCAGTGTGAGAACAGACTAATATGATATTCTTGCTGCCAACTCGAAATACCCTAAGGGGAAAAAGCTTAATTGTTTCTGACTAATCCCAGAATGATTTTAATATAGACTCATGCTATGCATGCTATACTCCCTCATTTCATTATGCATTTACACACACACACACACACACACACACATTTGCTTTTTCACATACAGGAATTTTGACTGAGCAGCAGAAGAAAAAATGGACTCTCCAAAACAAGCACTTTAAAGAAAGTGAGTTAGAAGGCTGAAACTACAAATTCAACCTGAATTTGATTTCATTTTATCTGGTAGCACAAAAGGCCCTTTTCCTTCTTACAAACACTGTAAGAAGGAATAATCTATCCAGATAGTTTCTCCTCTTGAGGACTCAATTGGTCTGCTTTGAACTGGTTGCAAATCCTGATTTCTCCATTAACTATGTGACTTGCTTCTTTCATTGCCTGTAAATGGAGGCTGATAATAACCACCCAATAGTTTTGTTGAGATTAAATAGAATATAACATATTAAAATTCTTAGCACAGTCCTGATACTAAGTAGTTATTAAATAGTAGTTACTGGATTATTACTATTATTATTTGCTGCTTATTTCATATGCATAACTAAAATGCACAAACATTTTAAACATGAAATTACTACACAGGTATACTGATACTTAATTCTGCTTTTCTGCATAATTTTTACTATTTAGATAATTAAAATAACTAAAATATATTTATCTAGGTGATCTCTAAGGTATCTCTGCATTCTACTCTCAACATTTTGTAATTCTAGATTTATTGAGAATAGAAACAATGTTATTATTACAATTTAATCTGATATATACATTCTCTCTCTCTCTCTCTCTCTATATATATATATAAAATGTAATGGCAAATACCACAATTACTTTTGCACCAGCCTAATATGTGTGTGTGTGTATGTACAATACAAGTACTATTAAATGACACATTTGTAAGTTATACTTATAAGTTTCATTTTCAAGATGAACTCACTAGAAGCCTGGATTTTTGTCTTACCCTTCTGTTATATTAGCATGTTTCAATAAAGATAAGACCTTAGATGTTCATTTTCTAGAAACAACACAAAGGTGAAAAAAGGAACACATAACAACATGTGAATTTCAAAGAGACAGTGGATTTGTAGGAATTGTATTAGAGAGGCTAAATACCAGAACGGGTTGAGGCTTGAAAATAACATACCATTAAACATGTACATAAAATAGCTTTTAGGTTCTCTAGAAGCAAAAAGAAGCAGGGCATTCCCAGTTGCTTTGTTACAATGCCAGAATATTAGATGAAAAACAAAAACAAACAAAAAAGGCAGAGGTCGTTGACTCATATTTCTTTCATAGTTTTCTACAAGACAAATTCTCCTCCAAGTGAGGATAAAATATAAATATTGTTAAAGAAGACTTGAATCTAAGTTCAGTAATAAAATAGGAGAGCTTGTTATTTAGCTTTCTAGGCTCAGGAAGCACTTTGGGAGGCTGAGGCTGGTGGATCAAGAGGTCAAGAGATCGAGACCATCCTGGCCAACATGGTGAAACCCCGTCTCTACTAAAAATACAAAAATTAGCTGGGTGTGGTGGTGCACGCCTGTAGT
>NW_012106631.1:870780-872656 GCF_000951045.1 Mandrillus leucophaeus
AACTCCCAGGCTTAAGTGATCCACCCGCCTTGGCCTCCCAAAGTGCTGAGATTACAGGTGTGAGCCACCACTTCTGGCACAAGGGGTTTTTGGTTACATAGATGAATTGTATAGTGGTGAAATCTGAGATTTTAGTGCATTTGACATCCGAGTAGTGTACATTGTACCCAATATGTAGTTTTTAAACCCTCACCCCCCTCCCATGCCCTCCCAATTCTGAGTCTCCAAAGTCCATTATATCACTCTGTATGCCTTTGTGTATCCATAGCTTACCTCCACTTGTAAATGAAAATGTACAATATTTGTTTTATCCATTCCTGAGTTACTTCATTCAGAATAATGACCTCTAGCTCCATCCAAGTTGCTGCAAAAGACATTATTTCATTCTTTTTACAGCTGAGTAGTATTCCATGGTGTATGTATACCACATTTTCCTTATCTACTCATTAGTTGATGGGCACTTAGGTTGGTACCATATCTTTGCAATTGTGAATTGTGCAACAATAAACATATGCATGTGAGTGCTTTTTGATATATTCACTTATTTTCCTTTGGGTAGATACCCAGTAGTAAGATTGCTAGATCAAGTGGTAAATCTACTTTTAGTCCTTTGAAAATACTCCATACTGTTTTCCATAGAGGTTGCACTAGTTTACATTGCCACTAGCAGCTTTTAAGCATTCTGTTTTCACCACATCCATACCAACATTTATTGTTTCTTGACTTTTTAATAGTGGTCATTCTTGCAGGAGTAAGGTGTATCTAATTGTGGTTTTAATTTGCATTTCTCTGATGATTAGTGATAATGAGCATTTTTTTCATACATTTATTGGTCATTGGTATGTCTTCTTCTGAGAGCTGCCTATTCATGTCATTTGCCCACTTTTTAATGGGATTATTTATTTATTTTCTTGCTGATTTGTTTGAGTTCCTTGTAGATTCTGGATATTGGTCCTTTGTTGGATGCATAGTTTGCAAATATTTTCTCCCATTCCATGGGTTTTCTGTTTACTCCGATGATTATTTCTTTTGCTGTGTAGAAGCTTTTTAGTTTAAATATATCCCATTTATGTATTTTTGTTTTTGTTGCATTTGCTTTTGGGGTCTTAGTCATGAATTCTTTGCCTAGGCTAATGTCTTACAGAATTTTTCCCTAGGTTATCTTCTAGAATTTGTATGGCTTCAGGTCTTAGATTTAAGACTCTGATCCATCTTGGCTTGATTTTTATATATGGTGAGAGATAGGGACCCAGTTTTATTTCTCTACATGTGGCCTGCCAGTTTTCCCAGCACCATTTATTGAATAGGGTATCTTTTCCCTAGTTTATGTTTTTGTATGCTTTGTCAAAGATCATTTGGTTGTAAGTAACTGGCTTTCTGGGTTCTCTATTCTGTTCCATTGGTCTAGGTATCTACTTCTATACCAGTAAGATGTTGTTTTGGTAACTATAGCCTTGTAGAATAATTTGAATTCCAGTAATGCGATACGTCCAGATTTGTTCATTTTGTGTAGGATTGTTTTGGCTCTTCAGGCTCCATTTTGGTTCCATATGAATTTTAAGGTTGTTGTTTTCTAATTCTGTGAAAAATAATGTTGATATTTTTATAGAAATTGCATTGGATGTGTTTTAATCTAAGTTTCTTCACAATTTAAAAAAATGGAATATGTCATTGACATTAGATATGAATTTTACATGAAGCACTTCTCTTACTAAAAATTGTTCCAGGCCAGGTGCAGTAGCTCACACCTGTAATCCCAGCATTTTGGGAGGCCGAAGTGGGTGAATCACCTGAGGTCAGGAGTTTGAGACCAGCCTGGCCAACATGGTGAAACTCTGTCTCTACTAAAAATACAAAAATTAGCCAGGCATGGTGG
>NW_012106631.1:874071-952118 GCF_000951045.1 Mandrillus leucophaeus
TTATTTGCATCCTTATATTTGTTTGATATTTTTTATTGATGACTTTAAGTGAAGTCTTGTTAATGCGCCCAAACTGAAAAGATGTATGTAGGCATTGAATGGCTGGATAAAAGCTGAAGAGATCCTGACAAGCCATTTAGATAGGTTGAAACCCTTCAAGATTAACTCTATCAGGGAAGAATGTAAGATCCTGTATTTAACTAATTAAAGTTGACTGCATACAGAAGAAAGAAAAGGGTTTTTGTGAATCAAATCCATGGATGTAAAAAGGCAGTAGGCTGTGTGTGCCTAATGTGTTTGGCAGCTGATGCAGTCCTTTGTGACATTAAGAGAGCTGTGACATACCCTCATCAGGAATGTAGTGCGCAGTTCTAAGAATCAGCTTTTAAGAATCATCAACTGCCATAAGTAACAAGGATGTGGGCAGAAGCTCCAGGGAGGTAGATTTTAGCTCAGAACAGAAGATAATTTTCTAATGGTTATTTTATTTCATTTTTTGTAAGAGATTGTCTCAAAAGTCCTTAATTCATTCCCTTTTATTTAAACTGTGTAGGTTGTTTTGAAAGTCTGTTAAGACACACAGAAAGGATCCTTGCTTTGAGTACGAGTTTGAAGTAGATGTCCTTTATGTTCTTCCACACCATTCTAAACTTGTATACTCTTTATTTGTCCATAATATTGCAATATTTACTTTTCAATTTATGTAAGTATTGATCTCCTTTTCTATTGTTGTTATTAAGCAGAATAAGTATTTCCACTGGGATGAGAAGTATGAACTTGTTATTGGCCTATTTTGAATTCCTTTCCTATGTTGTCATCTTGGATTGTTCCATATAATTTTGATTGAAAGTGTCATAGAGGTAATCTGCAAATGGTATTGCTCAAACCAGCTCCTGTTAGAGAAGTCTCATTTTGTAGCTTTTGGAGGACAAGTGGGTTTTGGGTTGTTGTTGTTTTGTTTTTTGAGACAGATCTCACTCTGTCTCCTAGGCTAGAATGCAGTGGTATGTTCACGGCTTACTGCAGCCTCGACCTTCCCAACTCAGGTAATCCTCCAACCTCAGTTTCCTAAGCAGCTGGGACTATAGGTGTGTGCCACGATGCCCAGCTAATTTTTTTGTGTATTTGTAGAGCTCAGAGCTCAGATCTCATTACGTTGCCCAGACAAGTCTTTAACTCCCAGGCTTAAGTGATCCACCCGCCTTGGCCTCCCAAAGTGCTGAGATTACAGGTGTGAGCCACCACTTCTGGCACAAGGGGTTTTTGGTTACATAGATGAATTGTATAGTGGTGAAATCTGAGATTTTAGTGCATTTGACATCCGAGTAGTGTACATTGTACCCAATATGTAGTTTTTAAACCCTCACCCCCCTCCCATGCCCTCCCAATTCTGAGTCTCCAAAGTCCATTATATCACTCTGTATGCCTTTGTGTATCCATAGCTTACCTCCACTTGTAAATGAAAATGTACAATATTTGTTTTATCCATTCCTGAGTTACTTCATTCAGAATAATGACCTCTAGCTCCATCCAAGTTGCTGCAAAAGACATTATTTCATTCTTTTTACAGCTGGGTAGTATTCCATGGTGTATGTATACCACATTTTCCTTATCTACTCATTAGTTGATGGGCACTTAGGTTGGTACCATATCTTTGCAATTGTGAATTGTGCAACAATAAACATATGCATGTGGGTGCTTTTTGATATATTCACTTATTTTCCTTTGGGTAGATACCCAGTAGTAAGATTGCTAGATCAAGTGGTAAATCTACTTTTAGTCCTTTGAAAATACTCCATACTGTTTTCCATAGAGGTTGCACTAGTTTACATTGCCACTAGCAGCTTTTAAGCATTCTGTTTTCACCACATCCATACCAACATTTATTGTTTCTTGACTTTTTAATAGTGGTCATTCTTGCAGGAGTAAGGTGTATCTAATTGTGGTTTTAATTTGCATTTCTCTGATGATTAGTGATAATGAGCATTTTTTTCATACATTTATTGGTCATTGGTATGTCTTCTTCTGAGAGCTGCCTATTCATGTCATTTGCCCACTTTTTAATGGGATTATTTATTTATTTTCTTGCTGATTTGTTTGAGTTCCTTGTAGATTCTGGATATTGGTCCTTTGTTGGATGCATAGTTTGCAAATATTTTCTCCCGTTCCATGGGTTTTCTGTTTACTCCGATGATTATTTCCTTTGCTGTGTAGAAGCTTTTTAGTTTAAATATATCCCATTTATGTATTTTTGTTTTTGTTGCATTTGCTTTTGGGGTCTTAGTCATGAATTCTTTGCCTAGGCTAATGTCTTACAGAATTTTTCCCTAGGTTATCTTCTAGAATTTGTATGGCTTCAGGTCTTAGATTTAAGACTCTGATCCATCTTGGCTTGATTTTTATATATGGTGAGAGATAGGGACCCAGTTTTATTTCTCTACATGTGGCCTGCCAGTTTTCCCAGCACCATTTATTGAATAGGGTGTCTTTTCCCTAGTTTATGTTTTTGTATGTTTTGTCAAAGATCATTTGGTTGTAAGTAACTGGCTTTCTGGGTTCTCTATTCTGTTCCATTGGTCTAGGTATCTACTTCTATACCAGTAAGATGTTGTTTTGGTAACTATAGCCTTGTAGAATAATTTGAATTCCAGTAATGCGATACGTCCAGATTTGTTCATTTTGTGTAGGATTGTTTTGGCTCTTCAGGCTCCATTTTGGTTCCATATGAATTTTAAGGTTGTTGTTTTCTAATTCTGTGAAAAATAATGTTGATATTTTTATAGAAATTGCATTGGATGTGTTTTAATCTAAGTTTCTTCACAATTTAAAAAAATGGAATATGTCATTGACATTAGATATGAATTTTACATGAAGCACTTCTCTTACTAAAAATTGTTCCAGGCCAGGTGCAGTAGCTCACACCTGTAATCCCAGCATTTTGGGAGGCCGAAGTGGGTGAATCACCTGAGGTCAGGAGTTTGAGACCAGCCTGGCCAACATGGTGAAACTCTGTCTCTACTAAAAATACAAAAATTAGCCAGGCATGGTGGCAGGCTCCTGTAATCCCAGCTACTTGGGAGGCTGAGGCAGGAGAATTGCTGGAACTGGGAGGCGGAGGTTGCAGTGAACTGAGGTCACACCATTGACTCCAGCCCAGGTCAACAACAGCAAGACTCTGTCTCAAAAAAAAAAAAAAAATTGTCCCAAATGTAGCCACTTTTGGTATATAAACTGTATGCGCTAAGAAAATACAATCATAAAAGGTTAAAAATAAGAAAAGAAAAACAAAAAAATTATCATAGTAGACCAAAGGGATCATATAACATATGTCCATATATTCCTTCATGCGTTCATATAGTTGCCCTTTATCCAGCAACAAAATTTTGTCATGTTTGCTTCCTTCCCCAAATTGATAACCTTTGACTCTTTATTCTGCTTTTGGCAACTTTATAGTGCTTAAAGTTTAATTTATAATGTATTTATCTACATTCCTTTGATCTAATATGTGGTTATTTCATACATGTGTTTGTATCCCATTTTTCCAACTATTTTTTGAACTTCTTGTAATCAGGGTCAGTCATACTTTTTCCTTTTCTATGTACGTAATTCCTTCTCTTCCACTTACTTGTCAGTATATGTTGTATTTAACACATCTTATTCATGTTGAATTGTAATAATTGAATTATGTAGTTGTATTCACTGAAGGAGATTTCCTGGAATAGAATAGAAAGTATGACTCCTTTTTTTACCCTACTAATTTGGTAAAATTTCAATTAACATAAAAGAAGAATAAATACTTCTTGATCTTTGTTCAATGAAGTTCAAGGATGTATTATTTCATGTCACAGATAAATATGAAAAATGAATGACTTAGAGTCTCTGGAATGCAGAGACTGTGAAAAGGCTTTGGATGGAAGTACTTTATCTGGGATAGAGTTTCATAAAGCAAGAATAAGTGAGAGAAGGAGGAAATAAAAGACTCATTATCAAGGTCATTGCTGTGAAATGAAGGCTTGACTATGTTGGGACCTCCTAAGAGGCATCTAGCCTGCCTTGCTGGGGCTGCCCACCTGAAGAACAGGAGGCTGAAGTTTTCACTCACCGGCATCAGTCCTCTATTGGTTGTGAACTGTCCCCCAAGAGCATTAACTTCACCTGCATTTGATTCTCCTAGAGTCAGAGAATGCCCTAGGTAGAAAGAGGGAACATGCATGTGGCATGAAGTTGAGGTGGAATGAAGTAAACAAGATCATATTAGTCCTCTGCTACAATAGCAGAATTGTAATGCCTTATCCCTTGGTCTGGAATGTTGTGTTCAGTTCTGTGCACCAGCTTTTAAGAGGTGGCATCAAGTCATGAGACAAATAGGAAAACGTGGTACTGAAACCAAGTCACATTAAAAGGTACCAGGGAAGCTGGAGGTATTAGCTTTAGGAGAACGACAGAAAATGAGATAGGTTCAGTCAACCAGAGATGATTGTAGACCTTTCTGGACACAAGGCATCTGAAACATCTGCTACAATAAGAATTCTTAAGAAACTTGAACAACAATATTTGTTTAATAACATTGTCTTTAACCTTAAAAATATGTAAGCTACTGCAAACAATGAGCTGCCAGAAAATTTTTTTTTAAATTGACTATTACAACATAATGGCCAAATATTAGAAAAGCAAAAGAACACACAACTCAGCATTTTTTGCGAGGTCAGTACTCACAGAATTATATTTAGATGAATGCAAAATGCATTTGGTCAACCACTTCGTATTCAAATTCATGTATGTGGAAGTAAATTTGATCCATCTGTTTCTGAATTATTTTCTTAAACCACCAAAATTTTATTTTACAAGAACAGATTTCCAGAGAGTCTTGTGATACCCTCAACCTCCTGCCAAACCTCCTCAAAAGGTCTGAAATATGGTTATTATATACTGAACTCAAAATACTGCTTTAAAAACTTTAGTAAGCAAAATTACAAGCAAAAGAATATCTGATTGATCTGCCATAATGTCATTAATGTTGAAATCGAGCATAAAACATGAAAAAAAAAATAGGAGAAAACTCTATAAAGTATCTATTTTTTTTTTTTTACCACATATATGCCCAGACATGGTGTGATACAAATAATCTACCTAAACAGCACACCATGTGTAAGCAGTTTACACATGTGCCACTCATGCAAATGTGGAGTAGCTGATCCAGGACAACTTCATGCATACCCTGAAGAATGACGCTGATGTAAGTTGTATAGGTTACCATGAGGTTTCCCCTCGAATCCTTGGCTTCTCTTGTATCTTTTTACAGGCCTCTTCCCTGCAGTCTATTCCTTATTTGTTGCTATTACTTAGAGTTGCTACCTTGGCCCTCTGCTTCTCTAGTCCTCCACCCTCTTCCTGGGCATTGTCATCCTCTCTCATGGCTTTATTGACAACCTAGATGCTGAAGACTCCCAAATCTGTGTCTTCAGCTCTGCTTTCACTCCTGAGAGTGACTGTAACTGAATTCTACATACTTGGATAATCAGTAAGTACAACAATATGAACAATTCCATGAACTTAAAATCTACACCAGAAACTGGATATAATGTTTGACTCACTTTTCCTGTCACCCGTTTCCCCACCCTCACCCACGTTGAGTCAGTGTGCAAGTCAAGTCCATTCTTTCTCTTAAGCATCTCTCTCACCTGTTTCAACCTTCATCATCCATCACTTGAATAACTGCAATGTCTTCCTAACTGAGCTACCTGTATCCAGGATGGACTCCTCCAATTCATTCTACACATAACTGTCAGAATGATCTTTCTATGAAAGAAATCTGATCATGCCTCTTTCTGTTTAAAACCCTACATTGGTTTTCCATCACTTTTGGAATAAACTACAAACTTCTTCATACAGTTTCAAATCCCTGAATCATCTAGTCTTACTAAATCTTCAACCCTTTCTCTCTGAACTCAACCCTGGCATTCTATAGTCCAAATATTTGAGCTTTTTCTAATTTCTTAAAAACGTCGTGCTCTCTCACAGCTCAGGGACATTCCCACAAGCTGTTTCGTCTGATGAAAATCTTTTCTCATCTCCAGTCTTACCCCACCCATCTTCCTTGCCCACTCACCTTTGCTGGCCATCTCAGCAGCAAGCTTATAAATATTTATTTCCTTTAAGGAAAAAAATGATAAGATAGACGCCCCTGATATATACTTCCCCCACACTCTGTGCTTCCTCTGTTGCAGCCCTTATTTATCATACTGTACTGTGGTTGCTTTTTAATCATCTGTCTTTTTCAATAGAGTTTAAACTCCCCAGAAGGGTTGGACATCAGTTCCTAAAAGGATGCATAGCACTGAGTATATGTGCAATAAATTATTGTTAAAATATTGGACACATTTTGATCCATGGTGACAAACAACCTTACATATAAGACAGAGACTACCATAGGCGTTAATCTACAAACTGCATTTAAATGTGTTTTTATTCTATTTTTCTCTTATGTCACCATTATAAGAAAAAAATGGTTTAGTTTAAGGCTTATACAAAGATAAAACTCCTTTTCCTTCATCTTTCTGTCTCTCTAGCTATAGATATATGTATATTCCATTTTCCTGTCTGAACTTGGTGCCAAACATATTGAGCTGGTACTTGTTACAGGTCTGTCCTTTCACAGTTCTTCCATATAGCTACTAGAAATAATCACTGCATTTTAGAACACACTGTGCAGCCCTCAAGTAAATTACATTTGAGACAAGAAAATTGAGAAACTACATGAAGGTTAAGATTTTCAGGATAGGTAAAAACCCCAAGAGCTGAAAACAGAATCCAATTACACAGATATATAATCCATCAATCTTTAAAACTCAATAAATGAAGCATTGGTTTTTTTGAGGCATGTTATTTATGATGAGAAGTGAATGTTTGTTTCAGATGATCAAGTGACAGAAACTAACTTCTGTATTTTTCAAGTTGATAAAAAGTTATAGAACGTGAAATAGGATTTTAAGGATATTGTTCCATTGACCTCTCGGTTAGTAACAAAAAAAAAAGTCTTTCATTGATGATCGGATGCCTTCAGTTGATTAAGCCATGAAAAGATTACCACTTTGTTTATAAACAGATCATCCATATGTGTTTAATGTGTACAGTAACATCTTGTGATTTTTAAGAATAAATTTTCCATCTATAACTAAAAAATAAAAGTTTGCCTCTTGTTACACAGAATTCTAGTTAAAGAGAATGTTGCTTTATTTTATGTTATTTTAATAATTATAATAGTGTATACTTATAATAGTGATACTCAGATACAATTATTTTGAAATTTGCAATGGTTATATCTACACAGTTCAAAATGCAAAAGGGTTTGGAAAAAATAAATTACTCATCCATGGAAGATATAAAATAGCATAACTATAAATAAGAATATGACTTAAATGAGCAATTCTGTGATTTGGCAATTTGATCAAAGTAAAAAAGCTTCAAAATTATCAAATGTCCAATCATATTTAGCTTTATAAGGATACACTGAAACCTAATTTTATTTTATCTTTTACTGTATATATATTTAAAAATACAACATGATGTTTTGATATACTTACCTTAATATACATATACATAGTGAAATGTTTACTACAGTCAAGCAAATTAACAAACCAAAAATCTCATATCATTACTTTTTTATTTCTCTCCCCTCCCACATTTCCTTCCTTCTTTCCTTCCTACCTTCTTCCTTCCTTTCCTCCTTTATTTCATGGTAAGAGTAGCTAAAATCTGCTCTCTCAGCAAAGTACCAGTGTGAATACATTATTAACTCTAGACCTCCTGTTGTACATTAGTTCTCTAGACTTATTTATCATACATAATGCAACTTTGTACTTTGACCTATATCTTCCCATTCCCCTTGCCCTTACCCTGTCCCTAGTAACCACTGTTCTACTCTCTGTGAAACCCAATATTAAACATAGCTTTGCTTCAGTTTGTATGCATGAATGATAATCCCCAAATTAGTTATAGAAAATTATTACCTAGCAATTCAAAGGCGTGGTGGTTCACGCCTGTAATCCCAGCACTTTGGGAGGCTGAGGCAGGCGGACCACAAGGTCAAGAGATCGAGACCATCCTGGCCAACACGGTGAAACGCTGTCTCTACTTAAAAAAAATAATAATAATAACTAAAAGTAGCTGGACGTGGTGGTGTCTGCCTGTGATCCCAGATACTCGGGAGGCTGAGGCAGGAGAATCGTTTGAACCCAGGAGGTGGAGGTTGCAGTGAGCCTAGATTGCACCACTGCATTCCAGCCTGGCAACAGAGCGAGACTCTGTCTCAAAAAAAAAAAAAAAAAAGAAATACGTTGATAATAATTTTAAGTTGGACAATCATGGCAAGTAATTAAATTTACAAGATATAAAGAAATATTTTACAAGTTTACCTTTATATTCCAATATCTTCTCTAGAAATGAAAATCTATTACAAGTGCTCTGGCTGACTAATGCAAGTTACAAAGCAGATTTAGTAAGTCACTGTCAATGTTAGCAACCTCCGTGAAAAAAAAAAGAGAAAACATTTCTGTGAAGTAAAAAGAGAACTAAATATTTCAAACAGTGGTAAGCAGCTAATTCTATTCTTATTCCACTGCCTCTCAGAACCATCTTTAAAGTGAATCCTCTCAAAATTTCCTGTCATCATCGTTCAAATTGTTAATCTTTGAATAATTTTCTCATGCTCACATCAATTATTTCCCCTACTTTTACTTGTAAAGAAATTGGTCATAAGACTTTATCTGGGGACTCTGATGAGAATACTTTTGTGATATCTTAGGTAGAAAAATGAAATATTAGTGTTTTAAAATGATTAATACCTAAATTATTCAAATCCTATTTAAAGGAATCTATAGATCAAAATGACATAAAAATATATTATTGGGAAGGGATTAAATGCACTTTAAATAATTACTTCATTAGTTTTCCAACATTGCCTCAAACATATAATAATTATTTCTAATCTGTAAAAGTTATGTTAAAAGTATGTTTACAATCAGTTCTCTAGGTAATTCTCTCAAAAGAAGATAGATTTTTTTTACTAGAATTACTGGAATAAGTATTGCTGTTTAAACTGATGTCATCCCCAAAGAAAACCCATCCATTAAACGAATCAACTTATTTTTCTGGAGCAAACGTGGCAAATTCAAACTCCAAGAAGGCAGAAAAAAATGTACCAGTGATTGAAAATCACAACTGATAAGATGATGCAATAGTTCTTTGGTTCTCATATAAAATGGTTGTGTGGTAGGATAAAATATGTCTTATAAGAGAAACTGAGTTCCTAAAACTTGAGACTACTAATGAAAAACAGACTCTTGAGGTTTCAAATAATCTACTTTTTCTGCTCTTCTTTTACTGTGCTTGGAAGTGGCAGCAGAAATTAAGAAATATAAACAGAAAGGTAGTTTGGAAGATTTCCAACCTGAAAGATGGGACAATTCCTGGTTGAGAGTTCTTTTTGAGTAAATCAGCATAATCTATCTTGTGTTTTCTTTGTAATTTCCACCACTATTTCCACAGAGAATATCTTATACCAGGTTCTTATTGGTATCCACTAAAATGAGCCATTTTAGGGGGTTCAGAGAGATAAAAATATATCAAGTAATGAGGTATGTTCCCGCTTTCATCATTTAAAATGGAAAGCTATAAATAATATTGAAAGAAAAATACAGCTGTGTGAATCTTGGCACAACAGGGTAAAACTATTCTTCCAATTTTCTTCTTTTCCTCACATTCCCCTTTCCAGTGCATATAACTTTATTGTTCTGGTGGTTTCAGTTTGGAGCCCAGTTTTGACTAACTCTGAGAACTCAAAGAAAAACACAACTGAAACCACTGCCTAGTGGCTTAACGTGAAGCCCCAAATGATAGGCCTTCAACACAGCCCAGCAAAGGGCTTATAAACAGAGCTCATTTTGGAAAGGAGAGTTTGATAAGTCAGGAAGACAAGCTTCACAATAGCTGGCTTAGGAGATTTTTCATAGCCCTACTGCATTTAGCCCTACTAAAAAGAAATTATAATTCTAATCCTCTACTGTAGGTAAGAAATACATGATAGATTTCTGTGGCACGTTGAACAGATTGATTCTATGCTAGAATGCTAATAACACAAGGAAACGACAACTATACATGCAAAATGAAATTGAGCTGTGCATAACAATTTCTTTCATTTCTCTTTGATTTATTTCCATTCAATTCTGAAGGCTCATGGGTCAATGATTGTTTTGAATTAGTAGATCTAAAGCCTTCTATGGAATTTTTGTTTTTGTTCCCTCCTTATATTGTTCAACTGTAGATTACCTAGTCAATAATTGTAATCCAAAGGTCACTGTGAAGAAAGAGATTTTACCTTCAAACATGTTAGATACTGTCTACCGCCATACCATCCTGAAAGCGCCCCATCTCATTTGATCTTGGAAGCTAAGCAGGGTTGGGCCTGGTGAGTAGTTGGATGGGAAACATGCTGGATATAAAAATGGAGAATCTACTGAAATGTGATAATTGAGATTTCACTGTTGTTTTCAGATACATGATGGTAAATTCCTTCGGAGACTGTCAAAGATAGCACTGATGTCCTCATGATTAAATCTCTGGGGCAGGCCGGGCGTGGAGGCTCCTGCCTGTAATCCCAGAACTTTAGGAGGTGGAGGCAGGCAGATCACCTGAGGTCATGAGTTCGAGACCAGCCTGGCCATCATGGTGAAACCCCATCTCTACTAATACAAAAGTGAGCTGGATGTGGTGGTGGGCGTCTGTAGTCCCAGCTATTCAGGAGGCAGAGGCAGGAGAATCACTTGAGCCTGGGAAGCGGAGGTTGCCGTGAGCCAAGATCATGCCATTGCACTCCAGGCTGGGTAACAGAATGAGACTCCATCTCAAAAAAAACAAAACCAAAGAAAAAAAACCCAACAAACAAAAAAACTTTCAAGGGCACCTCAAAAAGGGGACCATAAATTGTTTTTCTCTGTTGCTACTTCTCTACAGAATTATTTTTTTTCCCACAAAATAGTGCAGGAAAAGATTATAAACAAAAGCTAATGAAAATATACTAAGGTTTTTAATAGTGTCCCAGTTTGCAGCCTTGGCTGAATATAATCTTTTGGCTGCAAACTGGGATACTATTCAACTTATAACACAGAGGGGTGGAACACTAAACTTAGAGAGATGCTAAGCATTCTTTCAGGCCCCGAAACATACAGGGGTTTACCTTTTCCTCTGCGAGGCAGAATAGGAAACTGATCATGTATTCCAATAATAAATTGTACTAGTAAAGTCCCGATTTTAGTTTTAATACGATTCAGTTTACCTCTGATTTGTATCTTTTCTAGTCCTTTCAACTAATCGTCTGCGGTCTTTGTATTTTTAAAATTTACATTCTATTTTCAAGAGATTTCCATATTATTTATTCACTCACCCAGTATAGCTTCAGAAACTCTCAAATATCTTAAGGCAGAGACAAATTACATGTTTTAATTCCCTGAAGTCTTCAATTTTATCACTCTAGTATTACACAATTGCCAAAATATCTTGTGGATTTTCTGTTCTCCAGTAGTGGTGCTCTGCCAGAGGCCAAATTTGAATTGTGAGCCTCGAGCTCTGAATGTCTCTGCTCTCTGTAGTTTTCTTGCTTCGTCAGATCTTGCTGTCTTTTATAATTTATCCTGTTTTTCTAGTTCTGTTAAGAAATATCATTGACCTGCTGTAAACTGATCCATACTACTTCAAGCAAAACTTCAAAATTTAATATCAAGGCAAGTTTTTGTTTGTTTACTTTCCTAGTTTTGTGATTATCCCCTATAATTCCTACTCAGTTTTCTAGTAACTATTCTCCTCTCACAGCCAGGCTCTCAGTGGCTGTGTCTCTGATGCTAATGCTTGATTTCACAGAAGTTTATCTTCACCATCTATTTATACCACCTTGCTCTCTTGTACTGTTCTTTAAAAAGCCTAATTTTGGTCTTTAGGACTAAATTATCTCTCAGAACTCCACTCCATCTGCTGACTTTATTTCAATTTGGTCTTTTGGATACAAAAGTGCTGCCTCTGCAGCCCACTCTTCACCCTGCAAGCCTCTGCTTGTGTGTTCTGTTCATGTGTTAATTCTGAACAGAGTGTCAGGACTACCTCCTCAGATGCCAGCCTTACCTAGTTCTCTGATCATAGTGTCACACTCTGGCAATAAGTCATCCATTGATCTCACAGCCTTGCCTATTTGTTTGATTCTTCCAGACCCTAGCCAAATTAAACACTAATATTACCTCAATCATATCTGTTCACCTGTCATCCACAAGCCAATACTTAAACTTTGGCAAAAAACAGAGTATAAAACACATGCAAAACTGACAAGAAATTTCAAAAGAAAAACATTTTAATATAGAAGATTTTTCCACTTCATTTATTAATCTCAGTGTACTCTGCATACATTTCCTAGAGTATGAGTCTTAGAACACATTGAACTACAATTTCATCCAGATTTTGTCACAGCAGTCAACATTTTCTCTTGAGTAACTTTAAAAAGACGGGAATCAAACACATCCTGCTTTCAGAGAAAAACAAAACGACAGCAGCTGAGCCTCTCATAATCCAGCGAGACACACAGGCTGGATGTGAAAATAACCTATCCCCACCTGAATACTTTGAATTTCATGGAAGAAATTGATGGAGAAAGATGCAGTATTTGTTTTAAGCACTAACTCAACAGAAGAGTAAAAGAAGTGGGGAAAGAATATATGCATGATTGAGACTTTTATTCTGCAATCTTATTAGTGTTTTCTGTGCAAAATATATTCTTAGTGCCCCCTGAAAGATGGAAGGAAAACTTAAATGCTGACCAGTGTTTAAAGTCTGTGGAACTGTAGCGATCACTCTCGTTACAGATTAAAGGAGATGGAGAGATAAAGAATCAGCCTTCAGTAATACTTACCATGACAGGTGTAAAACTGTAGTTTAATGAATGACTTTTCCAGTGCAGGCCTATACAGGGAGAAGTGGGAATATTCTTAAGGCTTAGCCATGGTTTTTTTCTGGCAACTAAATATTATCACCACATCAGTTACGGGATTTCCATTGATAGACATTTAAAAAAAAAAAAAACAGTCATAAATTTACTTTATCACCGTACTTCATAAACTTACATGGCCTGTATTTTTCAATTTAAACTTATGTGTGAAAAGATGTGGAATTTCCACAGCTGTGCTAGGTGACGCCCACTGCCTTAGAAAACAATTAGACAACACTTCTTAATCATAAATTTTACTCACACATAAGAGTGAATTGTAACATTGACATAATGATCTTTCTATATTTATTCCCACTCTTTAAATACAGTTAAACCATTTGTTTTCTTTTATTTGATATTAAAGTATGTATGAGATGTTTTAGATTTAGTGGCGATTGAGAGTTAATATTTAGCAAAACCCTTTTTTAAACTGTGATAATACTGGCACATGTCTGTAATCCCAGCTTCTTAGGAGGCTGAGGCAGGAGAATTGCTTGAACCAGGAGGCGGAGGTTGCAGTGAGCCACTGAGATCGTGCCGTTGCACTCCAGCCTAGGTGACAGAGTGAGACTCTGTCTCAAAAAAAAAAAAAAAAAAAAAAAAAAAAAATTCGCGATAATACAATGATTAATACTGAATATTTTTCTTATATTTTTGACAAAATTAAGCATCAATTGTACATTGATGATTTTTAAATAATAAATTTGATAGAAGTTAAAAGGTATCAAATACCATTGTATCTAACAAAAATGCTAGCAATATAACTAAAAACTTACCTTTTAGTCTTTCTTTGTTGCTCCAGGTAATTCAGGAAATTTCTCTAAGTTCTTTCCTAGGATTAGTTTTAAGGGATGGAATAAAAGTAAATCATCAGATTAAAAAAGTGTCAATGAAATGGTGAGAAAAACATGTGTCATTGAACACAACCCTAGTCTCTGCCATGGAAGGAAAAGAATATTGGGAAATCTCAATTTCCTTTCTCCTATTAGAGCAGGGATGCTTGGCTCTATCAGCTAATAGTTATTTTTAGACAATGCCAAAGGAATGCTTTGATAAGTGAAATAATCAAGTTTATTTCTTCTGTGTATCATATCATCCCACACAGCGATGGTGGTTTTGAGAAATTTAATTCAATTTCAGTGAATTCTACCTAACTAACTGGTTTAGGATTGCCCGCAATCCTACCTTCTCCTCTGACACTCACCTGCTTATGTATCTCGCATTAATATGACGAAAATGAGGCCATCGCCCCAACATAGCAGGCTGCCACTTCGCTGCTCAACCTGCCCTGTTGTAAATTAAGAAAAAGATATTATCCACTTAATCTTAGGATTAGTATTTGTGTTTTAACCTTTTGTTATAAAATTAATTGAAATCACAAAACATACAATTTTTATTAACATGTTCTTAATAAAATAATATCATAATTTATTGACTGATGACTAAAATAGACTGACTTCCTGTCAGCTCATTAGAGTAGCTCCCAAATGAGTGAGCCAAGAAAAAAAAAATCATATGTTTGAATTCTAAATAAAATGTAGTAATATGTTTCCCTTTTAAAAAGAAATTTTCTCTTTTTTTGATACTCTCCAAAAATTCATAATAAGGAGGAAATTATTTTGAAGTTATTTTGGAACCAAGAAAAACAAGCTTATTGCACAAAAGTGTATGTTTTTAAAAGAAAGGACTTTTATCTTGATAATTTCATCTGTTCAAGAAAGATATTAGTAAGAAAAATAAACCAATTCTGCTCTTAGAGTAGGATAAAATTAGGTTTGGAAACAATTGTCTACGGTTTCCTCCCTCTTCCATTCTGTTTGGAGATGTATAATCTAGTTGCGGTGAAAAATGTTTTCAGCTAAAGGATTTATAAAATGTACAAATATTTGTTTTATTCACTTTGAGTGAATAGTTGATCTTTTATTTTTAAACACTCTGGAATGTATAAATATACATCGATTTTATTCATTGATAAAATAAAAGTCATTGTAATGATTGATCTTTTTCAATTGTCTGAAAATGGCTGTATCCTTTTTGAATACAACTTAGTGGGTAGAAAAAATAGTTTTGTTTACTTCCATGGCTTTGCCTTTGCCATTTGTTATTGCAGGTGAGATTTTGCCACAGTTAATAATTGTCCTTTCTAGCTCTTGTTACCCTCAAGATTTCTTTTTAAATGTGATGTTATAAACTTTTACTTCTATGGTCTGGGTGTAGGGTTATTTTCATTAACTTTCTTGGCATCTGTTTTATTTATAATATTTATGTATCTCTTCACTTATAAAACATTTTCTGACATTTCTTTTAGCCTCTCATTCTAAATCTGCTCTTTTATATGTTTTTTGCAGATTTTTATTTATTTATTTACTTTTTATTTTATTTATTTATTTATTTATTTGAGATGGAGTTTTGCTCTTGTTGCCTAGGCTGGAGTGCAATGGCGTGATCTCGGCTCTCCACAACCTCCGCCCCCGGGTTCAAGCGATTCTCCTGCCTCAGCCTCCTGAGTAGCTGGGACTGCAGGTGCCTGCAATCATGCCTGGCTAATTTTGTATTTTCCTCTGGGATTAGTGCTGGGATTACAGGCATGAGCCACCGCGCCTGGCCAGATTCTTAATCTCTTCCTTATGTCTGTTAACCATTGTTTCATGTATTTTATATCTTTATCTTTTGGTATTGGATTTGGGTAAATTTCTCAGTAATATTTTTGATTTATTAATTTTCTCTTAAATTATTTCCAATCTCAAATTTTTGTTGACATAAGTTGTTTCTTTTAACTTTTAATTAGGAAATAATAAAAGATTCACAGAAAGTTTTAAACATAGCCTGGAGAGGTTCCTGGTTCCTTTCACTGAGTTTTCTCTAATGGTAACATTTACAGTACAATAACAAAACCATAAAATTGACATGAGTGAGTACATGTGTGCTTATAGTTTGATGGCATTTTATCACTTGCGTAGATTTGCATACCTACTATGGCAGTCAAATGGAATTATTCCATCACCACAAAGATCTCCCTCTTGCTACTACTTTACAGTTATACCCACTCCTTCCTCATCTCACTATTCTTGATCCCTGGCAACCACTAATCTCTTCTCCATCTTGAATAACAAAATGTCATTCAAGAATGTTATATGAATTGAATTACACAGTATGTGACCTTTTGAAATTGGCTTTTTTTTTCACTCAACATAATGCCCTTGTGTATAGTTAGGTTATTTTGATTTTTATCCACTGTACCAATGTGTGTGTATGTGTATGTGTGTGTGTGTGTGTTTGTTTTTCTTTTTGAAACAGAGTTTTGCTGTCACCCAGGCTGGAGTGCAGTGGTATGATCTCGGCTCACTGCAACTTCTGCTTCCTGGGTTCAAGTGACCATCCTGCTTCAGCCTCCTCAGTAGCTGGAATTATAGGTGCATGCCACCACATCTGGCTAATTTTCGTATTTTTAGTAAAGACAGGGTTTCACCATGTTGGCTAGGCTGGTCTTGAACTCCTGACCTCAGGCGATTGGCCTGCCCTGGCCTCCCAAAGTGCTGGGATTACAGGCATGAGCCACCACACCTGGCCCAGTGTGTTTTTTAATTGGTTTATTTGGGCCATTTATATTTAATATAATTACTGATATGTTAGGACTTACATCTACCACTTTAGTTTTCCAGTTGTCACTTTGTTTTTTGTTTCTGCTTTATATATTTTTTTTATCTTCACCTAGGTTACTTGAACAGTTTTATAATTCCGTTTTGATGTATCTATAACATTTTTTAGTTTATCTCTTTGTATGGATTTTTAGCAATTGTGCTATTATGCATACATACTTATCACAGTTTGCTGGTGCCAACTTTTATCAGAGTAAAGTACAGAAACTTCCCTCTAAGTGTCTTTACTTCCCTCTAAGTCTCTTTACCATCTCTTACTTATATGATTATCTTAAATATTCCCTCTATATAGGTTGAGAACCATAATTTTTTATCTACTTGTCAAACATAATGTAAACAACTCAAGAGAGGTAGCAAAATCTATGATATTTGCTCACATTTTTGCTTTTTTCATTATTCTTCTTTTCTTCCTGTTGTTCTAAGACTCCTTTTTTCAATCATTTTTCTTCTGGTTGTAGAGGATTTCCTTTGCCATTCATTTAGGGTACATCTGCTAGTGAGGGTATATCTGCTAGTGACAAATTCTCTTGGTTTCCTTTGTCTGATGGTGGGTAAAGAAAAACTTTATTTCTCTTTCATTGCTAAAGGATGATTTTACTGAATGTAGAATTCTACAGTTGATAATTCATTTTGTTCAGTACTTGGAAACTGTTGTGCTGCTTCCTTCTGGCTTCATGATTTCTCATGAGAAATTATGCTTTCTTCTTCATCTCTTTGTAAGTCCAAAATATATACATTTTAGAGACATTTTAAAACTGCCCTGATGCTTTCAGATTGCTCTGATGTTTTCATTTCACCTGGAAGAAATCATATTCCTCTTGCTTTTTAAGCAGTATTCCTAAAAAATAATTTTCCTTTTCTTCTTATGTTTCGAAATTTTAATTTTCAACTCCTTGTGAGTGGAAATTTTCTCTCCTTTATGCTCATTCTTCCTTGTTAATGTTCTTGAGTCTTTCTGTATTCAGTACTATATATACTTTTCATCTAGAATGAGATCGTAAGTGGGACATCAAGGACTCCTGTTTTATGATGATACTAGAAGTAAAGCAGAGGCAATTACCTAGCTTGTGGTGGCTTGTTCTAAGATGTCCACTTTCTCCCATCTCACTGGATACACAGATCAGTGCCTTTTCTCAACACAGATGAGAGATCCCTGCTTCCACTTCCAGGCAGCAAGTCTGGCCTTTGTCACTTCTTTCACACAAAGTCAGTTCAGCTGAGAGATTAGAAGTTCTAGTTGCCTTGGTCAACTTCTGGATCTAAAGACTTTCAGGCCCCTGGTTTCCAACCTGCTTATTGCATTTTGCTTTTCTTGTATTTATGGTCCTTGGAGATGTTTAACTAATTTTCAACTGTGGCTTTATCTTTTTAGTCATCTCTTTTTGTATTTAATCTGCCATTGCTATTGCTTTTGAGCAGAAGTGTCTTCAAAGCATGAACTTACAAGACTGTTTCTATTGGAAGTCCTCCAATTTCCACTAAACTGACTTTTTCCCTCACATTTCCAAAATAGCTGCCTAAAATGAAGACTCAAGTGACCCTCTGTTATCTAAATTCATCAAAAGTCTGTATCTTTGGAGTTTAGTCTAAGAAACTGAGTCTCTTCTTACCAAAGCATTCTATATATGGGTCAGTGCTCTTTAGCAGCCAATATCCTGAATAAATTATTCATTTCCATGGTTTTAGTTATTGTCTAAGGCTAGTTTCTATAAAATTATATATCTGATTTGACCTTGCCTACCACTTATTTTTAATTTGTCTTATACATATTGTCCTTGAAATAGATATCTTCCCAATCTCTAGAAACCAACAGAGGGAATTCATACATCCTTATTTTTCCTCTAAGATTCCCTTTGAGCTACTTAGGCAATATTTATAAGAATTTGAGTGTCTGTAGCATTTGAACCTAGTAAAATGATTTTTAAAAATGGAAGTGATGGATTCTGCCTTAAAAAGTTTGCAAACTGAACACTTAAAAATTGTTAAAAGTATTTATTTAGCACCTACTGTGAGCAAATAATTGCACTACTATTGTAATTTGGAATACAGAGAAACAGCAAACAGATGGTCTGGTTTTATGAAACACAGGCATTAAGATAAATTTATTTGACAGGTTGTTATTGTGTGCCAGCTTTGCTATTGTGCTTAGAGGTGTGGAAAAGTCAAACATGGAGGATAATCCTCATTCTTTTACAGGTTGCCTGGGGAGATAAAAACACTAATGGACATGATATAGGGTATATGGTGATGAGTTCTATGAGACAGGAGTAAAGGAAGTGCTGTGGGTGTTGGTTGGGGAAGAGATGAGTTCCAATTGAGCATAGGGGAGACATGAATTGGGAAAGATTTCCCAGAGGAAATGCCATTTGAACAGAACTCTGAGGGATAGTAGTATTTGGTATGAGGGCAGGAGTTTTCTGGATATGGGGGATAAATGCACAGAAGCAGCAAGCTGGGGGATATGTATAATCAAACAGATACTAGTGGTATTTTCTTTTATACTTTGTTCCATTATCTCCCCACATTCAGTCAGTAAATAAATCAAGGAAAAGTGCTCCCATTATTATGGACTTATTTGAAAATTGTTTAACTCCTCATTTTTTCCTCTAACACATTTTTACTTGCATCAGCTTTCAACAACTTCAACTAAACTTTGAAATATTCTCTTTGTAAGCTCACTCTTGCCTTTCCTTGTATCTGTTTAATTGGCCCTATGTAATAATTTGAAGTGATATTTTCATGACCTTGTTTTTAGTTACATTGCCTGCTTTCTAATCATCACTCTCTGTTGCTCTTCAAAATACACACAGAATTCTGACAGTAAGAAAAAAATGTACTCTTAGGGTTACTTATTTGTATTTAGTGATTTTTTATTTTTCATGTTTTTATTAATGGGCTTAATTTTTAAAGAGTTTTAGATTTACAGAAAAATTAAACAGAGGGCACATTGAGTCCCATGTAGCACCTTCCTCACACATAGTTTTCCTATTCTTAATATTCTAAGTCATTACTATTTGTTACAATTAATAACCCAATAATGATGTATTTTTTATTAATTGAAATCCATAGTTTATTGAGATAATTTTATAATGCCCTTTTTTCTGTTCCAGAATCCCATCTAGGGTACCTCATTACATGTAATTATCATGTCTCCTTAGGCTCCTCTTGGCTATGACAATTTCTCAGACTTTTCTTGTTTTTCATGACCTTGACAGTTTTGAAGAGTACTGGTCAGCAATCTTGTACAATGCCCTTGTCTTGGAATTTATCTGATGCTTTTCTCATGACTAGACTGGGCTTAAGTGGTTTGAGGAGGAGGCTCATTGATATAAAGTCCCACCTTCATAGCATCATATCAAGGGATCAACACAAATTATGACTTGTGTTGACCTTGGTCACCTGGCAGAATTAAGTTTCCCCACCATAAAGAGACTCATTTCCTCCTGCTCCTTTTCCATACTGCACTCTTTGGAAGGAAGTTATAGTCTGTACTTAAGGAGTGGGAAATTGTGCTCTCATTTTTTCATTTTTTTATTCCTCAAAACAAACTATGAGAAAACGAGGAAGGCAGAGTCAGAATTATTATTCCTCCTCTTTTCCATTTCACACATGAGGAAAACTCTGAATTTCAGGAATTTTACGTGGCTTAAGTGTGGTCACGACAGACAAATGGAAGAAACAGTATTAGATATCATGTATGCTCTCCAGTGCTTTCTCCAAGACAGATTTTTCTGCCAGCCTCAACCATGGCTCTTTAGGTTTTCCTTAGTGTTCTGTCTGTGCATTCTGCCCATTTCTTAGTACTTACAGTTCTCATTCTATTATAGTTGACTTTTGCTTATTTTTTTGACAATGTTCTTCGTGTTTCCTTTGCTCTTACACTTCATTTTTGTAGGCACTTAATTTTTTATTACAACTAGTTTTCCAAAATTGAATGAGATATCATTGACTAAGACAAGGAGACTCTGGGTGTTTATAGTTTATGTGTGTATCCACATGCATTCTCATTGTCCTGTTCCTTTCATGAATTTAAATATCTTAAGAGTATTCTAACTAATCAATACTCAAAACAGAAATTTCTGTTTCTATCTTCATCTTTAATGATGACAACATTTCTTAAAATGTTTTACTTAAATGAGTTTTACATTTTCCTTCCAAACCAAGAAATTTCTTCTTTCAGACTAAGTGGTCCTTGAGAAATGGAGAAATATAGACAAGATATGGCTGGAGTAGCTACAAAAGCCTCTTTCAGAAAATTTATATTTTTTGATAATGGATAATCTGCTAACAAACTGATTTTGTTCAACCCTACTCCAAAATAGTATTTTTTTTTTCTGGTTTGATGAGAGAGCTAAACAATATTTGAAGACAGGGGTATATTCTTATGTTTCATGTGCTATCCAGTTTCCTAAAGACTTCTGAGACTGCCAATGGGGTCAGAATTTGAGGCCCTGATGAAAAAGAAAAGAGATATTATTGAGGACATTTTTATGTTTTTATGTAAAGAGCTGGCAAGACTTGCATATATTTTGGGAGTCTTCTCCTTTGGTTATAACCTTCTTGGTACAAATTAGAGAGAAACTGTATTTGTGGTGGTCTGTGGTCCCATTGCATGTGCTGATGTGCACAGTGTGTGTGTGTGCATGCATGTGTGTCTATATGAGCTTCTTGGGAAGCAGAAAACATTAACCTCCCCAATTTAGTAACAATCTATTAAGAAAAATAGAAATACATTTAAATCAGTGAATCTCAAGAAAACTATGATCTGTTGTTGGCTTCCCTTGTACTTTTGTCTGAGTCAATGTTACCTGAAAAGTGAGTTATTTAATTTTCACTTTTCAATTTCAAGACAAGAATATAAGACTGATTTTTTCAATCCTTGCCTTCGCAACATAGATAATTTAATAAGCATAACTCAACAGCAACAACAGAACAAACGTTTTTTCATTGAAATATTTAATAAGTGAAGCCCTCATAGTTGCCTTGGGAAAACACTGGTTTAGTGGATGTTGTAGTGAGACAGTAGGAAAAGTAAAAATCTGAATGATCAGATCCCATTGTGTTTCTAAAACATAAAGTTATAGGTCCTGGATTGGATTTTGTAAATTCCTAATCAAAAGCAAAATATTAAGAAACCCCACTGGTATTTAATAATCCAATGGATCACAGTACCACATTGTTACAGTGGATCATATTTGATATTTTGTGATAGCAAAAAAATGTTGCAGACAGGATTGTTCAATTTAATATATTCTTAGCTGCCTGAAAATGCCCCACATACTTACAGTTATTGCATCAGACACTTGTGATTGCCACACTAAACTGTCTGTCCTCCCTTATATAAAGAAAGTACAATTTATCAGAAGTTTCCATAACTTTTTAACATTTAGTAACCAAGATATCAGATTAGAATAAACGATGGTTCCATATACTATTCCCATTCTAGCTGTTTAGTCAGTTTGTTCTCTTACTATATGAAATACCAACTTCATGCATGGTTGGATTTATGGAGAAATTATACTACATATATGTATATATTTGTGTGTGTATATATCCACATACATACATATACTGCTTTTTGTTATAAAAGTAATACATGCTCATTATGAAAAGAAAAGCAGTACAGTTAGGGATAAAACAGAATATGTTATTCAGTCACCTCAGGATAACTACAGTTAATATATTGGATAGTCTTCTATGCATATATGTATCACTCTATCTACATATATCTATCCTTTATTAAATAAAAATACCATTCATTTAGTTTTGAAATATTTTTCACTTACATGGCATATATTTTCATGTCAATACAGATCTACATCATTGTCTTTAAGCAGATATTCTTTGATGAACTTCTCATTCAGTTTTTGGATCATGGGGTTAGTCTTTGAGCCTTGGGCCTAGCATAAGGATCAGGAAAGGGGAACTAGGTCAAGAAGCCAAGAGGCAGATGCCATACAATGTAGGTGACAAAGTGAAAAAGAAACCCAGCCCAGAACATCTTCCTGCTGTGGAAGGGGCATGTGTAAGCATCTCTTCCTCCACCTCACCACTCCACACAACCCTTCATACACAGCACAATCATAAGAAGCCACCCAAGCACTGTCATAAGAAATATTTGATGGAGCAATTAGTTCTTTCCAGATACATATCTAGAGAGGGTACTGCCTTCCTTGTAGTCATAGTGATTGGACTGAGTGGGAAAGGAGATTTGATTTGGGTAGTGACAAACTTGAGGAAATTTGACAAAGACTCTCATTAATGGATAGCAGCAGCAGCAGCAGCAGCAGCACAATCAATGAGGAGAGGAGGATGCTGACACCTTAAGTGTAAGGCTGATGACACCTAACTTTGTTCCAAGAGTCACTTCCCTGGCCCCCTTTCTGAACTGCTGAAAGGTGAGAAATCTGGGATGTCAAGAAGAAAGCTTTTTCTATACCTTTTTTAAACCTTTGGGAGAAGGTTATATCAGAAGGAAACCACTCACCTCTGTCCTCCTCTCCTTCCTAGCTGTAAGCTATAGTTTCTGTATAAGGCAATTATTAAAACATTTTTATCTGTGTTGTTGAAAATGTTAATATATGTATTACAAGAAAGAATATTACATGCCTAATACATTATACCTATTTCTCTTACAGAAATAGATGACAAGAGGGTGCCCAACACACAAGGGGAAGTAAGTTTTTAAAAATATTTTTGTATAAATGTGTTCAAATCAATTAAAATGCAAAAATTTGCTTGATTTGATGTGATATAAATAATATGATACAACTGTAATAAAACTTTAGATTGCTCCTTCTGACTGAATAAACAGTAATACAGTGTCATTAAAATCTCTGCCTCTCGGTTACCTTTATTCTCTACCTATGTAATGCTAACCCCTGAAAAAACTTTTAAAATAAAACATCACTTTTAATGGCAAAATATGGTATTGACAACTTCAATTTATTGAGTGATTATATATACACACCACAGGCTAAGCCACGTAATGTTGGAATCCCAGAGCAAGGAGATGAGGGTGGAGGGATGACACCTCTTAAAGGGTCTTCTGGTATGTGGAACCAAAAGTCTGAGGCCAGAGTCTAGGGGGACTGAAGTCCTCCAAAGCCTGAGTAACTAGATCCAAGGGGTTCACCTAGAAATGTACTCAGATTTAAATTCAGCAGGCTGTCTGAACACTGTCACTCACTATTCCCCCCACGTACATGTGTAGGAATTTATATAGAAAATAGGAACCAGGAGAGGTTAGGAGAGTATATAACAGAGAATGTATGAAACACAAAGTGAATAAACTAGTTCCCAGAAATGAAATGAATATTGAATAGGATGCTGTACAGTTACTAATCAATTCCCTTGATCGCAGGAGTAGGCATACAGCAATACTTAAAGAGAAAAATGTAGAATGGGCAAAATATCAAATAGTGTATCACAAGACTTTTCTGAAAATTTTGTGAGATAGCGAAAGTGGAAATGCTTTGAAAACTAAACTCTTACATAAATACAAAGTACTTTTTATTAGTAAGTTTACACTGTGTTACTAAACAACAACAACAAAAAATTTCTGTAGAGTTGATTTTCTAGTTGATCTTTAAATATGTGTGTGGAAGTAAACATTAAAAATTCCTAAAGTGATTGCTTCTCAAAACCAGCCAGATGTGACTGAAACAGTGTAAGTGCCCCAGAAATGTCAATCATCCACACATTTAACATTAATGTAGAGTCACCCTGTCTATACCTGTGCATAGTATGTGGGTATCACAGAACTCTATTCTGGAGAAATTTGCTTATACTATTTGCTCATCTGATATGGATTTGGTAACTGTTTTGTTGAAAGTTTTAGTTTTCAGTTGATTGCTTCTGCATCAGATAAACAACATCTTGATGATACCTTTGAGGGCAGTTAATCTTTAGTAAGCACAAGGAAAGATGCCTCAAGCTCTGTTTACAACTTTGTAAAACAGTTTCTAGTTTCTTTCAAACCTTGTACATTATGTTCTTCCTAATGTGCATAGCAAGCCTGGAACAATCTTCAAAAAGTGTGTTGTAACTATTTACACTTGAGCTTTTCAAAGCAAAAGTAATTGCCCCAGATGCGAAAACTCATTGATTAAGACCTGTACCCTTGCCACATTAAAACATAAATCAACATGCTATTAAAATGGAGTCTTTGGCATTTTCCAGTTGGGGGTTAGACCATATAATTTATTAAACGAATAATATGTATATCCATTATATAGAGCTCTGTATCCTTATCTGTATTTTGATCCTGAAATAAGTTCTTATTTTTTGTCATTTTGAAATGCAGAATCTCTCCTTCAATAACTTTATCCCGATCCAATAATGCTTAGGTAAGAGTGTCACACAGCAGTTTTCTTAGGAAAGGACTTATCTTTTAAACATATGAAGAATGTTACCTCAACGTTACAATTTCAAGTAACTGGAGGTAATAGTTGAACATGTCAATTCAAGATGGCTATAGACTGCTCTTACTTTCCAAGGATCCTCATTGTCCCCCTTGAATCACTCAGTAACCCCACGAACAGATAGTATTATTCCCTGTGTTGGAATATACTTTGTCATGGAACTCAGACTGTTTTTTTCTCTCAAATGAAAAGGATTGGTGTCTCTTTTTCTCTTCCTTTTTAAAAATAAATTAATGTTATTAGGTAGGAAAGTAAAATGATTTCAAGGCTGCCGTGAATGAGGAATCTTATGATTAAGTAGACCCTACAACTCCATATATTTCTTAAGTCTGTGATATCACTAACGTGTATATAATTTCTCATTAATTAGAGTCTATTTCATGACAGGGAGAAATCAGAAAGCTTTTCATAACACGGCACAGTATTTATTTCCCTCACCGGTCTGATGGCATCGTATTTTGTAGGCAAATCTAAGGCTTTTACTTTTTTCTCTTTCTCCACAGTCTCAGAATGCATCCCCTAAGCAAAGGAAGCAGAGTGTGTACACACCACCCATCATAAAAGGTACTGTTCAGGTACTGTTTCGGGTTGTCATGAGTGCTGAATCATGGCTGGTTGGCCATCTGTTCTCTAAGACCACACATTTGATGATAAGCTAGATCTAGTCTCAGCTCTGCAACTTAGCAGTGTGATGTTCAGTAAGATACCTTATCTACTTAAAACTTAGTTTCATCAAGAGTAAAATATGGGGTTGAATAAGAAATAACTAGGGATCTCAGAATTTCAGTCTAGAAATTCAGAGTTTCCAAAATAATGACAAAGATTTTTTTTTTTACCCTTATTCGCATACTTCCTTAAAGAGATTTTTCCAGCAGCCCTAATTACTCTTGCCAGTGTTGGCAGATGATTACCATTTTCCTCTTGGCTAAAGCAAAGCAGAATAACTTGAATTTCAGGGAGACTGAGTATGAAGTTTTGCCTCATTGTCTTGTGTCAGGAGCAGCTCTGAGAATCTCAATCAAACAGCTATTCACTGTACATGTCACTCCTACTGAAACAACAACTAAGGATCTAGTTCAGATTCTGGAATTTTCCCCGGAATTGGAACTACTAAAAGAAGACCCATCAGTATCTTGCCCAATATCGGTTCCAGGGAAAGCATCTCTTATTTCTCACACTGAAATGGCCCTGATTTGAGGTAGAGTCTGTCCAGTCTACTCTCTCATGTTTTTTCCAGTCCGGTGCTTGGGCTGTGGGCCCAGTGGTTGATCATGCTCACTTTGTCCAGCTCAGTTTCAACTGCATGAGAGGCCAGCTGAGCAGCTTCCTCTGGAGTTTGGAGAGAGGGCTAAATTGGGAGTGAAATTTCCCGCTCTGTATTTGCTCTAGATTTGGAGCCTATTCAGGGAGGCAGGATATAAATGGACACATTAATAGCTACTTTCAGTAAACTTCCTTCCTCATGCAGCTATAAAACACCGTGTTTGCTTGTTCATAAGACTGCAGTACAGAATACAATCATCAGCATTATAGTTTATTCCAGGGTAATTATTGAGACTACTAGGCATCTCTCTCTGAAGATAAGTTTAATCACTTTAAAGATATTTTCCCCATTGTAAGTGATTTTGTACTTTCAAGACACATAAGTTTTGGCATGAATGGGCAACAAGGAAAAATATATGTTCACTCATTTAATGATTTCCTCTGCTCTATTTTAGGTTCGCTTAAACTAAATAAAGTAATACTGTTCTCATGTCCTCAGAGAATAATAGTATTTATTTTTAAAGGAAAATCTTAAACTGAAAGTCTCAAGGGCTCATGATGTTCATTATATTTAATTCTCAAATATCAAAAGAATGTGGGATCCTGACATTTAGGGAAGTTAGTCCTATTATACATTTTTGCATAAAGCCTTATACTGTCAAGTCCCCCCAAGATACTCATTTAATGATAATCATTTGTGGTCATAAGTTAATGCCTTGAGAAAGCACAGTAATTGTTTCAAGAGGATATCAGGGTATTATCACAAGTCATGTAGGTTCTCATTTATAACCAGTAAATACCTTTGGAAGGCCCTGCTTATGATAAAAGAAAAGAGAAAGCTAAATGCACGTATTTTATTTGGTTTACTGGTCCCTAAGAGCTAGAAATAAGTATTTTAAGACAACATGAGACAGTAGTAACATATGGCATGTTGTGAGCATTTTAAAACGCTTCGGTTATAAGAAAGATGAATGAGCAAAGGAAATGTTTTGAAGATCTTAAATATAATGATACAATTGCTCTGAAATGTATAATTCTTCAAATTTCAGTGGAATGGAACATGTAATTATTGAGAGTAAAAAGATTTGCTGAGGGCATAGTAGTACATGCCTGTAGTCTCAGCTACTTGGGAGGCTGAGGTAGGAGGATGGCTTGAGCCCAGGAGTTGGAGGCTATACTGCACTATGATCATGCCTGTGAATAGCCACTGCCAGCCTGGGCAACATAGTGAGACCCAGTCTCTAAAAAAATTTCTAAAACGAAAAAAGGAATTTGTACTCATAGATTCTTATTCTACATCTTGTTGCCATTTGTGAATTTTTAAATGACTGATATCTAAATATTTCAAGATATCTATTAGGTCTTTGTCTCATACTAAATTTTCTTTTTCCAGGTTGAAATATCTTGATGTCAATTATACCTGTTATTTAGTTATTTTGCCTTCATTCTTGATCTTCTAATAAGCTCCACTTTGCCTATATCATTCTAGAAGTCCATCATTCAAAATGAACCTAATGGTTAAGATGTGTTCTGATCAGAAACTTTTGGAGACTTCAATTATGCCTGAAACCTCCTTCAACCCAGATACTTTAATTCTATTAATGCAACCCAAAATCTTAGCAGCTTTTTGTGGCAGCATTACACATTGTTGACAAACAGTGAGATGACTCTAAAATCAAAATGTCCAAGTATTTTACAGGTACAGCTTTCCATATTATTCACCATGTATTCCCCATATTGATGTCTTAAATTAGTTTATATCAAAAACAATACAGTACTGTCATCCCAATTGAATTGCCTATTGTTGGAGACAGACTGTTACATAGGCATGTTATATTTTGTATCCTGATTCTGTTATTCACTCTATTTTCAACTATCTCAATTGTGTGCCATCACAGATAAGATAAACCTATTTTGTTATTTTTATCTGATCCATAACAAACATATGAAACAAAACACAGCTAAAAGAGAGCCCTGCAGCAGTCCACATATCCCCCTCTAATGCATATTGATCCCCTTGTTGCCACCATTTAACCGTTTATCAAATAGACTTATTATATCAGGGTTCCATCCCTTCATCAGAGGTTATCATCAGCACTCCTATTAGATACATTGTTGTATTTCAGATACCTTGTGCTAACCATGAGTCATAAACTTACGATATATATTGTGCATTAAAATGACAGAAGTTGAAGTTTGCATAGAAAACAGACTTTTTCATTACCTTGTGTAATATAGTGTTTCATGATTATACACATGGAAAGTTCAGATTATCAGAAAAATGACAGCTAATGACTAATACTCGTGTACATTTCTCTGGTGTTTATATGGTGGTCAGCCCTGTAATTTACAGAACAGCCAATTAAATTATTGTTGGACTGCTTGAATTATGTTTTCAGAAAAGTGGATTTGAATGTTAGATAGGAAGTGGCTGACTCATTTCTATCCCCATTGTGTGTGTGTGTGTGTGTGTGTGTGTGTGTGTGTGTGTTTTACTGGAATGCAAATGCCTTCTACTGAAGAAAGCAAAGTGCTATTGATTTAAATGGAAATTTGAACATTAAACAAAGCAGCTGACTTAAAAATGACTTTGTACAGCAGGGCCTATTAGTATTGCATTACCATTCTTAATGCATAGCCAGTCAGATTTTTCATTTATTTCTGTAAAACATCTTTTTCCTCCCATTCTTCATAATTTCTTGTAAAGACTTCAGTGTCTAGACAGTTTTCTTCTATGTCAAAAAGACTTCTTCTCATATGTCAAAAATACCTTTGAATGCTCACAGAATTTTAACACTTAAGCTTTTTTTTTTTTTTTTTTCCTCCAAGGATGGCTATGATCGTGATTTTTTTTTTTCAACCTCTTCTCATAATAAAGCAATAAATACAAATACAGAATAAATCAGAGAGCAAACCAACCTGGCCCAATAAGAAGCCTAACTTGGATTTTGGAGGGTGGAAGATGAAAGTGGCAAGAATAGCAAGGTTAAGACATACTTCAGATCACCAACTGAAGCATGATCTTCCAATCAGGGAAAACTGTTGATCATGGTGATTTCCTGGAACTCAATATGAAAAGACATGGACTTTGGTGGACAAGCTATCATGGTTTCAACCTCAATGCCACCACTTATTAGCTGTGCAACCTTCAGAAAATCAATGGGTTGTTCACCCCGGAAAACAACAAGAAAGAAAAATACATTCAAATATGTTGGATGTATCTGGGAAGTAGAAATGAAGATAATGACCCAAGCCACACAGTTAAGGCAAGCCACATATACATCTGCAGCAGGAAGTGTAAAGGGAAGTTTTACTGGCACAGGGGCAAGTTCATGTAAGCTGCTTGGAAACAGAGTTTATTGGTTTCGGACGCTCAGAGCCAGATTTGGCATCAATTAATTGCCACTATAATTAAATGACAATTTAATTACATTGCCGGACATACCTGTCCAGTAACGGCTGCAGAGGCCATTACTGAACCGGTGTTATTTTGAGAACATCTTATCTGAATTGCAGTAGTCCTAAAGAAAGAATTTCTTGTGGGGTTATTTTAGCAAGTCCTTGAGGCAGTCTTTATCTCAGCCTTGCCAGCATGAACTCCTCCTTTTGGCTTTTTGCTTTAATGTGTTTGGGCCTGACAAAAAAGTGATTTCATCATAGTATCTGCAACTTTCACAGGGTTAGCCTGTCTCACTTCTCTCATGGGGAAAATGAAAGTGTTGCTTACCACACAGGATTGCTGTAGGGACTGAAGGAAACATAACGTGTAAAGAAAATGCTTAGATCAGGCACACAATATGTGGAACTACTTTGAATAATTATTTGAGCCCTGAATTGAGAGTGGTGAATACTCCTCCTCTGTCTCTGCTTCACCCTGCAGCATGAAGGAATGATTCTGAGAGGGACAGAGGAGAGGTGGAAGGACTTCCAGGAGAATGAAATAGCTTTGTTCTCATCCCAGTGGGAATTGAAAAGTCAGGTTTAAGATGCCTAGATATAAAATCCATGTGGATTACCACACTTGCAATATTCATTCCACTTTTATTTAGCACCAAGCCTCAGGTAGGTGTGTGAGGTTTATCTTCAACATTTTGCTTTCTTTTAAACAAATGTGGCTTTTCCTTTATGTCACTTAGCTCCAGTCCTCAGACACCATGCCCCTTATTTTCCGACTATTATAACATTCCTGTAAGAGATACTGATATTTAAATTAATAAACCTTGTATTTCAAAAAAGCTGAAAAACAAAATGATAGCTGGTGGTGAATTTTGGGGTGCTATAGCAGGTTATGCAATAAATATTTCTTGCCAGAGGGATGGAAGGAAATCATCACACCATATAAATGCAGCCTACACTTAGGCAGCGTAGGTAAATTAACCATGACTATATTGGAATGTGACCAATTCACTCTTCCTGATTTCAAACCTCCTTATAATTATGACTCAAAAAACTCTCAAAAGGAATAGACCAGCTGTAATATCCTATTCTCATTACCCGTTGCACATTGAAAATTGAAGGCAGGAAGAGAAGGCAGCAAGATCTCTTAGCTTCTCATCAGGCGTCTCCACCACACTACATTCCTTTTATAAACACTCCTGTCCCTCTGTGGGTGTTCTTCAGGTATTCATCACATTTGCCTTTCTAAATCTTAGCTTATTTGTTTGTGCAGGCTCAGTCTGCTTACTGTGTAGGGTGGGGCTTATGTATGCCGCTCAAGAAACATTTTGACAGATTTCTAGATAACAGGGAACATTCTAAATATATACAAGTCTTGCTTGCTTTTTTTTTTTTTAACCCAAGTAAGCTCCTATTTCCAGACTCACTTCCTTTGCTTCTCTTTAATTTCTTCCACTGAGTTTTATGCTCATCTTTCCTTATATCTTTGGATGTGGAGGGTGGAGTCAGGTTAGAGAAGCAATTTGAGAATGTACCTTTCTTGCAAGTCACTAAGATGTCTTTTTTTTGGAGGTCAACATTGAGAGAGAATGAAGGAAGAGGAAAATACCAGCAAGTATAAGTGAACTTCATCTTTTATGACATTGTCGTGGGTTATTAGGTTAAAAAGTCTAAAAGATTTTGAGATAAATCAAATTGCAAATTTATAATCGAGTCCAGTAACTTAATTAATCTCATGTGATGTGACTTAAACATTTGAAAAAGAGAGCACCATTTGTCAATATGGTTCCATTCATTTGTCTCTGTATATGTACCTATTTTAAAATTAATTAATCTTTTAAATTTATATTTCTCTGTATAAATAACATAACAGCTTTTAAAATTGCTTTCTATTTGAGAAGCAGGGAAAAAGATAAACTTTTGCATTCGGTTTGAATAACTGAATCAAGAATCAGTTTCTTTAAATATTTCCCAAATAAGCAAATAGCAACGTTCAATTGTGTAAGTAGTAGTAACACACGGCCACAATCACATATGAGCCTTTACCATGTATGAAACGCTGCATTAAAGTGGTGTGGTTACAGAGGTGAAAAGCAGAGCCCTGGCCCTGTGGGAAACCAGTCTGGAGGAAGCAACATACAAGTGGATAGAGCATAACATGGTAAGTCCTTTAATGGGAATTTAGACAAAGACATCTGGGGATGGGAGGAAATTTGCCATAGGCTTACAGGACAGGAGGGTAAGGCCACTTTCAGATCACAGAAGGGACAGTCATAGTTACACCTAAGTCTGGAGAGTAAAATGGACTAGGTCTTGGAAAAGTGGAATACATGGCTTATACCATGATCATTCCTCCTGCTCATGCAAACTTGTGAAGCATTGATGATGATGCTGTAATGTGGACAGTTGAATTCTGCATGGACCATCACAAAGACCTTTGCTGCCATGCAAAGACTAAATAGGTCTCATTAATGGGACTATGCAGATAATATCACTTTCCAAAGCATTTTAAGTCTTCGTTCATTTGATTCCATTTTAAAATTTCTGCTTCACGTCTTTGTCTCTCTTCTTAATAATATTACCTTTAAAACAGAATAATTCCCAACTGAAATCACATGTTTTAAAGTTAGATTTTATATTTTAGAACAGGTTTGGATTTATAGAAAAGTTCTGAAGATAGTACAGAGAGTTTTCATATACCCCATATCCAGTTTTCCCTATTATTTATGTCTCATATTAGTATGGCACAGTTAAAATTGGTAAATCAATAGTTGTATAAGACAGTTCTTGTTTTGCTATAAATACCTGAGACTGGGTAATTTATAAAGAAAAGAGGTTTAATTGGCTTATAGTTTCACAGTCTGTACAGGAAGCTTTTTGCTAGCACCTGCTCGGCTTCTGGGGAGGCCTCGGAAAACTTGCAGTATGGCAGAAGGTGAAGTGGGAGCCAGCACTTTCCATGGCTGGAGTAGGAGGAAGAGAGGGAGGGGAAGGCGCTACACACTTTTAAACAACCAGATCTCACAATAACTCACTCACTCACTATCAAGAGAATAGCACTGAGGGGTGGCGCTAACCCATTCATGAAGGATCCACCCCTATGATCCAATCACCTCCCACCAAGCCCCACCTCCACACTGGGGATTACAATTGAACATGAGATTTAGATAGGGACACAGATCCACATCTTATCAATGTGTATGCGTTGTTATTAACTAAAGGCCATATTTTCTTTGTATCTATCTAGTTTTTTCCTAATGTCTTTTTTTCTGTTCCGGGAATCTATCCAGCATACCACATTATGTGCGGTTTCGTGTCTCCTTAGGCTCCTCTGGGCTGTGACAATTTTTCAGACGTCCCTTGTTTCTGATGACCTTAAACGTTTTGAGGAATACTGGTTAGGTATTTTCTAGAATATCCCTGTACCGGGATTGTCTGATGTTTTTGTCATGATTAGACTGGGGTAGTGGGTTTTTGGAAGAAAGATGACAAAGATAAAATAACATTGCATCCCATGGCACGAGGGGCACATACTATCAATATGGTGTATCGCTGTTAATTTTGACCTTGATCACCTGACTGAGGTAGTAGTTTTGGAGATTCTTCACTGTAAAATTATCCTTTTTCACTCCCTTTCCATACTGTACTCTTTGGAAGGAAATCGCTGTGTGTAGTATACATTTGAAGAGTGGGAAGCTGCACTCTACTTCCTTGAAAGAAGTGTCCTGTACACACATAAGTCATTTGAAATTCTTCTGCACAGATTTGTTTCTCCTCCTCCATTGATTTATTCATTTATTTTCATCATTACAGACACGTGGATATTTATTTTATACTTTGGATTATAACTCGATACTATATTACTTATTTTGTTGCTGAAATAGTTCCTGTTTTGGCCATTGGGAACTTTTTCCATTGACTCCTGTTCCACTGACATACTCCATGAATGTCAAGGTGTTGGTTTGCTTTTGCATATCCTTACTTTCTGGGACTACAAGATTCTCTAGGCTTTCCTGTCCCAGTCCTAGAATCTGCCTTTTCTCCAAGGAGCCCTCAAATATAATTTTAATTCCTATTTGAGTCAGTATTCTACGAAATGTATGTTTGAATAAGCATGTGGTTGCTAAAAATGGAGAAATCTGTCTCCTTGCAAAAATGTGTGTACACCATGTCCATTAATGTAGGAGCTATCAGTCTGCTAAGGTGTACACACTCCACTCATACTAATGCTAATAGGAGTTTCAGGAAGTAAAAACAATTCCTCATTACTAGAATAAGCAGATGCCATTTTTATGGACTTGCTCTCCTTCGTTTTATGCCTAATGGAGCGTTCCCTGATGTTTTCTGAGATGAGATTTGTATTATCCCTTTATAAATGTGGAATTAATAATAGATTGGTAGCCTTCTTGATGCTTAACTATTTGCTTTACTTAAAGATTTTTAAAAAGATGTTTATAATACCTTGTAGTTGTGTAGTGCTTCAACATATACAATGTTGTTTTGTATAATTATTTAGCTTTTATAGAAAACTATGAAAGGTAACTAAGATAGTTTATTTTGGAGGAAAGTATGGATTACAGAGGAGCAGGGTTCCTGTGTTAAGTATCCTTCCCTTTTACAAAACTAAATCATGACCTGAGACTTTTTTTAGGGTGTACTGTGAAGTTTTGTCAGAATAGCAACGGGCCTCATTTTTTCCATTTGCCCATTTATCCTGTTTGCCCTAACTAAAATACAGAGTCCATGCAACCTTATAACTTGATGGAAAATTTTTACAAGATCTTTTTATACCAGTGTTTTTACAAAATGCTTAGTACCTTTGTTTTTAATGATTTTTGTATTTTAAACTCATGTTATTGATCCTTATGTAATAACAATTTTGTACTCAAACCATACTTGCCTTTAATCTTGTCTCTCTCCAGTTTCTCCCCCTCTCCCAGGCAGCTGACCACACAAATCTGACTCTTTTGTTTTAGATTCCTTCAAGTGTTCATTAATTCCTTTAGAGTAAGTCCCTGGAAATGATGTACAGGGCTCTTTATGACCTTGCCTTTTCACTCCTGTCCAGCCTCGCCTCTGGCCACAGCCTCCTTTTATCCATGCTGCAGCAATGCTGAGCTGCATTCAGTTCTTTGAAAATAATAAGTGGTTTCTGGCCTCTATGCTTTTGTTCTGCAGTGTTATTTACATAGAGGTGTTTCTTTGTATGCCTTCCTCCCAGTTCTAAATCCTTTTAGCTGTGCTTCTTTGAGACTGAGAATGCATTTTATATACCTATATATGTGATATCTGTAATTCCTTCTAGCTAGACTGCGGAGCCCTTGAGGGCAGGGCCCATGTCCTATTTGTCTTCCAGGAACGTTCTGATTTGTCTTCTATTTGAATTTTAGAAGGCTCCTAGTCAGTGGTGAGTCAGTGAGTAAATAATCTTTCTGATTTAAAAATAAGCATATCTTGGCTTAGTTTTAGCCACATTGAACAAAATTATAAATTCTTTCACTGACTCACACCTTCATTCTAGACTCTAATAAAATGCTTACTGTCTATCTTCCAGGTCATTTATTAGGCTCTTTTAGTTCAGGATAAGCTAATACAGTCCCCGTTTATAAGAAAAATGTTGTCAAATGAAAAAGAAAGTTATGTAAAAAATACTTGTAAGTTCCCTGAGATTGATATGGACAGTGATATTAGAACACAGAGAAGGAAATGGCTGGCACTTCCTGTCACAGCTAGGGAAGACTGTACAGAAGAAATGAACTGCATCTGTAAGTTGAGGGATGAGTGAGATTTTTGCTAGAGAAGTGTCAGGGGTGGATTCCAGAAAGAGGATTTGGCAGACCTGAAGGCACAGAATGTGAATGGGCACATGAACTTTGAACACTGTGGACTGGGGACAGGACCTGTGGAGGAGAAAACACTGAACAGATGCAGGGGACTTGTCAAAGGTCTCCTGTGTCCTGTGCACAAAAGTTGGGATTATATCCCAAGACAATAGAGCACTTTTGGATGATTTTGAAGATTGCTTGATCTGTTGCCATATTTCTTGTAACTGTTTTGAAGATTTGGGGCCAGGGCTAAAGGACAAAATAGTTGATTCAGACTTAGTTTTTAAAAATTCTTCTATAATAGATTGTATTTGCCTCAGTTTATCTGCTTGTTTCCAGTGCTCTTATTTCTACAAGAATGGACAACTTCTAGCACCAACCTTTCTTTTTCTTTCATGCATTTAGACTTTCTAAGTAGAAGCTATGACTTTGAGATGCCAAAATACTCATCACATTATCGTCCAAAATAGATCCGTTGAAATCCCTGTAAAATGTGTTAAAATATAAAAATGTCAAGATAAATTGAGAAATTGATTCTTAGTGGGGCAAACTGAAGATAATATTACATTCTTCACAAACTTGTCCTGGTCTATAAAACTTGTCTAAACATTTTCCCTCCTAAAACTTTATATTCTTGCCTGAACTTCAAAAAGAAGCCTGATCTGCAAGATAATTTTAAGAACAGTTTTATTAATTCCTTTCTCAATAGGTTGTCGTGACAAAATACCCAACACCTCAGTTGTGGCAGAACTAGCTGCACTCTTTCTGTTGAGTGTTTTCTGTGGGACAGTAAAAGATACCAGCAATGCTGTCAAACAATATACAAATATTTATTAAACTTGTACTCTGTGCAACATTCTGAGATCTGTGTTACTTTAAACAAATTAACTACCAAATTCTAAACACCCTAGGTCAAATTTTGAGAAAGGTTTACAGTTTTGGATTTTTCACTAAGAGAAAAAATACCAAGTAGGATAAGAATGTTCAAAGGTTGCAGTTTCAGGAAATTGCTATGTGTACAATATAAAAATTATGTGATAAGCGTTGAATTTATGAGCTGTATTCTACATTGCATCCTTTCCGGTATAATTACCAATGGAAGCTATGTTCTACTTTTATTATCCTTGGTAGGTATACCAAAGCTATCATTTTATTCTTTTTCATGTATAAATTTGTCACATCTTATTTTCAAAACCAAACTTAAAATTATTTTAATTGACTTCCAACAGGCTATCTTAGGGAAAGATTCTCCCATGCTTTCATTCATATAATACCCACAAGGCAATTCAGTTCCAAATACAGCTGAAGCTAGAATTGTGATAGAGCCTCTGGAAGCTTGAAATGGCTATCATTTGCCTTCTGAATCTGAGGCCATTAGTCAGCCTATTACTAAATATTTACTTCTTAAAAGCCAGTTGGTCCTCTTACACCATGGCAGTCTAAGAACAAATGAAAAGGAAGTAGGAAGTAGAAGTAAGGTATAAGATGGCTGCAGGAGATATGAGAGCTGGCTGCCTGATGAGCAGAGGCAGAAACACATGAAATTTACATACCATCACTGTGTAGGGCAAAGATGATCAAAACAATGATTCAGTCATTAAGAAAATAATTGCACTATTTCTATTGTGATGCATATTTTAAAAGGCAGGAAAGTGGTTTGAATCCCACTTTTCAAAAGCGTTTTAAAATTCTTGTTGACTATTAACTCTATGCACTACTCTATGTCCATTTCAGGTTAAACTTTGAAGTCTGAGCATCCTACTTCAAACTTTGGAGTTTCCTTTTGGGTTTCAATTGACAATCTTGAGATGATAAGCTTTGCCTCAACTTACAGTACTTCTGTGAAAAATGTATTTTATGTATCAAAAATTGTCACTGGATAATAATGCTCACATTATGTAAAAATAGGTCTCAAAACATATTTTTGTATGGCAAAAATAAAAAAATTTAAAGTAGTTTAAATGTATTTTATTTTTTAGTATATACTTATAATGTACTATTTTATCTTTAGGTTTTACATTTAGTCCCACAGCTTATTATGTTGATTTTTGCCTTGAAGAAATTTACTCTGTGATTATGGGAATTAGTCTGGATCTTTTAGAACAGTTCTTAATATCTCTAAAGTTATCTATAAATCAAGGATTTTGAACATCTATAATAGAAAAAAGGGACCGAAAGGGAAATTCTCTCCTTCCATCTGTTCATCTTTTTTAAAAATGCAAGCAAGAAGTAGTTGTTTCTGTCTTTGATGTTATTGAGGAAATAATATATGTAAAAATCAGAGGAATGGAGGAAGAGAGCGTCGGATCTGTGATTTTGTACACTGCACTCGTTTATGCTTTAAGTCCTGATGGTTAACGAAGTCAATCAGCACCCCCCCCCCCACAAACCTCCTAACTCTACCATTATTCATTGTAATTCCCTCTTTGTGCAATAAGTTAATTAGTACTTTTACAATAATTTTCTTCAAAATACTTTTCTATTAATCTTCCTCAGTTATGTATGCCTGTAGTATCTTGCTTATGCTTTTTTCTACTACTAACAAACTTAATTGGATTTTAAATAACACATCTGTAAATTCTACCACGAAGAAATATGAAAGACTGTTATTTGCCAAAGATTTTTAGCCTATCTGATGTTGTATACTCCTTTGTACCAGTCTTACTCATCCTAAACTTAGTAAAAATAATAATGGAATTACTTTTTCTTTGAGCCTTTCTTAGAAGATGGTAGGCAGTGTCATTTCATTATTATTAATTGATTTTTTTTACAATTACTTGGGCGTACAAATGTGTCCTAGACATAATGAAAACTTCTAGTCTACCTTCAAATTTTTAGAAAAGTACTACGTGAATACTCATTTGAATAAATGAAAACGAGATCTCTTTTATGACCTCAAAGAACCTCAAAGAATGGCAAAATGGGTTTCAAGTTACAGATATTTAAACATTGCTACATTAAGCTGTTTGTTCTTTATTAACATAAAATGTCATAAACTTACTTTTTTTGGATTAAGATACATTTTGTGAGAACTGAACCATAATAAAAAGGAGAAACACCTGATAGTCTTAATTTTTTATGTGAATCAATTTTAATTAACATATAAATGTTTTGAAATTAGCTATGAAAATTGTCCAAAAAGTAAATATCACAGGGCCTCATTGGCAATGTCAAAGCTTTATTTCATTTTATTAAGATTAATTAATTGTCGAATTACCACATGTCCCATGTTTTACTTGTAAGGCCAAACCAAAGAATTCTTTGCATCTATATCAGCATTCTTAGCTTTTCAGACAGGCATTTTAATCCCTTCTGATCTCTGAGATAAATATATTTTTTCCCGTAATTATATAATTACTCAATAGACCAGAGCAGATCCCATGGAGCCACTGCAGTGTGTGCTGTATAAATAATGTGCTGTTCTACCTCTGATAATTGGCCAGTAGAGCCTCCTAGGAGTGTTTTTATCCCTTAAATAAACACTACATAGGCAAGGAGGGTTGACTCAGTATTTTCTTCATTGGCAATGAAACCAGAAGCGCTTCATATCCAGTGCTTATTAGATCATTTTAGAAAGAACACAGTGCTTGTGACCCTACAGCTCCCTCTGCTGGTCCACAAAGTTTAAAAAGTACAAGTAGAAAATAATGTTTAAGAAGTGGAACCCCGGCCGGGCGTGGTGGCTCACACCTATAATCCCAACACTTTGGGAGGCCGAGGCGGACAGCCTGAGGTCAGGAGTTCGAGACCACCCTGCCTAACATGGTAAAACCTCTATCTCTACTTGAAAATGCAAAAAAGTATGCAAAAAAAGTATGCAAAAAAATTAGTCGGGCTTGTGACGCACGCCTGTCCAGAGCCTGAGGCAGGAGAATCGCTTGAACCCGTGTGGCAGAGGTTGCAGTGAGCCGAGACGGTGCCACTGCACTCCAGCCTGGGCAAAAAGAACCAGAGCCCCTTAGGAGAAAAATGTGTCATTTTTGGTATGAAATGGGGTTAAACTAAAGGAATAAGCAACAGAAAATCTTATTTTTATGATTATTAAATTGTGAGCCACCTTACTCACCATCTGCCTTTAATCATCCAAGCATTGTGTATTCCTGTCATGTCTTGTTTTTCGCAGTAAAAAGCAGACTCTACATAGAGTAGGTAGGTATTTTTTTCAGGACAACCCTAACCAAAGTGAGCTTCATGAGTCTATCAGCCCCACATTAACAGCTCTGTTCCTTCATAAAGCAGATTATTATTCACAGGGGTCCTTAAGGTACCTTTACTCCGTATAAAGGGGTGGCGAATGAAAGATGTAAAGAAATGAACGTCTTCTTCAGACTGACCAGTTAAAATCCTGTGCATCTCATCTTTCTGGTATTGATAACCACCTTCATTTGGTACAGGCAAAAAGAACAGAAAGAAAGAGAACTGGAGTAGGAGAAACATGGGCTTGAATCCCAGCTCTGACAATTCAAATCTGTGTAGTCTACTTCTAGTTATTTAACGTTTATACTTTTTCTTGTTCACATCTATAATTTGAAGATAATCTCAGAGGGTCGTTGTGAGTGCAAAATAAAGTAATATATGTATAGTGCCCAATATGTAGCAGATGTGTTTCAATTGTAAACACAACTCCTGAGAAATCTGGGTTTGTGCCCAACCGACAGAATGACCCAGAGAATGTCAAAGGGAAATCATTTCCCTTCCAAACATTCTGAAAGTATGGCCAGGCAACATACAGTCAATCATATAAAATACAGAGTTTTATTTAAAGAAGTTAATGTGATGTGACTTTTCCATAGTTACACAATCTGTAATCAAATTCTATTTATTTTTTGATATGGAGACAAGATCAGAAATATAGTTGACTACAGAATTGTAGGTTCCAGAAATCATTAAATCAGGCTATAAAAGAAGCTATGTAAACACTATATTCTGATGAAGAGGATTTAGATAATGAGTTGTACATATTGTCATAGATTATTACAAATAAATTCATGTCTCTGATAGCTCTCTATTGCTACTTACATAGCAAATGTGTTTATTTTAGTATATTAGGTTTTGAAAAGACAGTAAACAATGGTTTTATAATCTAATAACTAGATAAGGGAAAGTGGTTTGAACCTAATGTCTTAGATATTCTGAACAACAGTTTGCCTTCAGGTAATGCTGTGCTGTGTCTCATTCCATATACACAGGTTAGGTCATTCTTTATTATTAGGTAATAAAAAATAATAGAGGGAGTATAAGTAGTGGCTAAATGCAAAAATCTGAAGCCTGAGAATCTGAGTTTGAATTCGAGTTCCATTTAACTGTCTGACCTTGAGAGAGTGGGTTGGATGCCTCATCTGCGCTTCATTTTCTTCACTTCTAAAATGGAGGTAATAAAAGTGTGCACTTTGTATCAGTTTTCAGGGACTGCCTTAACAGATTCCCACAACCTTGACACTTAACACAAAAGAAATGTTTCCTCTCACAGTTGGTGAAGCTAGGCATCTAAAAAACAAGGTATCAGTATGGCGGTGCTGCCACTGAAGGCTGTGGGGAAGATTCCTTCCTTGCCTCTTCCAGTTTCTGGTGGCCCCAGGTGTTCTTCAGCAAGTCCTCAGGTTCTTCAGCAAGTCCTGGGAGCAGAACTCGTTTCTATCTCACTCTTCACGTGGCCTGCTGTTCTGTGTCTCTCTGTGTTGTTTCCTTTTCTTATAAGGACATCAGTTACTGGATGTAGAGTATTGGCTATTTCATCCTGTCAGGCCTCATTTTAACTACATCTGCAAAGCCTTATTTTCAAATAAGGTCACATTCTGATTTTCCAAGTGGACATGAATTTTTGGAGGACACCATTCAACCCAGTACATACCTCACTGGGTTGTTTTGAGGATTAAATAGGTTGCTGTACCTAAAGCACTAGAACAATGCCTGTTGCAGAAGTTTTAGTTAAGGTGACTTCTAAAATTCCATGTATAGTTCAAGCCATTTTCAGTTTCACCTAAGTTACAGATGTCCCATTGCATATTTTCTCGATAGCACATCCCCCAATAGCCTGCTCTATCTTTAACTTCAGCCATCTAAAACTGTCTTTATGTTCATCCCCGAACGAAAACCAGAGGATCCCCCAATTCCTGTAAATGGTATCACTATCCCCCATTTGCTCAGATTCAAAGCCTCGACATCATTTACAACGACTTCATCTTTGTTGCCATAACTGAGTAATCTTTTGGTCTTGTAGAGTGGATCTTGAGAGAGGTTCACTTGTCACATTCTCACTTCCCCTTTTCCAGTTCAGGCTCTCTTTAACATTCACCCAGATGAAAAACAGAATAATACCGTAACACAGTACATCGTGTACATATAAATACACACATATTTCAGACAGGAACAGAACTATATTTCCTTTAATTCAGACTATGTGTCTCTTTAATGACAATGAGAAATATGAAATACAATATAGAGTAAGTTGGCCTTATTTAGTGGCTCTGCATGCAAGCTGACTCACTGTAGAAAAGGAGAAGGTTTAAAGGGAAAAAAAGGAAAATAGTAACTGCTTCTAACCCACAAAATTTAAATAAAGCCATTTTAATATGCATTGATTATGTTCAGCCATTTTATAGCTCTGGCTTCAGTTTTCTTATTGGTAAAATATGACCTTGAGAAAGTTATTTAAATTATCTAATCATAAAGAAACCTACTCATAAGATTTTCATAAAAATGAAATAAAAAACTGTATGTAAAATACTTCAACATGGCACTATGCCCCTCATCCATGGTTAATAAATACTAGTTATTACATATAATTTTAGCATCATATTGACGTAAACTCTTTAAAACTCTTGGACTTATTTGGTTGCTGCTTCATTTGATGATTAACTTCATTTAAAGCATATTTCCAGGTTTGATTGCATTTTAACAAGGGAGTGCAGTTTGCACTCAGTGTGCACAGTGGTTGGGAAGAATTTGGTGTCTACATCTTTAGCTGCTTTTGGGCAAATGGAGAGGTAAGTAGTATACTCTTTTTGAGCATAGTGCCAACTAGTGTCCATATTTATACAAAAGAGGGTTAAAGGGAACAAGAAAGAGCACACAGTAAACATTCAACAAATAGTGGCTATCAGTATTATATAATTTTTTTTCAAGTTTCAGCTTCCAGATGAATACAAATGAGTGCCTTAACCTCTTTCAGTCTTCTTTCAAAGAGAAGATTCAATACATTGCAGTTGCAGAAGTTATAGGAAGTAGCTAAACAGAGAAGAGTATAAAATTGTGATAGAAAATTTGAAATCCTTATATTTCTTTTGCTAGATTAGTCAACACATATTCAGCACCTATTGAGTGTTGATTCTGAAGAGCATTGATCAGATAAAAGTGATCATTTAGTAAAGCAAATGAGAGAATCTTAATTCTAAAGTACAGCTAGCAGAGTTAACTTAGAAGTGAACTTTGGTAACTTCTGGATGCCTTTTGTAAAAAAAAAAGTATTGTGTCGTATTGAAATATGTCATAATAAAAACTCCTGCACTTAGCAGGAATTACATTGACTATGTCTAATGTGTGTGGTTGAAAAGCCGCTTCAACCACTCGTCATGTACACCTCATATCCTGCCTGCATAAAAGGCTGTGCCCATTTCACTATGGATACAGATTAGTTTATCCTGCATATTACCAATTCCTTATGTCCACATATAAAGTCATAAATATCAGGGAGAAAAGCTTCATGTGCAGAAACTTTGTAGTTAATGGGAAAGCAAATACCAAGTTCTGACTACGTATCTCCCTATGCCTATTCTTTTTTTATTTTTTTAAAGTCTTTTTTATTCCTGAAGCTTTAAGAAATAAACAAAAGCTATTACTTTGACAAAGCAGACACCAACATAATGAGATTTGAGCAGGATTATGTATTTCCCTTTATCTACCACTCTGTTTTCCATAAGGGGACACAAAGACATTTTTTGCACGTAATCTTGTAAGCTAGTTAGGAATTCTCACTTCATCCATGCAAAGAATAGAAACAAACTCATAAAGCAACAGATGAATGCATGCATGTGAAATTGGAAGTCATTTGCATTTAAAGTGATATAACTTAGGTGATCAGAGGGGATGCAGTTAGGATAATATTTTCTTTCAGGACTCAAAGTTCTCAAAGGTCTCAAAAGAAAATATCTCACCTGGTTTTCAAGCAGGTTTCAAATTATGTTTGACAAACATGGGACATCATCTCTAAAGCATGTGTGCATGTGTCTGGTGTAAAATCAAGGTTGAAAAGTTACCCTGAAGGCCAAACAGACCAAGTTTTCTAAGTTTCTGCTTGGCCTGGTAAGACAGCCTTGGTCATGGAGGAGGCCTGATTCTGAAGACAGGGTCAATTCTGTCACTCACATTTTTTTACTGCCCTGCCTTCGCTGGCTCTGCATCTGAGTCGCGGAAAAACATAGACTCAAAAAGTGCTCAATATATGTTGATTACTCCAGCAATAGACATATAAGAATTTCAAGATTGATATATTTTAATAAAAGCACTGTTAAACATTGAAGGCCTAAGTAATATTACTAGAGGACCTCTCTGATCAACTATAACATACAGGCAGAAAGGACATCCTTTCCTGTGTTGCCCCAGACCACCCTTTGACTTGGTCACAGAAGAATTCCAGTTGACAACGCTTTACGGAGCAAAAAGGTACTTGCTGGGAAGCTGCAACACTTGGTGGAGTCTAATAACACCCAGCGGGAGACCATGGTACCCGGTGGGATGGAATCAACACAGCCTAAGTGGAATACAGGTATTTGGGGACACTGTTACATATGTATACTCTGAAAAGCCTTGGGACACGACCAGAGCGTAATAGATTTTTAAAGGGGCCTTAGGTGAGTCCTAGAGTCAAAAAGAGGTTTGAGGTATTTGTGATATTACAATCTCATAAATTCTCCAGGCTGCTAAAGTCTAGAAGTCAAGTTACAAAAGAAAGATTAGATTATTGTCATACTTTCAATTGTGTGTAAGTTTTTGGTTTGAGTCTTTAAAACAAAGAGTTGAATAATTAGGTTGAAAGTGAGTTTTTTCATATATATTTATTTTTATTTCAGTAGCTTTAGGGGTACAGGTGGTTTTTGGTTACATGGATGAATTGTATAGTGGTGAAGTCTGAAATTTTAACGCCGCCATCATATAAGTGCTGTATATTGTAAACAATATGTAGTTTTCTATCTCTCTCCCCTCTCTTATCCTCCCCATCTCTGAGTCTCCAATGTCTGTTACACCACTCTGTGCCATAATGTATACCTTTGAGTACCTATAGCTTAGCTCCCTCTTGTAATCAAGAATATATGGTATTTGATTTCCCATTCCTGAGTCACTTCACTTAGAATAATGGCCTCCAACTACATCCAAGTTGCTGCAAGACATTTTTTTCTTTTTTAATGCCTGAGTAGTATTCCATGGTGTATATATACCACATTTTCTTTATCCAATCATTGATTGATGGGCACTTAGTTTGGTTCCATATATTTGCAATTGTGAATTTTGTGCTGTGATAAACACATGTATACAGGTGTCTTTTTGCTATAATGACTTCTTTTCCTTTGGGTAGATACCCAGCAGCGAGATTGCTAGATCAAATGATAGATATACTATTAGTTCTTTGAGAAATCTCCATACTGTTTTCCATAGAGGTTGTACTAATTAAAATTTCCACCAGCAGTGTATAAGCGTTCTCTTTCACCACATCCACATTGGCATCCATGCTTTTTAACTTTTTAATAATTACCATTCTGGCTGGGGTAAGGTGGTATTTCACTGTGGTTTTAATCTGCATTTCCCTGATTATTAGTGATGTTGAACATTTTAAAATGTTTGTTTGTCATTTATGTATATCTTCTATTGAGAGCTATCTATTCATGTCATTTGCCCAATTTTTAATGGGATTATTTGTGGGGTTTTTTTTTATTTGTTTGAATTCTTTCAGAGTCTTGTTACTAGTCCTTTGTTGGAAGCATAGTTTGCAAGTATTTTCTCTCATTCTGTGGGTTGTCTGTTTACTCTGATAATTATTTCTTTTTCTGTGCAGAAGCTTTTTAGTTGAATTAGGTCCCATTTATTTATTTTTGTTTTTGTTGCATTTGCTTTTAGTGTCTTAGTCATAAATTCTTTGCCTAGGCCAATGTCCAGAAGAGTTTTTCCTAGGTTTTATTTTAAGATTTTTATGATTTCAATTGTTAGATTTAAGTCTTTAATCCAACTTGAGTTGATTTTTGTACGTGATGAGAGAGAAGGACCCTGTTTCCTTCTTCTGCATATTGCTATCCAGTTTTCTCAGAACCATTTATTAAACAGGGTGTCCTTTCCCCATTTTATGTTTTTGTATGCTTTAAGATCAGTTGGTTGTATTTGGCTTTATTTCTGGGTTATCTATTCTGTTTTATTGGTCTATGTATCTACTTTTATGCCAATACCATGCTGTTTTGGTTACTATAGCCCATAGTATAATTTGAAGTTGGCTAATGTGATGCCTCTAGATTTGTTCATTTTACACAGAGTTACTTTGGCCATTCATTTTTGTTCTTATTAATTCAAGGATTATTAAATTCAGGATTAATTTAAGGATTAATTTTTCTTAATTCTGTGAAAAAATGATGTTTTGATAGGAATTGCTTGAGTCTATAGATTGCTTTGGGTAGTATGGTAATTTCACAATATTGATTCTTCTAATTCATGAGCATGAGATGTATTTCCATTTGTTTATGTCACCTGTGATTTTTTTCAACAGTATTTTATAGTTCTTGTAGAGATGTTTTACCTCCTTGGTGAAGTATATTCCTAGATATTTTATTTTATTTTTTGGCAGCTATTGTTAGACATTAAATTCTTGATTTAATTCTCAGCTTGGTCACTGTTGGTGTGCTACTGATTTATGTACATTGCACCATATGGTGCTACTGATTTGTGTACATTGTTTGTAACCTGAGATTTTGCTGAATTCATATATCAAATCTAGGAGTCTTTTGGATGGATCTTTAGGGTTTTCTAGGTATATTATTATATCATTAGCAAACAGAGATTGTTTGACTTCCTCTTTTTCAATTTGAATGCTCTTTATTTCTTTCTCTTGTCTAATGTCTCTGGCTAGGACTTCCTGAAGGTAAAACTTATTTGTTTCTTATCTATTTTACTTTACAAGTTTTTCCTCTGTACATCAATTTGTATACACATAAACACACATACTACTCTCTAAAAAAGTAAATGTTATGAATATTCATCCTTTAATTGTAGAAAATGTGTAGTTACCAATTTTTTTCTAAAATGTTTATCAAAAGTGTAAGTAGCTTTACCCTTCAGCCCCCATTCAAGTATAAACATGAATATGGGTGCCAAAGGTGGTACTTCTAGAAGATAATTAAATTCTGGTTCAATTTACTTTAGACAAAATGGGAAATGTCTTGTCTTTTGTTGCCTCTAGCTTTTCACACTAAAAACAAACCCTAAAGAATTTGCTGCAAGTAATGTTTTTGCTGCCTAAGGCAACCATCTGCTCTGGCTGTATGACAGAATCGACCCTAGTTATATTTGTTAGAGTTCAAATATTTGTAGTTTATTTTCAATGAATAAATGACACTGCAACATGCCATAGGCGGAAACTTTTAAAACAGGGCAGGGGAAGCAGGGAACAGATAGGAAAGCTGAACACATAACACACATGTTTGTTCTACTTTGCCCTCCAAAATATCTTAGTTTTCTGATCAAATGAAAGTGTGTTGATAAATCCATAAGAAAACCCATAGATGGATCATAAAGTAAAAAATTTTAAATGATATCACAAAATAACACGGAAGAAATATGGATACTAATAAGATATTAGATCTGGAAATATAAATACATTTGCAAAATGTATTTAAAATATAAGTGCAAAGTTAAGAGTTTATAAAGAAAAAAAAACATGAGAAACAGGATTATAGATACCAAGAGAAAAATATTCCAATAGCTAAAACATTATTGAAAGATAAAGGATAGACTAGAAAAGAAGTAGAAAAAAATGTTATCATCATTATATCAAGAGCTGTCATAAGTTAAGGAAAAAAATACTAACACTTTAAAGGAAAGATGAATAAAAGTTGTAAACAGGCAATTTATAGAAAAATGATTCAGTTCTGAAAATAAAAAGTTAAATATCATTTATAATTGAAAAAATATAAAACAAAGCAATCTACCAATTTAGAATTTTTCTGTAAAAGGCTCATACTCAAACTTTGTAGGAGTATAGGAAAAGATACTCTCATACATTGTTACCTAAATGGAAATCGATACCACTTTTTCAAGAAACAGAAAAATGTGTGACCTCTTGTTATAGGATTCTGCATTTATGAATCTGTTATAAATGTGATGTGAGAAAATTGCATACCCTAAAACCTTAAGTGAAAAAAGCTGGATTCATAATTACCTGTATATTTGTATTATCTGCTGTATGATCTCAATTTTGTAGAGAAAAATGGAAGAAAATACAGCAAATATGCGCAATAGTTACCAGTATGAGAGACTGTTTTTCACCAAGATGGGAACTAAAGGATTAAAACAATAAGACTGTATATATGTACACTATATTAATGAATACATATATGTATCCATGATATGAAACATATAAATTCATTGATTAACACAGTAACTACCTATGTAAGACCTGCTATGTGATTGGTCTGACAGAGATCTTAGACTTAACACGTCCCTGACAGAAACCCAGATTTTCTTCTGTCACCTACCAGTTTCTTCACTACAGGGGAGAAAATACCAAAAAACCCAGAAACACTTCTTTCTCTCAGTTAATGGCCTCTTCATCCTTCTAGTTGCACAGGCTTAACACTTTAGTCTTTTTTATATTTCATTTTAACTCTCACATTTCACATCCAAGCTACCAGGAAATCCCATTGGCTCTACCCTCAAAAAATATCCAATCACTTCTCACGAAGTCAGTTGTTGTCATTGTTGTTTCAGCTGTTGATAGTTTTCACTTGGACTACCGCAGTAACCTCTAAATGAGCGTGTAGTGTACCCCTTTGTACACTGCAGTTTATTCTTAATATATCAGAGTGATTCTTTATAGTTCTCGTAATGCCTACAAAGCCCAGGAGCTGTAGCCTGTGACCCGTCTGACCTCTTTGCCTGCCACTCTCCCACTAGCTTGCTCTGCCTGAAGCACCTGGATTCTTTGTTGTTCCTTAAAAATGCCAGTCACCCACTTGCCTTTAGGGTCTTTGCACAGCTCCTGAATTCCCTTCCTCTGCTCTATATTTTCCCATGCTACTTTCATCTTTTTAACAATTTTTATCATTTACTTATTAATCACATTTGATGCTTATTATCTGGACTTTCCCACTAAAAATAAACTCTGTAAGGTCAGAGTTTGTCTTTTTTTGTGTGCATATTTCAGTATACCAAAGAATGCCTGGCACATACTAGATACTCAGGAAATATCTATTGAGTGAATGAATGTACTCTGAGTGACTGACTATAAGATCCTTGAAAAAGTGACCATGTCTCTTTCGGTCATTAACAGATCCCCAGATCCCAGCACACTATTTAGCACTTGGCACTGAATAAATGAAGAAGAATTAGAAGTGGGTTGTTCAATCATGACACAACTTTTGGTCATAGTCTATAGTTTATAATATCATGTATTTTTCTTTGTTGCTCAGAATTGGAAATCCTTACAAAGCTTTATAAGCTACACAAAGGTAATGCGTAATATTTAATGAGCTCTCACAGGGCATAGCCATAGGCTAGGAAGTGGAGCGATGGCATTCTAGTGCTGCAAATGATGCAATGAAAATAACCTCATCCAAATGCTATCACCGTCTTCCAGAAGAAGAGGGATCTCTTGCTGGCTTTCTTTTAAGTAATAAGATTATTTTTGACAGTTCTCAGCAGATTTTTTTTTTTAAACTTCTGTGGAAGTTTCCCCCCGGCTTTTTATTTTGAAAAATGTAAAGCCTACATCCATTTCCCACTTGCAGACAGATACTGCATGGTATTTAAAGCTTTACAGGTAGATCTCTTAGGTAACTGCCTTGAATTTTTCCCTCTGTGGTTTGCTGGGATAACCAGTGAAGATGCAAGCAAATCTTATGACAATTCTCCATTTCTTACTCAGGGACTTTACTATCAGTAGATTTTGAGCTCAATACTTTCGGCTATTAAAAGCAAATACTTGTAACATGTTCTTGGACCTCTTGCTGTGAAAATCTTCTAGTCAATGCTTAAATTTCAAGAGCCTGAACCATCACTAAACTAGTGACCGTTGTTGGATAAATTTGGGAAGAAGGTTGTTGATGCTCATCTAAGCCGCCCTAAATGTGGAGTTTATTTTTATCCTTGGTTATCAGAGTTTGTGGGTAGCAGTCAAGGTGATGGGGTCATAGAATGAGACTGTAGCCAAGGAATACATGTCAGTGACTTCCATGACTAGTAAGAGTTTGGCAGTGAGGCAAGGCTAACGGGGGGTTTGGCAGTTTTCTTATCACTTGATATGTTTTGCCCTGGAAAGTTGCATCGGTATTCCAACTACATTGACGATTTCTTTTTCTCCACTTCTTAGTAATGTGTTCTTCCCTTAGTCTTATGTGTTTGGTTTAATGTAATTAAGATTAATACAAACAAATTTGCTAATAGGATTACTAGTAGCAAGCATGCTATAAATATGCTTAGCCTAAAAGAATCACAATCATTCCCTGGTGCATGCAACATTCCTTGTTCAAATTCATTTACTCTATCATAAAAAAATCCCAATAGGAACTGAAACTCTAGGCCTTTTAAACAGAGTCAGATAATCTCAAATGCTAGAGAGAAAGAATAAATAGAAATTTGGACCTTCTTTTATGTAGACAGCCAGGTCAAACCAGCCCTGTGCAGGACCACCATTTATTTCTTGGTTTTGTAAACTAAATCCTGTGATTACAGTGGAAATCCATCTCTGTTCAAGAATTTTTTTTTTGAAAGGTATGTCCAGCTGGAGCCAGACAATTCTGAAATAGATCCCAGCTGTTTGGATTATCTGAACCCAAGAATAACTAAATACTGCCACTGAAAGCCTGAAAGCACTATCAGTAGTAAATTCTCGTTTGAAGTTGTAGGTAGCTAGAATGCCATATCCCTAAAGACCACCCCTACTTAGCAGCAGCTTGGAAAGTGTAGTAAAAGGAAGAGATTAATTCTTATTTGTGGTTTTAACTGGCCCAGCTACCACAATCCATTTGGTATCTAAAATTGTTCCAAGCATGAGCATGCTTAGACGTGCGTATTTCAAAGTTGGAAAAGCTAGCCCTTTTCTAGGAAATCTTCAGATTTTTCTAACTTTGAGTTAAATGTTTCATGTACATCTTCAGTAATCATAATTGTTTATGGATTGTGTATTTTGTCTCATATTTAACTTCTTTATCTTTTTATAAATGCAAGCAGGTATAGACATTTCCATAGCTAAAGTCTCATTTTCATTACACAGCACAAAACAAGTATTATTTAAAACAACAATATTCAAAGAGTAACATGATAGATAATTAGAGGATAGTTTCCTTTATTCATAATAATCATTACTACACTGTTAATTAGTCTGACTGTATTTTGTCTCAGTCATATGCTTTGTTACTAATAAGATAAATAACAGTACATATCAATTTCTACAAATTAGGTTTTATAATTTTGTTCTCCAGGTAAATAATCCTCATAAGTTTTACTCTGTACTCATCATTATCTTCTAATGGCACAAATATTTTAAAGCAATTTTAATATATTTAAATATATTCAATGTTTAAATGTTTATATTATCTTTTAATGCTCACATATTCATAAGTAATATATGTGAATTTGATTTTCACCTAAAAGCCTAACCAAAAGCAAATGATTTCAAATATAAATATTTAGTCTCTCAAGAAATAGATTCATTTTTCTTCAGTGTATGTGATTTACATTTAATTTGTTCATTCCTATCTATGTAGAATTAACAAACCTATCCTACAAAAATACTTTGTATACAAATGAATGCTAATTCTGATTGGGCAGCAGTTTGGAACCAAAGCCAAAATTCATTTTATTACCTCATGTTATGTCAAACTACAGTTAAACAATTCTCTTGAACTGTAAATTGTGTGTGTGTGTATGTGTGTGTGTGTGTCAGAAAGAGACAGAGAGCAAGACAGAGAGAAAAACTGAGAGAGAGACAGAAAGAGATGAAGCTATGTAGTTTGATATGCTTTCTTAAAATAAGGCTGTGGGGAGGTAATTGGTAAAGAATGTTTTCCCCATTTTAAACAAGTAGTAAATTAGGTGACATTTTCTGTTTATAATAGGTAAAAACCAGACAAGAATTTCTTTCTGCGACAACTTTCTGAACAGAGCATTTAAAACCTTTGATGACTAGATGAGTTCATTTTCTTTAAACGCTGTGCTTAATATTTAAGCCACATCTTATTTGAAAAGTTAGTCTAGGATAAATAAATAAAACATTACAGATGCAATCTTCCAGCAATGACATTCCAGCAATTTCTCTGAGAATAAAGTCAGACAATATTCCAGGTTTTGAATGTCAAGTGTTTTCAGATGATAACTAGTAAGTTTTCCAAAACATCTAGTTTCAAACGAACACTTTTAAAAAGTTTTTTCAAAAAAAGAAAAGAAACCAAACTCTCAATTTACACATGTACGGTCTTCACAATTGAATGAGAATATAAACCATTACTTAAAAACATAAAAACTTTGAAGTTTGAGAATAAAAATAGACAACCTACTTCCTAGAGCAAGTGGAATTGTCCATAAGTCCTACCTTCCTTTCCCAGAAACAAGTAATCAAAACTGTTAACCAAGACCAGGATTAAAAAAGAATAAATGAGCTAACACTTTTTGACATGTTGAGTTTTTAGTGCCTGTATTGGTGAAGGACTTTTCTTCAACCTTAAAGAAGTAACAAATTACCTTGAGCAAATACTTTCACTTAAATCTAAGTAGGTAAAGCAGAAAAACAGAACACAAAGGAGACTGAGGAGGATAATTAATTAAAAGTACTAGGGAGACTGTCCTGCACCCAGAAGAATTATATCTCAGAAGCCAAGGGAAGTCACATATTCAGGAAAAAGTGAATACTTAACAGTGGCAAAGACTGAAATATGATGAAATATTAAAATGTAAGAAACACTGGTTGGGTTAAGTCAATCAAAGTCTATCTATCAACAATTTCAGTAAAGAGATTGGAGTATAAATCACACTGGATAGGTGGATGAGTGAACAGGAGGTGAGAAAGTGGGGCCAACTGCAAAGACAGTGGTTTTTCTTTAATAAACAAACAAAGAAACAAACAAACAAACAAACAAAAAAAAAACGGTAAATATACTAGCAAGAGGAATGCACAGGGTTAATGGGTGTTTTTGTTTGTTTGCTTGTTTCTAGGATAGAAGATACTTAGTTATGTTTTGTAAACTGAAGGGAAGAAGGGAGTAGAGAGAACACAAAGAAGTTCTACAAAACCCTGAGTAGATTGGAGTTAGGATGTGTATGGACATCCTACCTGGCACCATCAGCACTTCCAATGCCCCCATGTCCTGCTTGTTTTTCTTTTCTCTGTAACACTGATTACTTTCAATAGTGCTATATACCTCACCTATTTGTTCCAGTTATTCTTTCTCTCCCTTACCTTTCCACCCTCAGTCTCCTTTGGGATATTCTTATTTCCCACCATTTCCACTTAACCCTTAAATGCACCTGTCTTCCCAGGGCTTTATAAAGTTCACAGATCTTTGTCTCTTGTTCTTTCATATATTTTAAGCACCTAGAACATAGTGACACTCAATAATTACGTGTTGAATAAAAACATATTGGATTGTAGAATTTTAAAAAATGTAGGGATGAGTCTGAAAGTCTGCATTTTTTACCTACAAAGTAGGAATAATTAAGCTGCATGGAAGGAGGGCTAAAGAGAGTGTATTAGTCAGTTTTCATGCTGCTGATAAAGACATACCTGAGACCAGACAATTTACAAAAGAAAGAGGTTTATTGGATTTACAGTTCCACATGGCTGGGGAAGCCTCAGAATCATGGTGGAAGGCAAGGAGAAGCAAACCACATCCTACATGGGTAGCAGCAGACAGAAAGAGTACTCGTGCAGAGAAACTCCCATTTTTAAAACCATAGCATCTATGAGACCCATTCATAATCATGAGAACAGAATGAGAGAGACCCGCTCCTATGATTCAAACATCTCCTACCAGGTCTCTCCCGCAACACATGGGAATTATGGGAGATACAAGATGAGATTTGGGTGGGGACACAGAGCCAAATCATATCATTCAGCAAGTCTCTTCCACCTATAAGCCTGTAAAATAAAAAGGAAGTTATATGCTTCCAAGATCCAATGGGGGTACAGGCATTGGGAAAATACAGCCATTCCAAATGGGAGTAATTGGCCAAAACAAAGGTGCTACAGGCCCAATGCAAGTCCAAAATCCAGCAGGATAATCAAATCTTAAAGCTCCAAAGTGATCTTTGACTCCATGTCTCACATCCAGGTCACACTGATGCAAGAGATAGGTTCCCATAGTCTTGGGCGGCTCCATCCCTGTGGCTTTGCAGGGTACAGCCTCCCTCCTGGCTGCTTTCACACACTGGCATTGAGTGTCTGCAGCTTTTCCAGGCGCACAATGCAAGCTGTCAGTGGATCTACCATTCTGGGGTCTCAAGGACGGTGGGCCTCTTCTCACAGCTCCAAGTGGAGGTTCCCAAACCACAATTCTTGACTTCTGTACACTATCAGGCTCAACACCACGTTGAAGCTTCCAAGGCTTGAGGCTTGCATCCTCTGAAGTCACAGCCTGAGCTCTACGTTGGCCCCTTTCAGCCACAGCTGGAGTATCTGTGACCCAGGGCACCATGTCCCTAGGCTGCACACAGCATGGAAACTCTGGACCTGGCCCATGAAACCACTTTTTCCTCATAGGGCTCCAGGCCTGTGATGGGAAAGGCTGCTGAGAAGACCTCTGACATGTCCTGGAGACATTTTCCCCATTGTATTGGGGATTAATATTCAGCTCCTCGCCACGTATGCAAATTTCCCCAGCTAGTTAGAATTTCTGTTCAGAAAATGAGATTTTCTTTTCTATTCCATTATCAGGCTGCAAATTTTCCAAACGTTTATGCTCTGCTACTCTTATAAAACTGAATGCCTTAAACAGCACCTGAGTCACCTCTTAAACGCTTTGCTGCTTAGAAATTTCTTCTGCCAGATACCCTAAATCAACTCTTTCATGGTCAAAGTTCCACAAATCTCTAGGGCAAAAGCAAAATGCCACCAATATCTTTGCTAAAACATAATAAGAGGCACCTTTGCTCCAATTTCCAAGAAGTTCTTCATTTCCATCTGAGACCACCTCAGCCTGGACATTATTAAACATATCACTTTCAGCATTTTGGTCAAAGCCATTCAACAAGTCTCTAGGACGTTTCAAACTTTTCCACATTTTCCTGTCTTTTTCTGAGCCCTTCAAACTGTTCCAATGCCTGCCTGTTACCCAGTTCCAAAGTCTCTTCCACATTTTCTGGTACCTGTTTAGCAGTGCACCACTCTACTCATACCAATTTATTGTACTAGTCCATTTTCACATTGCTGATAAAGACATACCAGAGACTGGGCAATTTACAACAGAAAGTCATGATCTTTAGTAGGCTAGTCATTATTGGACTTACAGTTCCACATGGCTGGAGAGGCCCCACAATCTTGGTGGAAGGCAAGGAGGAGCAAGTCACATCTTCTGTGGATGGTGGCAGGCAAAAAAAGAGCTTGTGCAGAGAAACTCCCGTTTTTAAAACCATCAGAGACCCATGTACTATTACAAGAACAGCATGGGAAAGACCCGCCCCCATGATTCAACCATCTCCTACCAGGTCCCTCCCACAACATATGGGAATTATGGGAGATACAAGATGAGATTTGGGTGGGGACACAGAGACATACCATATCAGAGAGATTTCAAACATGCTGAAAGTTAAACATTCAGTACAGACTGGTTCCCAATATGACAATTTTTCAACTTTAGCATGGTGGAAAAGCTATATGAATTCAGTAGAAAAAGTACTTCAAATTTTGAATTGTGATCTCTTCCCAGGCTAATGACAGGAAGTACGATAGTCTCTTGCTATGCTGGGCAGTGGCAGTGAGCTGCAGCTCTGGGTCAGCCATATGGTCCGGAGGGCAGACAACCGGCAGTCTAGAGTGATACAATTTTGCCCAACTGTAGGCTAATGTAAGTGTTTATGCTGGAGGTTGCACTTTTTTGAATTGCAGACGTGTAAAAAATCAGACCTTGCAGTGACCTTGAGCAGTAGGATATATATAACTCCCACATGCTTAGCGTTCCAATAATGGAACAGTAGGCATAAATGGATTAAGGTAGGCTAGGTGTATATTAAATGCATTGTTGACTAGTGACATTTCAACTTACTATGGGTTTATCATAATGTATCCCCATTGTAACCCAAGGAGCATCTATGTATAGATCAAAGGCCATTCGTGGAAGTTCATGAGCCTGATTTAAGAAGCGGCATGTTGGCCAGGAGCAGTTGTTCATGCCTGTAATCCAAGCACGTTGGGAGGCCGAGGCAGGTGGATCATGAGGTCAGGAGTTCAAGACCAGCCTGGCCAACATGGTGAAACCCCATCTCTACTAAAAATACAAAAAAACAAAACAAAACAAAACAAAAACAGCTGGGTGTGGTGGCGCACACCTATAGTCCCAGCTGCTGTGGAGGCTGAGGTGGGAGAATTGCTTGAACCCCAGAGGCAAAGATTGCAGTGAGCCAAGATCGTGCCACTGCATTCCAGCCTGGGTGATAGAGCAAGACTCCATCTCAAAAAAAGAAAAAAAAAAAAAGGAGTGACATGGTTTACTTAGCCTATATAATCTTTTTAAAATTAGCTTCTATCATTAAACATTGAATTTAACATGACATTTTAGATGTTTGACTTCTCTCGGAAAGTAAGAAGATGTAGCCATATCATCATCATTTACAAAGTTCCCACCATTCATTATTGTATCCCTAAACCCTAAGTTTAATATCAGTTGTCTTTTATTATTAAGCTTGCACTATTGTCTTTTAGTGTGGCTTCTTTATCACTTCTGTCACTTCCTTGGCCTGGCCTCTTTATGTGGTAGTGTCTATAATCCATAATATTGGTAGTTTTCAATTTATAAATAAGTTGTCTTCCAATGGGGCTGTAAAGAAGAAAAAGTAGTATATTTTCCTCACCCATCAAAAGGGTAGTAGCTGGCCAGGAGCAGTGGCTCATGCCTGTAATCCTAGTACCTTGGGAGGCCGAGGCAAAAGGATCACTTGAAGTCAGGAGTTTGAGACCAGCCTGGCCAACATAATAAAGGCCCGTCTCTAGTAAAAATATGAAAGTTAGTTGGGTGTGGTGGCCTGTGCTTATAGTCCTAGCTACTCAGGAAGCTGAGGCAGGAGAATCACTTGAATCCAGGAGGTGGAGATTACGGTGAGCCAAGATCGCGCCACTGCACTCCAGCCTGGGTGACAGAGCAGGACTCTGTCTCAGACACACACCAAAAAACTCTTAAAAAAAGAAAAAGAAAAAAAAAGGTAGTAGCTGATACCCCATAAGGAAAGACAGATTAAAAAGACAAAAGCATAATAAATTTATTTAAACAAAGTTTTACAAGACTTCAGAAATGAAAACCCAAAATTCTAGAGAAAACTGTGTCTTTTTATGCTGATGAAAGAAGCAAGTAGTTGTGGGGAAACGTAATTGGACAAAAAGGGGTATAATTTAATGGTAAAAACTGGGGGGAATTTAGCAAGGCTTGTTTGTTCAGATTCTTTTCGGTTTCTGGGTATAGGGTGGGACTTCTCTGGATTGAGGATCATATGACCCTACTTTCAGGCAGGGAAGGTCAGAGAATTTCTTTATGACCATGTTTCAGGGGTAAAAGGCAGGAGAAAGTCTGAGTGACCTTGCTTCTGTGGATTTCTTATTGGTTAAGGTGCCTACTTTTGGGGTATTGTGTTCTGAGTCCCTACACGGCTTTCCAATGCCCTTAGAAATAGATTAAACTTCTTAGCTTAGCTAATCAGGCTCTACATGATCTGGTGGCTCTGACTCCTGTGACCTCCCTTCGCAAATCTACACCTGGATTTAAATGCACTCCTATTTTCTGTCTTCAGTGGTCCTTTTTCTCGTTCTTAAATAGGCCAAGCAGCTTTCAGACTTTATATTTTTAGTTCACTTTACTGGGATTGCCTTCATCCAGAGGATTAACATGGCTTGTTCCTTTATTATCTCCCAACAGTGAGAGTGAAGGCCATAGTTCTCTTTCCACAAAACTCTGATTCCTGTCCTAATTTTGCCACCCCCACACACATTTGTTATCAAGTAGCTCCTTCTGTCAAAGTCATGTAAGCTGTTCTGAAATTCCAATGCAACTCAGCCTTCTGTCCTTTCAAGTTCTTCTAACTTCCGTGAAAAGCTTGCTCAAGAAAAAGCTGACAATTTCTTGGTGGTAGGATTAATTTAAACTTTTAGTCAGAATCGGGTGACAAGGACTGCACACAAAACAGATTGGAATCCTAAAACTGGGTTGTACTCTAAAGAACATACACTATTACTAGACTTTTAAACCCATTTATGCAAACACAAGGGTACCCATTTGATATGGCCAGTTAACAGACATATCTCTGATATCACTCATTTCTCCAAAGAAAAATGATTTCTAGCATACTATATGCTAATTAATAAACTTTCTGGTCTTGATTGGAGTTACAAATATTGCTCTTCTGGAGGAGGTTTTTCATTAGAGTCCTTTAAATGTTCACCAACTAGTTCTCGAGTGGTAGTTCTTATTAATGTACTTGAAATATTTACCTACCAGCCCTAATGTGCTAGGTTAAAACACAGACTCACTCCTAAACACATACACTCACATGTCACACATTATCTCTTCTGATGTGTCTTCAAGTAAGTTATAGAAAACATAACAATTGGGAATCACTCCTGTATAGAACAAATGAGTGAGAATCCTCCCACTGCTAGCCCCACCACCAACAACCACATACACACCAGTTCTAAGTGAATTGACAGAGGAATAAAAACTTAGTTTACTACTGGGATGGGGACTAAGAATCATTGGTTCACCCCTTTGGTCTTTCCATGAAACTGATGAGATTTAAAGAAATTGTTTCTGGCACCTCCCATTTAACTTGGAATGTATTTTGTTACAGAAACAAGGCCTGTCTTAATTTGGCTTGAAATGGATCAGTTGGTTGTGCATTTCTGTATCTTTATGTGTTAAGTAGCTATTTCAGTCTTCGCAGAATGACTCTCATAAAACCTAGATTATGTTTCTCCATTTCTTCTCTTCCTGCTCTCTCAATTAATCATTGCACACAGGGGTATGTGAGCAATTTATAATATACTGATCATTTTACAGAATAAACTGAAGAGAGGGTTTCATATCAAATACTCCAAGGCAAACTCTTCTAAAATCATCTTGAGACATCTCTCTTCTTTCAGGTCTCTTTTACCTCTCATGTGATCAAACAGATGCTTTTTTCTTCCTCTTTTCTTCCCCCAGACACTGCTCAGCTTCTGTTTAGTCCTTCTCTTCTTCTCTTCCAAAAGAAAAAGTGTGTCTTTTCTTTCACACATGTAATAATACTACCATTGTCTCCATATCCTAGATGCCAATTGATAACAGACACCCCCAACTCCTGGCCTCCACCCTGAACAAGTTTATTGAAACAGCAAATGTAGGTCTTTCCTTCTGGAAGATTTGTATATCAGCAGCCTAGAAAAAAAAATCCTCACATTATTGCATTTGTATTTGTAGAAATATAGATTGAGTTCTCTATACCACATGTATTTTTGAAGCAGAAACTCATTTTAATTTGGGAATTTCTTGAGTAATGGAAACAGAAAAAATGGTCATTAACTTTGGATTTTCTTCAAATATGATGGATGTGGTTTCTTATGATGATATTTCATATATAACAAAAAGGCACAAGCCGTTCTGTTTCAACACACACTAATCTAAAGTTATTTATGTAAAGAGTATTAACTTAAGAACAAATATCTAAAATAATTAAGACATCACCACAAGCTTTCTAAAATAATTTTGTTGAAAAAAATGAAAAATGTGATTCTAATAATCTACTTCTTCAACAGATATAATTTGTCTCCCTACATTCTTCTGGTGACCATATTTTCTAGAAAAAATCAGAACGAAGAATATTTGTAATTTTGTAATAATCTTAGTGCAAGAAGTAGTTCTGATGTTGGAATTCCTGGGACATTTCCATAATGTATGGGAAAAGTACTTCAGAACACTTGAAATTAGTACTGTCTTTGAAAAACGTCTGCTTTATTCCAAAGTAAGCCCTACAAATAGAAAATAGGAAGCTATCTAAGTATTATGGTCTAAGGTACAGTACAAAGTCCCATGCCTTGCATTATCTCTAATTATCATGGTCTTTCTTGATGCCTGAACTAAAGTTGCCATTACTTGAACCTTTCTTCTCAGGTATGAGAAAGTAATCTGTATTCTTCAGAAAAATATTGTTAAAATGTTTATCATTTTTTATTGCAGGGTAATGGGGAAGGTCACCAAATTAGTAATAACTTGTGACTAGAAGAATTAAGATCCTGGCAGAATGAGAAATCATACCATGGAGTGGGGGAAAACTAGATTCGAACTCAGGAACTTTGAGTTTCAGTGCTAGCTGTGATGTTGACTTGCCCAGAGATCATGGGCAACTCATTTAATCTTCAGCAGCCACAATTTCTCAAGTTTTGGACTGGAGTTAGTGGCAGTAGTACTTCCCAGTTTGATTTTTGCCTTGAAAAATTGAAAAGTGCTTTAGGATCAGGAAACTAATAGGGGAAGCAGAAGGGAATCGACTTTGGGTTGGCTAATGCTAATCATAAATATTGACAATACAGAATGAAGGTGCAAAGGAAAGAAAGAGGATGAAATTTCCAAAGTTATCCCCCCTGCCCCCACAAGACAGGTTAGCTGTCTCATGGGGAGGCTGAGGTAAGTCAGGCTTAAACCAAACCTCACTCTTCCCTAGAATTGGCTGTGATCATAATGCAAGGAGACAAGTGGAAGAATACAGATAAACAATAACAATAAAAATATGTATGGCATCAAGAGTTATAGAGGAATGGATCCTGGTTACTTACATTTTCAAAGCCAAACTGAAATAATGTGTTAGATAAGGAAAAAGCTCAAAGACTAATTTATTGCATGATTTAAACAATTTTTCTTTGATGTTCCTCTAGAGACTTTAGGAGATTGCTTTTAAAGTCTTGTGCTATCATGCATGTCAGTATCTGATGCAGCCCTATCCATAATTTACTGAAGGAGTAACAGTGGCACAATGAAAGCTGACCATAATTGCTTAGGGCTTTGTAGTAATAATATTATCGCCTCAGAAACCAAGGAAAGCATGAAATCAGCTGTGAAGATTTTGACCTCTGACCTGGAAGTCTATGATATATATCCCTCAAAGGGTGCCTTGTCCATAGGGAGACAATTAGTGACTTAAAAAAAAAAGGTTCCAAACTTTCTTTATTACCTCAGTTGCTGTACCAAGTCTTATGTTTAGATGTAACTTCAAAGATACTCCTGAGATACAATGAAACATTTCCCATCTCTTTTTCTCATTTCATCATAAGTGTCATTCAGAGGTAAGGGTACAGAAGAAAAAAGTACTTCAGCGGCCTTTCATTTCCCCTTTCCTGTCTTCCAGCTCAAAAGGAAATTCCAGGGAAGATGTAAGACAGGGAGAGGCTGGCGTAGTGGCTCACCTCTGTAGTCCCAGCACTTTGGGAGGCTGAGGCGGGTGGATCACGAGGTCAAGAGATTGAGACCATCCTGGCCAACATGGTGAAACCCTGTCTCTACTAAAAATACAAAAATTAGCTGAGCGTGGTGGTGCGTGCCTGTAGTCCCAGCTACTCGGGAGCCTGAGGCAGGAGAATCACTTGAACCTGGGAGGTGGAGGTTGCAGTGAGCCGAGATCTCGCCACTGCACTCCCCACTAGCAACAGAATGAGACTCCATCTAAAAAAAAAAAAAAAAAAAAAAAGACAGGGAGAGTGCAAAAGTTAGGACACGTTGACATGTCAAAAATCAAGTACAATTGGCTTAGGCAAAAGGGAAATTTATTGAAAGATTACTTGGTCACTTCCATTATTAAGGGAAAACCAACTTCCAGGAAAGGAAGGAGGCAGCTGAACCTCAGGAAGTAAAGGCTGCCTCTTTCCCATTCCCTTTGTTCCCTTTGTTTGCCTGTCTACTTCAGCCTCCACACCAGCTGCTGCCACCGTAAGTAGGAAATACTGTCATCAAGAGCAAACAATATCTTATACCATCTACAATTCAAAAACTCTGTAATGATGACTTGGTTCTAGACAGCAAGATCATGGAGGAAGGATCGTGATTGTCCAAATGGTCAGAGGACAAGGCTACATAAGAAGCAGGCAGGGCTGATTGTTTTCCCATATTTGGGGTCCTGAGGAGAGTGGTTCCTGAAGGAAGGGGAGTGGGGAAAGTCATTCCCTATAAGAAAGGGAAGGTGGAGAGCACTGCTGAAAGAACTAAACAGTAAATACCCATCATAAAGAACAAATTAGGAATATCTAGGGGATAATGTTACTTGGTGAGAAATAAACAAGTCTTCCTTAGAAACTTAGAAAAGTATACCCCTTATTTCTGCTTACTTCAAATTATGTTCTGGTAGTACCATTGGTGAATTTCCAGAGCAGGCAGCCTCCAATTGTAGAAAAGAATTGTGTTCCAAAAAGGAGTTTGGATCTGAGAATACACGGAAACAACGCTACCAATGGTGTTTGTGCTTTTAGGCCAGTTTATAGGAGCTGAATCCTTAATATGCCTAAATCATTATACTAACAGTCCATTTCAATGTCACCAAGTATCCATAAGAGAATCTTTCTCAAGAGTCCAGCTTCTGAGTACCATGAAATACATTTTACCTCTTAGTCGTAATTTCTTTTTACTGCATCAGGTCATGGTTAGGTGGATAAAGCATGAAAGGGAACTCTGCTGGGACTCCCAGGAAGCAGCAGTTTATTTGCTTTCTGTGTTGCTTTCTGATGCAGAGAATATGGAATAAAAGGCTGACAACCTGTGTTCTAGATTGAGTAACTGCTTCTTGCTCTGTGACTTCAGAAAACAGGCCTTGGTTTTCACATCTGTAATACAGTGTTGGTGTGTGTACATGTGCATGTATGTGTGCTGGGAGCCAGTTGGACTGCCTTTTAAATTCAGGACTACCTTTTAAAGTTCTTTCCACCCTAAAAAGTCATGCTTCTGTGCTGAGAAAAGCACTTTCTCCTTGCCCTGTTACTGCTGAAAGGAAGGCTACTCTCTGGGCCAGTAATGGGGTGGGGAGGAGACTGGAAGAGAACAGCGCAGGAAAACAGGCTGCGCTCCTTCAGTGTCTGTGATCTGTATGAAGGCCTCCCTAGTAAAGCCAAAGGAGGTTTCTTGCCACTCTCCTTTTTTGAGGTTCCCTGCATTAGTAAATGAAGCAATGACAAAATAGGATTGTAAAAATTATGGAATTATGAATATTTTCATTTAGAAATTATAATATGATATAATTGAGCTACTAAGAATTAATTACAATATATAAAAAATGATTTATGGTACAATCTAAAGTAGTCCAGTAATTGGGTGTATGTGTGAAGTTTTATGAGAGACATGTAAAAAATATTGTCAATAAATATGTCTGTTGTTGTATATATGAACTCACCTGGAGATAGCATCAAAGACCTAATTTATGGCCACTTTTGTATGAAGCCCTAGTCAAAGGGTCCTTCTAGTAACTTTTGTGAGATGCCCTGTTCCCTCATGTTAGTGAAGTTGTAGACTATTTCTAGTTAGAGTATCAAACCAGAAATAACAGTGCTGCACGTTCTCAATGATCTCATTTTCCCTCATCATGTGATTGGTTATCTTATCAATTCTATTTTTTTCCCAGAGTAGTTTCTATCATTTGAGGAAGAAATAAAAGAATAATATCCAAATAAAGATGACTAGCTGGACAATTAGTTTGGGAAAAAAATTGAAATGATTACAAATCATATGCAGTGTAATAGGTCACAGACACAAGTTCAGAATAATTATTCCTCGCAAATTATGGATTTAAATGAAATTCAATATGGGTTTTTGAAAATATGTCAATTTTATCAATATTTTAAAAATTTTGTAATACAAAGATGATTATGTTTTTGTAAATGTAATGTAATATATGTATGCTGAAAGTAAGGTTGTTTTCCCTATCTAGAAGAGCATGTGAAAATTTAGAAGTAATGGTATTTTATTAATTTTCTTATTTTTGAGGCAAGGTCTTGCTATGTTGCCTAGACTGGAGTGCAGTGGTGTGCAATTACAGCTCACTGCACTCCTGGGCTCAAGTGATCTTTTTGCCTCAGCCTCTCAAGCAGCTGGGACTACAGGTGCACACCACCATGCCTGGCTAATTTATTTTTCTGTACAGACAGAGTTTCACCATGTTCCCCAGGCTGGTCTCAAACTCCTGGGCTCAAGCAATCCACCTACCTTGGCCTCCCAAATTACTGGGATTACAGGTGTGAGCCCCACTTCAGGCCAAACCATGATCTTAAAGTAATTCATTTATAATGTCTAAAGGTTTGGGGGAAGTTCTGATTTTGTTATTTAAAAAAAAAAAAAAAACTCAAGTTAGTGATACTTGTGTTGAGAAACTAAGTAAATTAAACACTTTTTTCCCCAGTTATTAAATTTGAATAGAGTGGAAATAACAAAAAGTGATCATTTTAAGCAAGAATTTTGGTTAATATTTTTTCTCCTTCATGTAATCTGTATGAAATTGCTACTGCTTATAAAAGTCGAGCAATACATTGCTCCTTTGCTTTAAGTATTCTTCAGAAAATTTTGTAAATAGGAAGAATGAAAGAAATGGTATTAGCTTATCTATGGAGTTTGTTAAAATCTATGTAAAAAGAAGAGAGGCTGTGATTTTACATGTGGAAGACAACTAAAACGACCAACTGTAGGGCAGCAAATCAAAGAAGAAAGTAGGTCAGCAAGCCCCCTGGAGATACAATAAATTGCTATTATTTAAAAGGATGGTTAGAGAGTAAAACTGCCTGTGAACAAGAATGCTTAAGTGAACAATGGTAAATCTGACAGAAAAGCAGGGTCAGAGCAACACAGTTGCAAAGCTCAGAGTGTAAACTGCATGTCCTCAGGTCAAGCAGAGGATGAACAGAAAGCAGAACAATCTCCTCATTCAAGAAAGTTTCTGGCAGCCAGCAAGCTGAGTTATGAGAAACAAACTGAGTGGAGGCCTTCCACAGAGAAAGTAGAAGAAAACAGCCTCAGGATATGGAGGGAATGGAGCAGATTTTGAGACTATAAACTCATCAGGATTCACACTTTCAATAAAAGAAAATTTTCAGTAACAGGAGAATCACCGAGGGGATCAAAATACTTAATCAATTCTATTGTCATCACTTACTTGTAAAAGCCATGGACCTGATGGGATTAATTAAGTGCGTTTGGTGATCAGACAACATTGTATACCAGGGAAAGCGCCATTCCTTATTTCCATTTTTAAGATTTACTGTGCTTTTTTTGCCACTAGGTAAAATTTGAGAATCGTAATTGCTATGCAAGTAGAGCCTGGTAAATTAAAATAGTATAGGATACCAAGATTAACAAACTAACTCTAGACCAAAACACTCTAACCCTTTTCTATTTATCATCGAAATATTGTAAACACTCAATGGGCTCATTTTGCCCACTGCCAAGATACAGCTAATTTATCAAGGTAGAGGAAATGCAATAAAGGATTTAATTCATGTAGAGCCAGCTGAACAAGAGACTGGAGATTTATTATTATTCAAATCAGTCTTGCTAAAATTTTGGAGAATAAAGTTTTTAGGGATAATTTTGTGGGTAGGGGGCCAGGTAGTAAGGAGTGCTGATTGGTAAGGTTGGGATGAAATCATAAGGAGTTGAAGCTGTCCTCTTGCACTGAGTCAGTTCTTAGGTTGGAAGACCACAAGACCAGATGAGCCAGTTTATTGATCTGGGTAGCACCAGCCAATCCATCAAATGCAGGATCTGAAAAATATATTGAGCACCAAACTTAGGTTTGACAATTGTGATGCTATCCTTAAGAGCAATTGGGAAGGTTTATAACCCTGTGTCCCCTAACTGCATGACTCTTAAAGCATAATTTCTAATCTTGTGGTTAATTTGTTAGCCCTGCAAAGGCAGTCTGTTACCCAGCTAAGAAGGAGTTTGTTTTAGGAAAGGACTATTACCATCATTGTTTCAAATCAATCTATAACATAAGATCCTCTCAAAGTTAGTTTGGCCTATGTCCAATAATAAACAAGGATAGCTTGCAGGCTAGAAGCAAAATGGAGTCAGTTAAGTCAGATCTCTTTCACGGTCATTATTCTCTCACTGTTACAATTTTTGCAAATGCAATTTTAGTATGACCTACATTGATTGGGCAAAAGTTCCCTCATCTGAAAAAGGTTTTACCAGGTTGAAAATTATTCCTACTCTGAACCACGGATAACTTTAACGGAAGTGAGACTGAAGTCAGTTCTTAGTTCAATTAAAATACCTTGAGCATCTACGGGGTTCAGGTATTATTCTAGCCTCTGTTGATCGGTCACCGAATAAAACAATATATTGGCTCAGATTTCATGGTGCAAACATTCAGGGTAGGGGTGTGCACACATGCCACGAGTCCCCAAATAAGTATAATAACATAAACATAATAAATATAGCAACGGAGAGTGACAAATGCTCTGAAGAAAGGGAAAAAATGAAACAGATCATAATAAGGGGATAGGGAGTAAGGGAAAGAAGCACAGGATGTTTTAGATGGAATGGTCAAGGGAAGCCTCTCTGAAATGGTAACACTTGAGCTGAGACCTGACTGGTTGAATAAGGTGAAGGAAGCCACATGGGTCCCTTAGAGGAGGAGAAACCCGGTAAAGAGCATATAAGAGGACAAGGCTCTGAGACTGAAAGAGAGCTTCAGGTAAAAGATCAATGTGGCTAGGCAAGTGAGAGGAGATTTGAGAGGACAAAAGATCAGGAGACAGAACAAATCATGAAGAATCTTAAAATCTATGATAAGGAGTTTGAATCTCATTCTTCGGACAATGAGAAGTTATCAAAGGTTCTCATCAGGGGATTAATGTAACTTGATTTATTTTTAAAAAGATTATTCTGTAGATTGTGGAATTGTCTTTGGGTAGGAGAGAAAGTGGAACACCAGCTAAAAGGCTATTGAGTTTCTCTAGGTGGAGATTAGTGGTGCATTGGACTCAGGTGATAATGCTGGAATTAATGAAAAATTTTAGATTTAGGATATCATTTTGAATGTAGAAGCTTCCAAATTTGGTCATGAATTGGAAGAGAAGTATGAAATGCAAAGAGGACATATATTGGGCCTGATAAATTTTGGAGAAGAGTAGGTTAGTAACGGGCAGGCGCTTGTTTTGTTTGTTCATTACTATTATTATTATTTTTTTTTGGAGAGGGGGCAGAATCAAGATCATATTTTGGATACACTAAGTTTGGGATACCTATTAGACATCTAGCTATCAGAATACAGTTTGGCTACTGAATACACGAATCTGAGTCTGGATGAAGGACTGGGACTGATGCTATACAACTGGAAGTCACTGCTTTATAGGTTATAGGCGACAGCAAGTTATCTATCAATAATTACTTTAAATGTAAATGGATTAAATTCTTCAATGAAAACACAGAGTGGCAGAGTAGATTAAAAAACAAGATCTAAGAATGTACTGCTTACAAGAAACTCACGTTAACCTATGGATACACATAGGCTGAATGTAAAGGGATAAAAAAGATATTCCATGCAAACGTGAAAAAGACAGCAGAAGTAGCTATACTTTCATCATACAACATAGGCTTTCAGGCAAAATCTGTCACAAGAGAAAATGATTACTATACAACAATAAAGGAAAGGGGTGATTTAATCAGGAGTCTATATAACAATTGTAGATATATAAGTTCCCAACATTAGAGCACTGAAATATATAAAACAAATATTAACAGAACTGACGGAGAAAATAGACAGCAATACAATATAGTATGGGACTTTTATACCCCATTTTTAACAAGATAATCCAGAGAGAAAATAAATATTGAAATAGCAGATTTGAATCACGTTGTCAATCAAAAGGATCTAACAGATATATAGAAAGCATTCCATCTAATAATAGCAGAATATATACTCTTCTCAAGTGCACATAGAACATTCTCCAGGATAGATCATATATTGTGTCACAAAATGAGTCTCAACAAAGTTTAAAATATTGAAATGATATCAAGTATCTTTTCTGATCCCAGTGGTATGAAACTAGAAATCAATAGCAGGAGGAATTTTGGAAATTCACAAATATGTGGAAATTAAACAACACATTCCTTAACAACCAGTGGATTAAAGAAGAAATCAAAAAAGAAATAAAAGTGTATCTTGGGACAAACAGAAACGAAAACACAATATGCCAAACTAATGGGATGCAGAAAAAGCAGTTTTAAAAGAGAAATTTATAGCAATAAATGCCTACATTAAGTAAAAAGAAAAAAACAAGTTGGCATATAATTGCTTAACTAGAAGAAATTGATAAATTTCTAGAAGCCCACCAAGACTGAATCATAAAGAAATAGAAAATCTGAACAGATCAATAAAAAGTAAGGCAATTGAGTCAGTAATAAAAAGTCTGCCTTTAAAGAAAAGCCCAGGACATGATGGCTTCACGGCTGAATTCTACCAAACATTTAAAGAACTAATACCAAACTTCAACAAAGTCTTTCAAAATACTGAAGATGAGGGAACACTTCTAAATTCATTTTAAGAGGCCAACATTAACCTTATACCAAAGCCACAAAAGGATGTCACAAGAAACTTACAAACCAGTATGCCTGATGAACATAGATGCAAAATCCTTACCTAAATACTAGTAAATCAAATTCAATAGCACATTAAAAGGATCACACATTATGGTCAAGTGGGATTTATGCCTGGGATGCAAAGATGGCTCAACATATACAAATCAGTAAGTGTGCTACACCACATTAGCTGAATACAGAATAAAAATCATATGATCACCTCAATAGGTGCAGAAAAAGTATTTGACAAAATTCAACATCATTTCATAAGAAATGGATGACAAAACCACTTAACAAATTAGGTGTAAAAGGAGTATACCTCAACCTAATAAAGGCCATGTATGTATGACAACCCCAAAGCTAACATCATACTCAATGGAAGACCAGGAACAAGACAAGGGTTCCCACTGTCACCTCTTCTATTCAACATAGTATTGGAAGTCCTAGATAGAGCAAGTAGGCAAGAAAAAGCAATACAAGTCACACAGATTGGAAAGGAAGAAGTTCAATTACCCTTGTTTGCAGACAACATGATCTTATACATAAAAAATTCTAAAGACTCCACCAAAAAATTGCTAGGACTAATAAATGAATTTGGCAAAGTTGCAGGTACAAAATCAACATATAAAAATTAGTTGTATTTCTATTTACTAATAGCAAACTATCTGAAAAACAAATTAAGAAAACAATCTCTAACAGTAATATATAAAATAAAATACTTGGGAATAAATTTATTCAAGGAAGTACAATATCTGTACATTGAAAACTATAAGACAAATTGATTTAAAAAATCGAAAAAAGCACAAATAAATGGAAAGATATGCCATGGTCAAGGATTGGAAGAATTAAAATCGTTAAAATGTTCATACTACCCAAAGTTATCTAGAGATTCAATCAGACTCTATCAAAATTCCAATGACAATTTTTACAGAAATAGAAAATACAATCCTAAAATTTGCTTGGAACCACAAATGACTGTGAATAGTCAAAGCAAACTTGAGAAAGAAGAACAAAACTTGAGGCATTACACTTCCTATTTCAACATACATTACAAAGCTAAAGAAAACACTATGGTGCTGGCATGAAAACAGACACATAGACAAATAGAAGAGAATAAAGAGCCCAGAAAAAAACCCATGTATACATGGTCAACTAATATTTGACAAGGGCACCAGGAATACACAATGGGGAAAGGATAGTTTTGTCAATAAATGATCTTAGGAAAACCGGATATTCACCTGCAAAAGAATGAGACTGAACCCTTATCTTATACCTTGTATAAAAATTACTTTGAAATGGATGAAAGACTCAAGTGTAAGACCTAGAACAGTAAAATTTATAGAAAACTACAGAGGAAAAGATCTCCTTGACATTGGCCTTGGCAATGACTTTTTTTTTTTTTTTTGGATTCGACACTGAAAGCAAAGGCAACAAAAACACATATTAAATAAATGGGATTACATCAAACTAAAAAGCTTCTGCAGAGCAAAGGAAATAATCAACAAAATGAAAAGGCAACCTACAAAATGGAAAAAATATTTTCAAACTATATATCTAATAAGGAGTTAACATCTAAAATAAGGAAGAAACCCATACAACTCAATAGCAAAAACAACCAAATAACCTCATTGAAAAATGAGCAAATTTTTTTCAGAGAAGACATACAAAATGGCTAACAGGTATCTGAAAAAGTACTCAGCATCACTAATCATCAGGACAATGAAAATTATGCCTCAAAAAAGCTGGAAAAATTATAAATTATATTTAAAGCAATGATACTGGATTAGATCACATAGGGGGTTAGTGTAAATAGATAATACATCCAGTAACTAAGCCCTGGGAATGTTTGACATGAAAGAGTAAGAATGATTAAAATTATCAGGCCAGGAGCGGTGGTTCATGGCTGTAATCCCAGCACTTTGGGAGGCCGAGGCGGGCGATCAGGAGGTCAGGAGATGGAGACCATCCTGGCTAACACGGTGAAACCGTCTCTACTAAAAAATACAAAAAAAGAAAAAAAAATAGCCAGGAGTAGTGGCGGTGCCTATAGTCCCAGCTACTCGGGAAGCTGAGGCAGGAGAATGGCATAAACCCAGGAGGCAGAGCTTGCAGTGAGCCCAGATCACACCACTGCACTCCAGCCTGGGTGACAGAGCGAGACTCCATCTCGAACAAACAAACAAACAAACAAACAAACAAACAAAAAACAGAAAACAAAAAAGAATGATTAAAATTAGGAGAAAAGACAGAATGTGTAGCCAATGATGTAGGTGGATAAACAGGATTGTTTGGTCATCTTAAAGTTAGTGTTTCAAGAAAGAGAAGTGTTCAATTGTGATGTAACTGCCGAGAAATGGATGTGAAACTGACCAGTGGATTTCCTTAGATGCATTGTGTTGGAAAATTTAACAAGAACTATTTTAATGGAGTAATAGGCATAGAAGTCTAACTGGGTTGGGTTAAGAAAAGGTTTCAAAGTGACAATCTATTTAGTACACTATAAGGAGGTTTGCTATGAAAGGGAGAAGGGGCAGGGAACAGTGTCTAGAGAGGAACATAAGAGTCAAGAGGGTTTCCTGAAATGGGAGATCTTAAAACATGTTTTTGTGGCATTAGAAATATTTTAGCAGAATGGAAGAAATTGACAATACAAAAGAGAGTGGCTACAATTTTAGGAGTATTCTTTGAAAGGGGAAGAGATATTGTTAAAAAAAATGATAATGAGGGGTGGAAAAAAATGAAGGTTGAATCTTAGAAGATAAGGCAGATATAATATAGGACAGATTCAAATATATTGGTAGATTTGGCCAGGCTGATGTCATTTCTTTAATGATTGTTTTGCTCTACTATGTAAAATCAGCTGAGTTTGAGGAAGGTATGGGGATGTTGAAGATTTGAGGAGTGAATAGCATTCTGAGAAAATTTAAGAATGATTTAAAGAGGGAAATAGAGTAGATTTTTCAGGAAACGTTGAAGCCCATTTAAAAATAGTGGTCAAAAATTTTATGTGACATCAGTTAGTATAGTTTTAGGCTTTTGTCAGTTGTGCTTCTCCATTGGGCTTCAGGCATTCTATCATTACAGAGAGGTGGATTTTTATCACAATTGTAGTTTTGTCAGATGAGTACCACAGGAGAAGGGGAAAGTTGTGGGAGTCTAGGTAAGGAAGCTTTATAGTGACAGGAGAGGGAGTGGGTCACCTTGGTGGAGACTGAAGTCTTCAAGAATGATTTTAGGAGTACTGGTGTAAAGAAATTTAGAGAGGTGCTATAATCTCCAAAGAATTTGATATGATCATGAGGTTGGTAGATGACTACATAAAGGAAAGGAAGATTTGATATAGTCTGCTAGCAGGTGCTTCCAAGAAACTGATTGTTTCATTGGCAGCAGGAGAAACTCAGTGACTGTGTTTTAAATCCAACTGAGGGTGTATCACAATGGTAGTGGTGAGGATGGAGATTTCCCATACAAATTCAACGCTATGGATGTATTAGTTTGCTAGGGTTGCCATCACAATGTGCCATCACCACAACTGGGTGGTTGAAGCAACAGAAATGTATTTTCTCACAGTTTTGGAGACCAGAAGCCTGAGACAAAAGCGTCCTCAGAGTTTGTTTTCTCTGAGGGCTGAAGGAGAATCTGTGCCATGCCTTTCTCCTAGTGTCTCGTAGCCTCAGATGTTCCTTGGCTTATAGATGGTGTTCTCTGTGTGTTTTCACATCATTTTCCTTCTGTACACAACTGTCTCTGTGTTCAAATTTCTCCCTTTTATAAGGATACAATTAATACAGGACTGGGGCAGGGAAGTGCTGGGTAGAGAAGGGCAGTGTCCCCAGCAAGGACTCCACCCCTGGCTCTGTGCCCAGGGACTTAAGTGAGGACAGGCACTCCTGCTTTCAAGCCCCAATGTTGCATTTTCCAAGACCACTCTTGCCTGCCACACCCCTCATCTTGTGCCTGTAAAAATCCCAAGACCCTAGGAGGCATACATACAAGCAGCTAGACGTTGAGAGGAGCAGAGGAGCAAAAGAACACACAGACAAGCACCAACAGACGCTGTCAGGACATCAATGATTTGGACACCAAGGGGAATTTGGCTGAGGGTGGTCAGAGGAGAGCCCAGCCACTGAGTGACTTGACTCCAGGAGAAGACCACCTTCCCACTCCATCCCCCTTCTGGCTCCCCCTCCATCTGCTGAGAGCTACCTCCACCACTCAATAAAACCTTAAACTCATTCTCCAAGCCCACATGTGATCCAATTTTTTTTTTGGTACACTATGGCAAGAACCCCGGGATATAGAAGCTCTGTCTGTGCCATAAGGCATGGGGCCTAATTGAGCTGATTAACACAAGCCACCTGCAGACAGCAAAACTAAAAATCACACTGTAATATGCACCCACTAGGGCTTCAGGAGCTGTAAACACTCAACCCTAGACCCTGCTGTGGAGCCCCACAACTTGCTGGTCTGCATGCTCCCCATAGAGGTTTGAGCAGCGGGGACGCCAGAAGAAGCAAGCCACACCCCTACTGCATCCCCCACTGCATGGGGGATAAGGAAAAACTCCTCCCATTTCACAATCATTTTGGATTACAGCCCAATCCAATGACCTCACTTTAACTTGAGGAACTGTTAAGACTCTATTTTCAAATAAAGTCACATTTACAGATACTGAGGGCTATGAATTCAACATCTTTTTGGGGCACACAATTCAATCTATAACAGTGGGCTTTCCTTAAATTCTTCCAATGGTAATACGTTGCCAGGGGAAAATGAACTTGCCGGAAATTTTTGGTAATCTTTATTAATTTTAAAAATTTGCGATCTTTCAGTATGTCATGGTCTGAGCAAAAATTGACTTTTAAAAAAGAGACGACAGAATTTGCATGATTCCAATGAGGTGTTTTTGCCCAGAATTGTTCTAACTTAGGGTTTAGAATGCTTAAAATTAATCAGTTCTTTCAGATTAAACATTGTCCCCATCCTTGCCATTCTTTAAAATTCAGACATTCTTGTCTGAGAGTCATTCCTGCCTTATTTTCCTGGAGATGTCATGGATATGAGAAAAATGTTTATAAAAACACTTTGAAAAACACAAAACATTGTCAAGACAGAATGAAACACAAATGAGCAAGGTTTTACAAGTGGTGAGACGTAGTGTTGGCCTACTCCTCACCTTCTCTTATGTAAATGGACACAGCTTTATTGACTGGTCTTATTTTGAACTCATGACTACAGAACCTCTGGAGAGCACTTAGTACTTCCTGAGAAGCACACTACATTTCCTGAGTTCCTTCTGTCTTCTACTCTCTTAGACATTATTACAGTGTATCCTTTCTCTGCAAACCTCCAACACATCCTCCTCTTTCTCACTCTTATCTAACGAACTTGCTTCCTACTTTGAGAAAACCAAAGCCATGAGAAGAGAACTTTCACAGACTCCTACCATGAGGTCTTCCCGCCTACCGTATCTGTTCCTTTTCATAGCCTGACTTTCTGCCTGCTATTATAGGTGAACGTTTTGTGCTTTTCTCTAACAGCAGCTCCTTCAATTGTGCAGTATAGCTATCCCCACCTGTATTCTGAAACATTGCTCTAGAAATTCTTCCATCTGGTTTCTATGTCATAATTTTCCTCCTCCCTATGGGATCACACCCATCAGCACACAAGTATCCTCTATTGTTTCCTAAGTTAAAAAATTCCTCTATGGATGGAAATGTTTGTTATCTTGATTGTAGTAATGGTGTCACAGATGCTATCATCTGTCAAAACTGATACAATTGTACACCTTGAATATGTGCAGTTTATTGTACTTCAAATATACCTCAATAAAATAGAAAAAAAATTCTATTTGACCTCACTGTTCCTACAGCTAATACAGTATTTCTTAGCTCTCTCTTGCAGCAAAACTCCTTTGAATAGTTGGGTACATTCACTGCTTTCATCTCTTCTCTTTTCATTCTTTAACCTCCTTCCAGCTGGGCTTTCACACCCTATCACTCCATCAACACTGCTTTTGTCTAGGTCACAAAGGACTTGATTATTGTTAAATCCAAGGGCCTATTTTCAGTCATCATTTTATTTGGCATCTCAGCAGGTTTTGACACAGTAAGGTCATATCACCTGTAAGTATACTCTTTATTTATTCATTTGCATGCTTCTACACTCCAGGGTTTTCTCCTATTCGTAAAATGCTCCTGGACAGTCTTCTTTTCTGTGTCATCCTGTTCTCTTTTCACTCTTAATGTTGGAGTACTCCAGGGCTCAGCTTTTGAACATGTTTTCTTCTTTACTTGTTCCCTTTCTCAGTGATCTTCAACTGTTGAATGGTTTGAAATATTGTCTAAATAATGATGATTTCCACATTAATACCTGAGCTCAGGATTCTCTCCTGAATTTCAGACACATAATAACCGTACATTAATTTGGGTATACATTGTAAATATCAAATTTACTATGTTTGCCATCAGACTGAACCCAGATCTTCTACGTAAAGCTTTCTTTATCTAAATCTTCCCCATCTTAGTTAATGATGATTCCATTTTTTCAGTTACCTTGGCCAAAAACTTTGGTGACATACTTGACTCTCCTCTTTTTCTTATAATCCATATCCAGTTTTCCAGCAAATACTATTGATTCTGTCTTTCAAGGTTTTGCAATTATTAACAAAGCTGCTATACATATCTATGTGCAGGTTTTTGTGTGGACATCAATTTTCTATTCATTTGAGTAAATACAAAGAAGTGATTTCTGGATTGTATAGTATGTTTAGTTTTCTAAGAAATTGCCAAACTCTCTCCCAAAGTGGCTGGACCATTTCTCATTCCTGTTGCTCTGAGTCTTTGCCAGCATTTCTCAGTGTTTTGTCAGGTGTTGTCAGTGTTTTGGATTTCAGCCATTCTCATAGGTGTGCAGTGGTATCTCATTGTTTTAATTTGCAGTTCTTAATGAAAGATGATGTTGAACATATTTTCATATGCTTACTTGCCATCTATGTATCTCCTTGGCTGTTCAGACCTTTTTTTTCCCATTTTTAATTGGATTGTTTGTTTTCTTACTGTTGAGTTTTAAGAGTCCTTTGTATGTTTCGGATAGTAGCTCTTTTATCAGGTGTGTCTTATAAAAACATTTTCTCTCAGTCTATGGCTTGTATTCTCATTCTTTACATTGCTTTTCACAGAGCAGATGTTTTAATTTTAATGAAGAACAGCTTACCAGTTTTTTTTTTTTTTTCTTTCATGGATTATGTCTTTGGTGTTGAACCTAAAAAGCCATCCCCAAATTTAAGGCTATCTGGGTATTCTCCTATGTTATTTTCTAGGAGTATCATAAATGTATGTTTTACACTGAGGTCTAGATCAATTTTTTTTTTTTGAGGAGAGTGTAGTGTCTGAATCTAGATTATTATATTTTTTTGCATGTGTATATCCAGTTGTTCAAGTTACCATTTGTTGGAAAGACTGTCTTCCATTGCATTCCCTTTTCTCCTTTGTCAAAGGTTAGTTGACTACATTTACATGGGTCAGTTTCTGGACTCTCTAGGCTGTTCCATTGTTCTCTTTGTCTGTTTTTTCACCACTCACTGTCTTGATTACTGTAGTTTTATAGTAAGTCTTAAACTAAAGTAGCATCAGTTCCCCACCTCCAGAGGTCCCTGCAAGTTCCCACTTTAGCTGCTGGCCAGATTCAGCCTCCACTGGGCATGTTCACAAATTATCTCCTTGATGATGACTCAGAGTCAGTTGAAGTTGTAATATTTGTACTCAATAAAAAGCATATCAGGACTGACATATATAACTAGAATGCAAATTTATTAATTCAAAACAAGAAATATGATCGTTAGGTGAAAATAAGACTAGCCTAGTCAGTGCCTTCTCTCCTAGTAAGCAAGCTGGTGTTCTATTGCCCAGCAAGTTTACTACAATTGATAATAATACAGAGTATATTTCAAGACAGCTAAAAGACAGGATTTTAAATGTTTTTACCACAAATAAATTGTTGATAAATATTTGAGGTAATGGATATACTAACTACTCTGATGTGATCATTTCAAAATATTTGTATGTATCAAAATATCACTCTGTACTCCATATTTATATTAAAATTAATAAAAAATAAAATTTAGTAATAAGGTTTATTATTAAAATAAATAATACATTTTGATGTGTTAATTAAAAATAAAATATAACTTTAAAAACTCACATATAAAATCAGAATGTTAATTTATCAATTCAAAATAAATAACTACTGTCAGGCGAAGACAATATTATTCTAGTCAGAGCCTTCTCTCCTTATCAGCTAGCTCTGTTGCTGTCAGAGGTTTTCCTTGGTGAGCTCAGAGTCAGAGCTGGGTGATTGAATTATGTGACTGGGGCCTACACTGGCATCAGTCCATGGTAGCCTGTGGTAACCATTGCTTCAGTAGGGAAGTACCCTGCCCAGAGGACGGAGCCTTTAAAATGCCAGCACAGGATGTTCTTCTCTGGACATGGTAAAAGAAACACATACAACATTTGCTGCTGTGGCTGTAAATGCAACTCTCCTTTTGTTATTTTATTTTTAATGCTTTCAAGGCTAACCACTGACTCCTGCTGATCGATGCATTCTTTATTTTAGATATGCTATTGTGTTCAATCAATTGTAGTCAAGTCTTGCAGGCGAGGGAGCCGTTCTGTCTCTTTCCAAAGTGAAATTGCCTAAACATTGTAGAGCTCCATTATGTATAGGCTTAAAAATTTAACTCTACTTCTAAATTCATGGGGAATGCATTAACTTCAGAAGAAAAATGGGTACTAGAGGGGCACTTGACTGTGGAGGGCCAAAGCAGCAATCAGTCTATTAAAGTGATTCTCATCCTAGGCCAAGCAGCAGAATCCTTGTGACATTTTTAAAAAGAGAGAGAGAGATGATAAAGATGTGGGCTCTTTACATTTTGATAAGTGACACCATATTACTTTCCAAAGATATTGTTTGAATTCATATTTCTAACATTAATATGTAATAGTACCTTCTTCCCTACCTTCTTAGTATTTACTGCTAAACCTTTTATCTCAGCTTTGCTATTGGGTAACAGCTTTGGTAAAATATATGATAGGTAAAAATATACAAAACATACTTATGAATATCACATAAACATGTTGTCCCTATTTCCATGGATGATGAAGAGAAAATCATATTGCATGTTTATTCTTCTGCAAAGAAATGATTCCTTAAGTAATGGGGAGTTAAATGATCATGTGTTGATTTGCAGCTTATGTTAATTGGCCAGTCATCATATTAGAACAGAGATCAACTGTGCTGCCTACATATAATTTACATCAAATAAAATAGAAAGGGACACGTTTATGGTGAGTTCAGGAAATAATATGCTTTTAGTTTTGAAATAAAATCAATATGTCCCTTGTTGTCTGTGACCCTCAGGGTATTAATGTATAGTTCTTTATTGTAAATGAATGACAAGAGGATTGAACAATTACAATAAATAT
>NW_012106631.1:952868-960475 GCF_000951045.1 Mandrillus leucophaeus
AAAGTTATACCAAAATCTACCTGCGATGTAAAATCCTCTGATAATGAAAACAGCCTCGTGATCCTGAGTCACCATCGTTTCCTCAGATTCTAACTTTCTAAAAAATCAGTAACAGTGGAAGATGAGGTCCTAGTGACCCAGGTAAAGAGTCCCCAGTAGGAGTTAAGGGCCACAGTTTGTGTCCCAGCTCAGCCAACAACCACTGTGGGAATTTAAGCAAGTCATTTTATCATCTGAAACTGTCTCTTCATCTTTAAAGGGATTAGAATTCAAATTCATAATTACTTGCAGATCAGAGACCCCTCTGAGATTCTGCTGAAAACTGTTGACCTCCTTCCCTGAAGAAGCACAAATACTCTATAAATAGAATTCCAAGAGGGTCAGAAGCTCTTTAAAATCCACCCATAGATTCCCTAGAGGACTTTAGAATGATTTACGTGGTCTAAAATATGTAGTTGAAAAAACAAAATAAATCTATTTACATGTGCTACTCCCTATGTGAATTAGTTTTAAAATGTGTATTTGGGCCATTATGTCATTTGACGTTTTATTACTTTTTTGTAACTTATAGTACTCAAAACAGAGCTAATTTTTCAATAGTGCCGAATATTTCCTTTGTGGATTAATAGCATCCTAGGATCTGCAAGGTTACATGTTCACCCTGCTACTCAATGCAGGAATCATCTATCACCTGCCTCAGAGATGAAACTATAGCTTTGACTTGAACATGTACAGTGATGAGGAACTCATTCATTTGTTTATTTCTGGCCAAACATAAAGAATTTGGGAATTTTCTTTTTTATATTGAGCTATAATCTGCCTATACACACAAATGTCAGCCATTGACCCTATTTCTGCTCTTAGCAGCTACATAGATTAATTTTATTTCCTTTTCCAGTATTTTAGGAAATCGAAGTCAGCCTCTATTGTCCTCTATCAATTTCCTCTATGCTAAATATTCCAGTTTCATCTATAATTCCTCCAGAAAAGTGATGTCATAAAACTACCTTTTATCTCAATTCCCTTCTTAAACAGTCCTCTTAAAATGCAGATGAGAACTAGGCAGCATGTTGCAGGAAAAGTCTGACCAACACGTGGTTAGAGAGCAGTTCCCTTTCTTATACTGCCAACTTCACTACTAGGAATACCACCAACACTGCCACGAGCTCTGTGCCTGGATACACCAGGTCAAGTGAAATTGTAGTCACCTAAAATCCCTAACTGTAATTAATTAAGGTTGCCCTTATACTCTATTTTCGTTTTTTTAAGAAGTAAATTAACCTTTCTGAAAACACAAATTCTGTTGAACTCTACCTTAATTGCTTAGGCCATCATTCCAGCTTTTGGAAACCTTTACTCACTTTGTCATTCATGTCATCTTTTCTTCCAAATTTTGTGTTATCTACAAATGTAATGAGCCTCCTGTCTTTGGCTTCAAATTAATTGATTAAAAATATTGACCTGTGGTTTGCCAAATGTAAAACTCCCTCTATGGATTCAGTATTCAAAATTCTTCACTCAGTTACTTCACAGCTTTGTTGAATCCACATTTAACCATTTGATCTACAGAATAGAGAAGACAGTAAGTATTGTGTTCTGCTTGGGGTCAAAATTTCTTTCTTTTCCTTTTCCTTTATTGTCTGCTTTCTTTTCTTCATTCCTTCATATTTTCATATCGCATATCATTGTCTTCTACATGGTCCCTTTTACTGTGTGCTCATTTTGCTTTGAAGAAAAGAACCTCCAATGTGTTTTTTGGGATTCCTTGGCCTTCTGCCCATATGCAGCCCTGGCTGAGTCTGCACTTGCTCCTGAGGTTGTTTGCCATGTACCAAGCCTCAAACCCTGTGCAAGGAAGGGATTTTCCTGATGCTCATTAGCATCTGGCAGAGGAGGAAGCTCTGAGTATTTCAACAACACCCCCAGACCAATTCATTTTCATCCATCTCTAGAATTACATCAAATGTAACCCTCCTCAAACATCAAATGGAGATTTAAAGAAAATTAAAACACAAATCATACGTGTGTTTTGGGATGCAGGAGAGGGATAGGGAGAAAGAAATTATTACATAGCCCTCAGCAGACTTTTCACTTTAATCTCAGCATTATTGCATCTATAATCAGATGAATATTGATGATGGGAAAAGAGAGAGATTGCCTTGAAGATTGCTTCAAAGCACACATCAACCAATCGTTTATTATCCAATTGAAAGACAGTATTAGAGTAAACTGCTTTGGGAATCAAAGAATTTGTTGTAGATATTCTGCTGAACAGCTCTTTGGTAACATGTCACCTGCTCCTGCCTCATCAAAATGTTTCACCTGGAAATAGTTGTGTCACAATTGTATAGGGCTAAGGAAGACCTTCTAACATTTGTCCAAGTGAGTGATTTTACTTTGCAAAATGTTTGGCTTTTTCATATAATTTTGTGATCATTATTATTATAAAATAATTAAATGTGGATCAGGATAAACAAGCAGACCTATTCTCAAGTGTGGAAAGTGGGTGATTAATTGATTAATGAGTTAAACATCTTAATTATTGATTTTTTCCTTTATATTTAATCCCCTCATTTAGACAAATCAATGTGGACATTAAATTATTACCTCTTATTTAAAGAACATTATCTCAAACACAGATTTATTACTCTGTAGTTACCTTGAAAAAGATGAGCTCTCGAGTCATTAGAACCTTTGCAAACCTGGCAAGATATAGTCAACTTCAGCTCAGGAAGAGGAGTGGCAGGCGGCTGAATGATTACTGTGCCTTAATATTTCAGAGGGAACCCCAAGACCTTGGTGCCAGGTTAATTGGTACTCCAAACCTATGATAAATCCTAGAGAATGATGGAAAGTTTGGGTCAGCAGCCAGAAAGATAAAGGTGAAAATGAATCAGTGTCTCTTAATAATGGAACTTTATGAGTTACTCATTCATACCCTCATTAATTCATTCAGTATGTATTGAGGGACTATTATGTGTCAGAACTTCTCTTAGCATCACAATACCCTTATAACCTTGTACAAATCATTTATCTTCTCTAAGTCTAAATTTTACTAGACAGGTGTTTACCACAAGGAGTTGTGAGGTTTAGTGACTCATGTATATAGACTCCAGCAGAGTGAGCAGTTGGACACTCAATAAACCCTCTTCCCTTTCCCTGAGCACTGAGACCTCTTTTTCAGGTAATTTATGGTAGTATGAAATGAATTCCATGTCTTAGTAACAAATTTCTCCCTACAGTGTTAGATCAAGAAGAATTGTGAATAATGTATGTTTTCAGATGAAATTACATATTTAGATATTATTACAAGTGATAAAATATTTTGCAATCCATGAAGTCCAAGGATGTCACTGTTTGCCAAATAGCCCTCTGAGGCTTGCTGACAGCCGTACATGCAAACTTACACATTTCTTGAGACTCTTTGTTTTATAGCAAACATGAATAGTGACTTCATTTCATTTATTAATTCTTACTGGAGTGTTTTTTTTTAGTAATACTTAAAATAATCTCATAAACTAATTTTATAAGATACAAAAAAGTGTAAAATTTCTCACAGTAACCGTCACTAGATGCATAAAGTTTCAGCTCTTCTGATGTCTTAACAGAATAGACTTGAGGGAAATGAAAGATAATTTTGTAGATTGAGTGTGGTTGTTGTAATTGTCTTCTGATTTATGCCGTAAATTTGAAATAATTTTGAAAAAAGTCTAAAGATAGATTATTGTGGAACTGCCAAAGGCACATACCAAATTGTTACTTCATTAATTCAATCAATCATTTAGACAATAAATATTAATGAGTACCTACTGTTTGCTAGGCACTGTGCCTGGGACTCCAAAATGAAATTACATATTTCTCAGCATCAAAGAGTTTTCTCTAATGAGAAAGATATGTGAACAAATACAGTTCTATAAGGTAATCAACAATAAATGTTCCAAGAGCAGGGGGAATATGAGAAAGTCTCTATCTACATGGGGAATTGAGGTAGCCATCAGAGAGGAGGCAAGCTGACACCAGAAGGATGAGTGGGAGATTATCAGGTGTGTGTAGGATGAAGATGTCTGGCAATGAGAATAGAACAAGAAAAGTGTGAAAGCCTGAGGGAGCCTGGAGTGGCCAGGGGGAAAAGTAGGTTAGTGTTGTTAAGTGTAAATTACCCTGAAAGCAAGAAAGGCTGGTGAGAAATGGTAGAGAGCCCAGATTACAAGAGCCTTGTATAGCAGGCAAATGTATGCCAATGTTTTTCCCATTGTGTAGGTTGTGGGGGAAGTTATTGAAGAATTTTGAATAGAGAAGTTCCATAATCACATTGGTATGTTTAGGTTCTGAGAGAAGATTCACAATATTGTGATTGTTTTGTTGTTTATAAGACACAGAAATGGCACGCACACCCTTTTGTTCCTAGGGGTTTCAATAGTTCTTGTTGTAATAGAATTGAGGGATGCCAAAAGCAATATTTGAACTAAGTGATACATTAGAATTATAGAATTATAATAAGAATCTGTGAGCAGATTTTTAGTTAACAGGTTTTTAATAGGCTGTGATGCAATCCCTAATGGAGAAGCTTTAATGATGAAAGATAGCCTGCCTCTAATGGAAATTCATCTGGGTATGTTTTTATTGCTCAGTGAATTAAAAGGTTTTTATAGGATTACATTGTTAAGATTCTTGGAGAAAAACATATAAACACCAAATGAAAACTTTCCACTCTTTTATATCTCTTGCAGCAAAGCGGTTAATATTCCAGAAATGAAAATCATTTAAATTTTGCATAATTTTTATAATTTCAGGGGTTAAGCATCTGAAAGGCCAGAATGAATCAGCATTCCCTGAAGAAGAAGAAGGCACCAGTGAAAGAGAGGAGCAGCAGGACCATTAATTACTGGTCTGCAGCAAGAAGGCTTCTTGGAAATAACTGAACTATTAACTTTTCTGAATATACCATGGAATTCCACCGCTTGATTTCCGGAAGCATCCTCCATCTCTGCACCCGCACTCATACAGTAGCTATGCACCTCCTGGAAGTCTCCTTAACTGAACTTTAGAACTAAGTACACATTGTTCCACATCACTTACAATTAAAGAATAAGCATTTATTTTACAGTGATTCTTCTTTTTAACTATGTAAAAATTTGCAGACATGTGACTGTTCTAACTTTAATACTGCCAGAGCTTAATCCTTGATGTCCTGCTGATAAGGTTTGCATTCTAACAACACATGTAAATAACATCACTTTAAGAGTAAAAAATAAATAGTAAATACATTTAGACATGAGTGTGTGTGTATGTGTGTATGTGTGTGTGGGTTTAACTTAAAGAGAAATATCTAATAAAACTTTTAGCTTAAGTTTTGCATTGATCAAATTTCTGTATCCAGAACACAACATAATGTTTATTTTTAAATGATGAAGAAATGCCAGTTTTCTTGATTCAATACACCACAGTATTAGATACTAAACATCTTTTTCCCACCAACAACACATTAATGGTTGATTATAAAACTACAGAACTCTCTTCATTTTCTAAGCTGCGAGATATATATTTCCCAGCATTTTCTCTAGTTATTAAGAAAGACAAATGATAAATCTAAAAATCTATGCCAAATCTTCCTACCCCCTTTTTTAGCTATTACTTTAAATTTGGGTCATCTATTTCCTATTGCATTTTGATAAATAATTAGCAGTTTATAAGTCTTCCATATCAAAAAATAAGAAATTCCATTAATTCATGCATATAATAATTTATTCATTAATTAAATAAATATCTTTTATGAGCTTATCCCTAGGAAGGTACTCTGCTGGGAATTATGAAAATAAAAGAAACATACTTTTACCCCTATAGAACTGGCAGAAAAGATTACAGCATTAGCATAAAGCAAGATTTTATATGACAGTATATATTTATTGAATAATTTAAGTTCTGGGCATTTTGAACAATTTTAATTATACATTATTTGTGAAGGCAACTATCTAAACTACAAAATTTAGGGGGAATGGAAGAATACCCAACTTGGTTCCTTTATTAGTAATATTAATGAAATTCAAATGTATCATGGATAAAAAAAATGGAAAGATTTCTCCAAACTTGGTAAAGGAAAAATGAAAGCAGGAAGAAAAAATCAAATATGTAATCCACTGTGGGATCTTAATATCAAGATTCAAATATGTAAAATGATTGCTTTTAATTTTGAATATGAGTTTTGTAATGTAGAAGTTAAGAGAGTTTTATGGAGCTGTCAGAGAATGCAGTGAGTTGACATTTTCCATAGTATTTTTCTCCAAGAAAATAAGTGTGAAACTCATTGATAAGCATACCACAAGTATAAATGACTATTCTAGTTTAATCTCTCTCTCCTTTCTTCTTTCCTTTCTTCTTTCTCCCTCCCTCCTTCCCTTCCTTTCTTTCTTCCTTTTCTCTCTCCCTCTCTCTCCTTCTCCCTCTCCTTCTCTGCCTTTCTGCACCACTCCCTCGACTTTTTCTTTGTTAAGCCAAAACTTTCTGGATTTTCTATACCACCTGCTATGACTCTGTTTATTTCCCAAGTTTCTCTCTACTTAAAACCTGATTAAGCCCCTTATTTTAAGTGATTTTGAATTATTTGTGTTTGGAAAACATCTTAATGCCCCTTGAGAGTATTTGAGACACCCTGAGGTGCTAAAACATAGCATTGCCCTTCCCTTTCCTTGAACAGATGCTTTTAAAATGCGTTTTCAAAAGAACTCAGGCAAACGAAAAGAAACCAAAGCTTTTCCTGATTTTGTAACATCATTTAGGGTAATATACAGGATAGCTTCTGGATTTTTCTGTTCTGTTCTCCATTCCTAAAAACATAAAGAAATCAACATTAAGAGCATAAGTTTTCTTTGGGAAATGTTGTTTTCTTCCATTCTGTTCTCCACTCTCAAAACACAAAGAGATCACAATTAAAAGCTTAAGTTTTCCTTGGGAAATATGTTGACTTTCTCAGAAATTTGAAGGAAACCAGTTGAGATAATGGCTTTTCACTTTACTTTTCACACAATTACAGTTTACAAAATTTTTTTTTCTAGGAGGCAACTTGGCTTCAGTTTGGCAGAATGGGCAAAGAAACTGACAAAAGCAAAACAAAACAGAAACTGTGTTTTCCAGATCACATTTATAATATAATTGTTAGTAGCTGGGCTTCGAGTCATTCTGACTTGGATTCAGCTACAGGCTCTACCAGATTTTAGACTCAGCTTCTTCATTTGTAAAGTGGGTACAATCATACCTATCCTACTGGGTTATTGTGAGGCTTAAATGAGATAAGACCTATAAAATACTTAGCCAAGCTTAGTGAGCATTTAATAATTGGTGTATATTATTATTAGAGTTAGAAAGGACTTCAGAGGCCTTCTATCTTAACTTTATCTACTTCATGATCCTCTTCAACATTATGAACAAGTGATTAATCACCCGACTTATTTATTTTTATTTTTATTTTATTTATTTATTTATTTATTTATTTAGAGATGGAGTCTTGCTCTGTCACCAGACTGGAGTGCAGTGGCACCATCTTGGCTCACTGCAACCTCCACCTCCCCAGTTCAAGCGATTGCCCTGCCTCAGCCTCCCAAGTAGCTGGG
>NW_012106631.1:960585-962913 GCF_000951045.1 Mandrillus leucophaeus
CCCGCCTCAGCCTCCTAAAGTGCTGGGATTACAGGCATGAGCCACTGTGCCCGGCCTACCCTAGTTATTCTTGAATAACTCCAGTTCCAAGTCAATCAAAGAGCTCCGATTGTTCTTCCGCATGTTAAACTCTCCCCTTCTACACCTTTCCTGCTTCTTTGATTCATCTTTGAAAACTCCAGATATTAAAGAACATTCTGATGTCATTTCTTTGATAAAATGTCATCAATTCCTCCCAAACTTCTCTTATCCTTCTAGCCACTCACTTTCGGATCCTGTTGAGTTGTTTACACTGACTCTAAGAAAGGCTCTGTCAGGTTAATAAGTTAGGAGTTATTTTTCTATCCTCTTATACATGAGAAACAGGCAGAATGTGGCAGAGTCAGGCAAGATTCTTGACTAGAGTTATTTCTATTGGACGATAATTTTGTAACCCTTTATTCTTCCCAGAGTTATCCAAGGTAAGGGTATTTATAAAAAAAATACTCAGAATAATTTTTTTACCATTCACTTTCAGTGTTAATTTAATATATGCCAATGTTTTATACATTATGGAGAACAATGTAATTTTAGGCTGGCCAGGAACAAATTCTTTTTATTTTTGTAGTTATAAATATGATTATAATATGTATTAGAAGAAATACGTATCCAGCAACCCCCAAATCCATGGTTCCATACCTATTATTGCTTAGGATGAGGCAAGTTTAAAGTGTGAGTATATTTTAGGTTTATTTAAAGAAAAATATAGTAGAAGTGGTACCTCCAAATCACAAAAGTAATATATAATTGAATGAAAGTTTGCAAGCACTAGTTTTTGTTTTGTTTTTTGTTTTTGTTTTTGAGGAAATGATAATTTTATTGGGATTGATAACCACTTTGGTTATGTAGGGACAATGCACCCATTTTAACAGATGCATATTTAAATATGAAAGGATAAAATGATATGATGTATGAGATTTACTTTTAAACACGTAAGCCAAAACAGACATAAAGCAAGAAAGAAAAATAACAAAATATTGTTAGATAAATCAAGTAGTTGAAATGTTTAAGAAACTAGGTCAGTGGTACTGTGAGATGTCCTATATTCTAGATTTGTCTCTGTTTTTTCCTGGCACTATTTCTTTCTTTCTTTCTTTTTTTTTTTTTTTTTTTTTTTACTATACTTTAAGTTCTGAGATACCTGTGCAGAATGTGCAGGTTTGTTACATAGGTATACACATGCCATGGTGGTTTGCTACACCCATCAACCTGTCATCTACATTAGGTATTTCTCCTAATGCTATCCCTCCCCTAGCCCCCCACCCCTTGACAGGCCCCCGTGTGTGATGTTCCCCTCCCTGTGCCCATATGTTCTCATTGTCTAACTTTCACTTATGAGTGAGAACATGCGGTGTTTGGTTTTTTGTTCCTGTGTTAGTTTGCTCAGAATGATGGTTTCTAGCTTCATCCATGTCCCTGCAAAGGACATGAACTCATTCTTTTTAAGGCTGCATAGTATTCCATAGTATATATGTGCCGTATTTTCTTTATTCAGTCTATCATTGATGGACATTTGTGTTGGTTCCAAGTCTTTGCTTTTGTGAATAGTGTGGCAAAAAAATACGTGTGCATGTGTCTTTATAGTAGAATGATTCATAATCCTTTAGGTATGTACCCAGGAATGGGATTGCCGGGTCAAATGGTATTTCTAGTTCTAGATCCTTGAGAAATCACCACACTGCCTTCCACAATGGTTGCACTAGTTTACCCTCTCACCAACAATGTAAAAGCGTTCCTATGTCTTCACATCCCCTCCAGCGTCTGTTGTTTCCTGACTTTTTAATGATCACCATTGTAACTGGCGTGGGACGGTATCTCATTGTGGTTTTGATTTGCATTTCTCTAGTGACATGTGATGATGAGTTTTTTTTTTATCATATGTTTGTTGACCACATAAATATCTTCTTTTGAAAAGTGTCTGTTCGTATCCTTCACCCACTTTTTGATGGGGTTTTTGTTTTTTTCTTGTAAATTTGTTTAAGTTCCTTGTAGATTCCGGGTATTAGCCCTTTATCAAATGGATAGATTGCAAAAATTTTCTCCCATTCTGTAGGTTGCCTGTTCACTTTGATGGTAGTTTCTTTTGCCATGCAAAAGCTCTTTTGTTTAATTAGATCCCATTTGTCAAGTTTGGCTTTTGTTACCATCGCTTTTGGTGTTTTAGTCATGAAAACTTTGCCCATCGCTATGTCCTGAATGGTATTGCCTAGGTTTTCTTCTAGGGATTTTAGGATTTTAGGTTGTACATTTAAATCTTTAATCCATCTTGAGTTAATTTTTGTATAAGGT
>NW_012106631.1:963368-966218 GCF_000951045.1 Mandrillus leucophaeus
CATGATATTGATTCTTCCTATCCATGAGGATGGAATGTTTTTCCATTTGTTTGTGTCCTCTCTTATTTCCTTGAGCAGTGGTTTGTAGCTCTCCTTGGAGCAGTCCTTCATATCCCTTGTAAGTTGCATTCCTAGGTATTTTATTCTCTTTGTAGCAATTGTGAATGGGATTTCACTTATATTTTTGCTCTCTGTCTATTATTGGTGTATAGGAATGCTTGTGATTTTTGCAAATTGATTTTGTATCCTGAGACTTCACTGAAGTTGCTTATCAGCTTAAGGAGTTTTTGGACTGAGATGATGAGGTTTTCTAAATATATAATTGTGTCATCTGCAAACAGAGATAATTTGACTTCCTCTCTTCCTATTTTAATACCTTTATCTTTCTCTTGCCTGAGTGCCCTGGCCAAATCTTCCAATACTATGTTGAATAGAAGTGGTGAGAGAGAGCATCCTTGTCTTGCTGCACAAGACAAGGTTTTCAAAGGGAATGGTAGAATTTTGCCCATTCAGTATGATATTGGCTGTGGGTTTCTCATAAATACCTCTTATTATTTTGAGATAAGTTACGTCAATACATAGTTTATTGAGTGTTTTTAGCATAAAGGAGTGTTGAATTTTAACAAAAGACTTTTCTACATCTATTGAGATAATCATGCGGTTTTTGTCATTGGTTCTGTTTATGTGGTGGATGATGTTTTTTGATTTGTGTATGTTGAACTAGCCTTGCATCCTAGAGATGAAGCTGACTTGATCATACTAGATAAGCTTTTTGATGTGCTGCTGGATTCGGTTTGGCAATATTCTATTGAGGGTTTTCGCATCGATGTTCATCAGGTATATTGGCCTGAAATTTTCTTTTTTTGTTGTGTCTCTGCCAGGTTTTGGTATCATGATGATGCTAGCCTCATAAAATGAGTTAGGGAAGAGTCCCTCTTTTTCTGTGTTTGGAATAGTTTTAGAAGGAAAGGTACCAGCTCATCTTTGTATCTCTGGTAGAATTTGGCTGTGAATCCATCTGGTCCTGGGCTTTTTGGTTGGTAGGCTATTAATCACTACCTCAATTTCAGAACTTGTTATTGGTCTATTCAGGGATTCGATTTCTTCCTAGTTTAGTCTTGGGAGAGTGCATATGTCCTGGAATTTATCCATTTATTCTAGATTTTCTAGTTTATTTGTGTAGACGTGTTTATAATATTCTCTGATGGTAGTTTATAGTTCTGTGGGATCAGTGGTGATATCCCTTTTATAATTTTTTATTGTGTCTATTTGATTCTTCTCTCTTTTATTAGTCTGGCTAGCAGTCTATCTATTTCATTAATCTTTCCAAAGAACCAGCTCCTGGATTCATTAATTTTTTGAAGGGGTTTTCGTGTCTCTATCTCGTTCACTTCTGCTCTGCTATTAGTTATTTCTTGGTTTCTGCAAGCTTTTGAATGTGTTTGCTCTTGCTTCTCTATTTCTTTTAATTGTGATGTTAGGGTGTCAATTTTAGATCTTTCCAACTTTCTATTGTGGTCATTTAGGGAAGTACTTTTTAAAAATACTGTCATAGCAAACAACTTAAGTGTAAGTATCACAGAGTTCATTTAACTGTGATATAGATTTATGCATTCATAAATAAATCATGTATGTTGTATTTTTTTAAAGTCTTTATGTTTTTTCAGCTACTATCAAAAAGCAGTTTAATTGCAAAATGAATAATAGAAAAAGCATGTCTACTCACATTAAAGTGTTTATATACATATACAATTTTTAGTAGTTGCTTTCTCTGAGTAAACAGAATGTAGAAGAAATGCCCTTACTTATTTTCTAAGTCAGTGATTCCAAAAACCAGTCCTCAAAGCTCCATTAGTTGCATTAATTAAATAAGAAATGTCTATGTCGCTGAAATGTCTATTTTGTTTATGTTAACAAAATCGTTAGATTTTATAACATCATAACATTTTGAAGAACTATATCAGAGAAGAGCTTTATAAAAATGCTGGGGGGAATGTTCGATTTTAAATGACATTTTAAGTAGTAAACATCTAACATAATTCATACAGCAATGCAGCATTGCCCTGTAAATTGTGAAATAATCTACATGAATGATAGGTGCCTGATGACATCTTGTAAAGAGGCTACCACTCAACTGTAGGTCTTTCCTTGACATTTATTTTGTGCACACAGACATTGTGTGTAGGGGTGCAGTCACTTCCCCTACTGAGTATAATAATATATTTCATGCAGGCAATGGAGACTTGGGCTATAGAGGGAAGATGAACAAGAGAATGGATTATAGAGAAAAGTAGGCAAAGGAGGGAATTTGTAACTTGCAGACAAGGGAAAAATTCTTGATGAAGTAAATTAAAATGATAATGGATTCATCTTTGTTTTTAATTTCTTACTCTACAAACATGACTTAACAGGGTTTTCCCTTTTCTCAGAATTTCAGTAACAATGAAGCTAACTTGAAGGAATGAACATAGAGAGAATCCCAGCAGTATATAAAATTATTACCATATTAGCATCCTAAAAGTAACAGAATATTAGAGTATATTCAGCACATAATTCTTCTGAACAAGTGTTAACTTACAAGGCAGACAGTTACCAGAAGTCCAGCTGAAGTTTATTGACATAAACTCGTAAGGTTTGTGTAGCACATTACCATGACTTTGTTTTCAAGAGGTGAGAGCAGTCTAAAGGCGCTAGCATTTTCTGAGCTGGAAAATGAGTCAGAGTTCTAGTCTATGTTCTTCATTTTACAGGTAGAGAAAGTGAGGCCTAGAGAATTTTTCTTCAAATTTACACTTAGAAAGTTCAAAATCGTGTTATGTAGAAAATTATTTGGCAGCAAATAAAAGAAAA
>NW_012106631.1:966753-977165 GCF_000951045.1 Mandrillus leucophaeus
GCTGTTTTTCACAAGATTATTTGGTAAAGTTTTAAAAGGCATCGTTTACAAACACAAGACCAAAATTCAGGTTCATTATTCAATAAATATATATGAATACCTATGACATGCTAAACATTGTTTAAGTGCTGGGGATTCTAGGTATTAATAAGATAGTCAGAGTCCTTAAACTCATGGGTGTATATTTTAATGTTTGAACACAGTCAAATGCATGTAAACTAATAAAGTAATGAAATCACTTCTGATAATGATAAATTTCTGGAAGGAAATAAAACAAGGTAATATTGCAAAAGGTAGTGTCTCCTTTTTATCAAAACTGTGTGACATTGAGCAAGTCCTTTAACCAGTCTAGAACTGAGTTTTCTGCTCAGTAAAACATGGAGAATTATACAATAGAAGATCAGATAATCTTGTCATGGCCCCTCTGACTCTAAGATCTCCTTTCTAATTTTCTTTCAAGAACTGCAGGCAAGTCGTAAAGGAGAAAAGAAGAGATTGGAAAGCAGCAGTATTGTGAGAATATGGGCTCAGAAGAGAAAAGATATCTGTGTGCTTGTAGTACAGCCAACAGAATAAAATTGCTTGAGTTAGAAATGCACGAACACACACATGCATATGTATGTATGTATGTATGTATGTAATAAAATGAGCATTGTAACCAGTTGATTTCTGTCTTTTAAAATTTCCCTTTAGAAAATGATCTAAAGAGTGACGATCAGTTTTTTGCTTGTTGTTTGTTTTTAAAATTTAGAAGTTCTTCCAGGAAAACTTTCTTCTTACAAATCACTAACTGGATAATTGACTCTATCCTAGCACACAAGCTTTGTTGCTACTAAGTGCTGCATACCAGATTTTTCCCTTTACAGAGATTTACATGACATGGTATTAAATCCTCTGGAAAGTTTCCACTGTGTTCTGAAGTATTTTCTTTTTCTCCTCCAGGTGCAAAATGAGTTGATAACAACCAGAAGCTGACTTGTTAGTGCTGTGCTTCTACTTGAGCTTGGAAAAATCCCAACACAAAACAAACATCACCTCCAATTCCATCATGATGCCACATTGCTTCCTACTGGATTACCTCCTGAAGCACTTTAGATATTTTATACATAAGTATTGACATGTTTTTCGGAAGCTGTTTCTTCACTTAATCGCTTTTTTTCTAATAATTTATATTACACCATTTGCCAAGTTCTTCCCTGTGGTTTTAGTTTATTTCTCTCTACTACTAAAAAAGGAATCTTGAGTTTAGGTAAATTTTAAGTGATTCATTTTTAGTTTTTCTAATTCTGGAATCCGAGCCTTCTCTTACAACAGGAAGTCTTTCAAACACATTTTTTGTTGTTTCTTTTTCAAATTCCACTGTGTTTACTTATTGCTTTGTTTCTTTTTCAAATTCCATTGGTCTTGATTTAATTTAGTTCCACAAATTTTATTGATAGTCTACTACCTGCCAACTACTGAATGAAACAGCAGACTTCTAAAAATGAAAAGGCTATTTTATTGTCATTGCCATCCTGCTAGTAAAGATTTGTTCAATTATTTATAATTAATTAAGTGGCTTCACCTATGTTTCTCTGTTAATAATCACATTAAATATGTATGGCAGGTAGGATTTGTGTAATAGATAAGAAAACTAGAGTCCAAAGAAAATAAGTGGCCCCAAATGAACCAATAATCCAACAAACCCTTCCACTAACTAGCTTCTGACCTGTTTGAGTTGTGATAGATTTTAGGATAGAAAAGCCCATTCTCCTTAGAAGCCATAGACTTTTATTCTTTCTTATACTGTCTTATATATTGACTTAGAGCTAAACTTCCTGCAATTCAGACATAAAGCATAGGCAGATACTTTTGCTAATGAGGCTAAGGTGGGAAGAAAACTCTGAGTTCTACTTCAAACTGAGATGGCCTATAAGAAATAAAAGAAAGTAAATAAAGAAGTAAATAAGTAAATAATAAATAAATAATAAAGAAAGTAAAGAAGTAAAAGAAAGAAATAAAAGAAGTAAATTTGAAACTTTAAAAAAAGCATTTGGTTCATCTAAAAATGTTTCCTATGTCTAAATCTATATTTTAAAAATAACCTTTATGACGTAAAATGAGAGAATTGCTGAGCTTATGACAATCTTAGATATAATCTTTTCTGAAAGAACAAGGCATCGATCTTTAATTTGTTTCCCTTTCTTGATTTCTCATAAGTTGCAAAACAAAAATAAAAATAATTTCACAAATTGTTCATTATCAGTATCCTCCCTACTTGCCCCAGGATTTAAGTACTAACTTTTAGTTCCTACTCCTAGACTTCGTATTGCCAAAATAATAAAAATAATATGAAAAAGCATAATCACCCAGACCTACATGCGGAATTGTGGATTATGCTGCAGATATTAGATCATTGAAAGGAACAATATACTACTTAATGAGGAGCCAAAGACAACATTCTACCTGCTGTTCCCTTCAAGCTGAGGAATGAGTTTAATTGACTTCAAAGTCCCACTATTCTCAAAAGTAGCAAAAGTACAGCATGGCTTGATAGGAATCAAAGGAAGGGAACAACAAGAACTTAAAAAATAGTTTGCAGATGGTTGAACATCTCTTTAACAATTAGAGAAGAGTATTTTTTCTTTCTTTATTGTTTACAGAGACCTACATTTTTCAAGGCCTTGCAGTAGACGAGTGAGTCTCCTGTTACATTTCTCCAGCAGCATATATTCTGTGGATGTGTTTTCCTAAGCAGACTAATTATGTTACCGTATGTTGCTCTCTTCTTTTGCCCTAATGAAACATAGATTTTTCTATTTTGAATTTGTCACCTGTTTGTTACATTTGTCAAGTGTTTTAAATATTACATTGGTCCTTTATTTGCTTTTGAGAACACCCAATAGTCTAAAAATTAAAATGACATGAAGGTCAATTCTAAGACAGGCATTATACTACTAAATCCTGGACTTGCATATGATAACAAGCTTGAGCTACACATTTTCGTTGTCAGAATAAATGGAATATATAGGAAGGAGTTAATTACAACTGCTTAGTACCTAAATAAGATTATTCAAAGTAATTTTTCTTGTAGTATTGGCAGAACAGTGTTAAAAATTAGACATTGTCATCATAAACACCCAAACCTGTATCTGTAAAAGATAATTTAATGCAATATTTTGGGGAAAATATAGTTGCCAAAATTAATCACCTTGTTTTCTTTCATTGTGCAATGTGGAGTTAAAACTTTTTTCTATTGAGCAATGTGTGTGTGTGTGTGTCTATAAAATACACATATGTGTGTATACACATCTATATACACACAGATATGTATACAAAAAATATATATATACACACATATAAAAAAATACACAAAAAATATATATATGTGTATATACATAAAATGCTTTGCTATACAGAAATAAAAAAGAAGCTTTTTAAAAGAAAGATAGAGAAGAAATTTAACCTGATTTTTATTAAATTAAGCACAGAGAATAAAACTTCACTAAAGGGCTGCATGTGGCGGCTCAAGCCTGTAATCCCAGCACTTTGGGAGGCCAAGGCTGGCAGATCACTTGAGGTCAGGTGTTTGAGAATAGCCTGGCCAACATGGTGAAACCCTGGCTCTACTAAAAACACAAAAATTAGCCGGGCATGGCAGCACATGCCTGTAGCCCCAGCTACTCAGGAGGCTGAGGCAGGAGAATTGTTTCAACTGGGGAGTTGGAAGTTGCAGTGAGCCAATATCGTGCCACTGCACTCCAGCCTGGGTGACAGAGCGAGACTCCATCAAATAATAAATAAATAATAAAGAAAGTAAAGAAGTAAAAGAAAGAAATAAAAGAAGTAAATTTGAAACTTTAAAAAAAGCATTTGGTTCATCTAAAAATGTTTCCTATGTCTAAATCTATATTTTAAAAATAACCTTTATGACGTAAAATGAGAGAATTGCTGAGCTTATGACAATCTTAGATATAATCTTTTCTGAAAGAACAAGGCATCGATCTTTAATTTGTTTCCCTTTCTTGATTTCTCATAAGTTGCAAAACAAAAATAAAAATAATTTCACAAATTGTTCATTATCAGTATCCTCCCTACTTGCCCCAGGATTTAAGTACTAACTTTTAGTTCCTACTCCTAGACTTCGTATTGCCAAAATAATAAAAATAATATGAAAAAGCATAATCACCCAGACCTACATGCGGAATTGTGGATTATGCTGCAGATATTAGATCATTGAAAGGAACAATATACTACTTAATGAGGAGCCAAAGACAACGTTCTACCTGCTGTTCCCTTCAAGCTGAGGAATGAGTTTAATTGACTTCAAAGTCCCACTATTCTCAAAAGTAGCAAAAGTACAGCATGGCTTGATAGGAATCAAAGGAAGGGAACAACAAGAACTTAAAAAATAGTTTGCAGATGGTTGAACATCTCTTTAACAATTAGAGAAGAGTATTTTTTCTTTCTTTATTGTTTACAGAGACCTACATTTTTCAAGGCCTTGCAGTAGACGAGTGAGTCTCCTGTTACATTTCTCCAGCAGCATATATTCTGTGGATGTGTTTTCCTAAGCAGACTAATTATGTTACCGTATGTTGCTCTCTTCTTTTGCCCTAATGAAACATAGATTTTTCTATTTTGAATTTGTCACCTGTTTGTTACATTTGTCAAGTGTTTTAAATATTACATTGGTCCTTTATTTGCTTTTGAGAACACCCAATAGTCTAAAAATTAAAATGACATGAAGGTCAATTCTAAGACAGGCATTATACTACTAAATCCTGGACTTGCATATGATAACAAGCTTGAGCTACACATTTTCGTTGTCAGAATAAATGGAATATATAGGAAGGAGTTAATTACAACTGCTTAGTACCTAAATAAGATTATTCAAAGTAATTTTTCTTGTAGTATTGGCAGAACAGTGTTAAAAATTAGACATTGTCATCATAAACACCCAAACCTGTATCTGTAAAAGATAATTTAATGCAATATTTTGGGGAAAATATAGTTGCCAAAATTAATCACCTTGTTTTCTTTCATTGTGCAATGTGGAGTTAAAACTTTTTTCTATTGAGCAATGTGTGTGTGTGTGTGTCTATAAAATACACATATGTGTGTATACACATCTATATACACACAGATATGTATACAAAAAATATATATATACACACATATAAAAAAATACACAAAAAATATATATATGTGTATATACATAAAATGCTTTGCTATACAGAAATAAAAAAGAAGCTTTTTAAAAGAAAGATAGAGAAGAAATTTAACCTGATTTTTATTAAATTAAGCACAGAGAATAAAACTTCACTAAAGGGCTGCATGTGGCGGCTCAAGCCTGTAATCCCAGCACTTTGGGAGGCCAAGGCTGGCAGATCACTTGAGGTCAGGTGTTTGAGAATAGCCTGGCCAACATGGTGAAACCCTGGCTCTACTAAAAACACAAAAATTAGCCGGGCATGGCAGCACATGCCTGTAGCCCCAGCTACTCAGGAGGCTGAGGCAGGAGAATTGTTTCAACTGGGGAGTTGGAAGTTGCAGTGAGCCAATATCGTGCCACTGCACTCCAGCCTGGGTGACAGAGCGAGACTCCATCTCAAAACAAACAAACAAACAAACAAAAAAACCCACTTTACTAAATAAATACCTCAAAAAGTTATAATTTCTGCATTCTCGTCTGTTAGGAAGAAGCCAGGTGAGAACAGAGGAGGACATCCAGAGTAAACTGGACACACTAAGAGAGGTGAGGAGATCCTCACAAAGGGCGCCTCTGGTGAAAGAGAAAGATGGCCAGAGGGAGAGGACCTGAGGGAGGGCAAGGCCAGCTCCTTCCCTCTCCGTCTCTGGCTACACAACTTATTCTTAGCAGCTTCCTGTCCACTGCTGCTAAGTCATCGCCACATGAATATGTCTTTTGCACCATGGCTATTTTCCTTTTGCCCCCATTTCTATCTGAGGAAAGGTTTGATAATTATTTCAATGTTGACTCACTCGACTTTTAGACTGCATCTGACTTACCATCCTTGTCGAATGCATCTGTTCCTCTCACATGGACAGTTTCCACATTATGAAAAGTCCTCTCCTTTTTCATTTCCTCTGCAGAAAGCTTGTTTTGCTAATGAAAAGTCCGTGAAATTGGGGGAGTTTGCTGTTCTGTGTGTGTGTATGGGTGTGTGTGTGTATGTGTACATAGTTTTCCTCTTTGAGAAACTGCTATTGTTGCTTCTCAGTGCACTTGGATGTCTGATGATTTTTTTTATTTAATGAATAGTCTAGGAAATATAAAGGTTACTGTTATTTTATCTTTATGTTGGTATTTTTCTCTTTAATATTTGCATTAAAATTGTTCCCCCAAATAGAATAGCTGCATGATAAAGCAACCAACCAACAAATAAACATATCTACCTACACATACATATGTAAATCTATATATTAATCTCTTTCTGTATCTAATTAATATATATGTATAATTTAGCCTTTCCTCTCAAGCAAGGACATAAGTGGTAAATTAATGATAATATAATCTTTACTATAGAATGGCTGGTCTACTCTGCATGGAGCAACCTCTCCATCATGTGCACTTTTAAGATATTGCTACTGAAGTTAAAGCCATGCTAAGCTCTTGAAACTGTAAATATCAATTAATTTTAAAAGAAAGGGATGAAGCTCTAGGTAAGTTTTTATTTGTATAGCTCATATTATTTCTGTGTTTCCATGTGTCAGGTGATATTCTCAGAACCTTATATAGAACATTTCATTTAATAATTCCAAAGGTACCTATTAGATAGGCACTCCTATTATTTCCATTTTATAGATGAAAAATTGTAAGCTTGTCCAAGACCATAGCACTGGTAAATGACAAAGTTAAGTCCAAAATTGAACTGAAGGCCAAATTTCATGAAATATCTTGGGTGAGATATTTCTTGCCTCAGGTCTTCCACATAAAATTTAACAAATTTAATGGTATCTGGATAAATACAAAATAATATTATTTTCTGTTCATCAAGGGGCAACAATGGGTCAGGTACTCTCTGAACCCTTTAAATATTCTTTGTCATTATTTTACCATTCTATCGAAGTATTAATGGTTAAGAAATGTCTTCAGATTAGGAAATGTTAAGGTTAGCAGCTACCAACCACCAATGACTAAGAATTAGATTCATTATTGTTCTAAGTCCTGTATGGTTCCATTATTAATCGTCAAGGCTGTAGGAAATCGACTAGGAAATGTGGGCTTTTCTCCTTAGCAAAGTCTAGGATTTACTGTTGCAAACATGTCTCTACACCAGGAGGCCCATCTCCCCAAGCATACAGACAAGAGAGAGACAAAGAGATCTTATTATTTCTCTCACATAATTCAGGTTTGCTTTTAGTATGCTATTAAGAATTAATGCACTCCTCATTTGTCTGCTATGAGAAAAAAAAACATAAATGGCTTTTGGGATTTTACAGATCTAAAGTGCTTGAAAAGTGGGTCTTATTTTGACTTAATTAACTGGTGATGTTATCTGAAAAGGACTGACTCAATCACATACCAAGCAGGACAAATAATAATACACTTTTCTTCCCTGACTTCATTCAGTTATTCACATCCGTTTATTCAACACATATTTACTGAACACTTAATGTGTGTAAAACTCAGTGATTTCTTCCCTAAAAACCCAGCAGCAAGTGTATGATAGAGAGCTACAATTCTCTCGCACAGAGGGATAGCAGATCAGCGTTCATCCAAAGAGGAGATGGAGTTCTGGTTAGAAGAATGAGAAGAGGCTTTGCGAGGAGTGGACAAATGCATAGACTCTTAGAGGAAGGAGGGACTGTGACAGGTAAAGATGGCAAAAGGAGCAGCAAGACTCAGGCAGAAGAGACACTCAGTGCAAAGGCATCAGAAACAGTGAATACTGTAATGAAGGCTATAACTGAAAATGGGCTGGATTAGTCTGTGAGGGGCTTTGAAAATTGTGCTAAGGAGTTTAAGCTTTACCTGCCGGCCAGTGGCTCTCAAAGTGAGATCTCCAGTCTACTAGCATTCGCTTTGCTTCAGGCCCCATCCCAGACCTACTGAATCAGAATCTCTGGGGATGGGGCTTAGACTTCTGTAGTTTAACAAACCTCAAGTCTGTGCTGGTGCATGCTAAGGGTTGAGAACCAGTGCTGTAGCCAGGCCTTCCAAACAGATGTGTGTACTGGGAATGAGTGGCAGGTGTGCTGGAGATAGATAGTGACCTTTGCAGTCCTCAGGGTGGCTAGCAGGGCCTGGGGAAGCTGGAGCTCCTGGGCTGACTGTCTCTGGCAGAAGCAGCCTCATTCTTTTTCCTAGGGCACCAAGTTCTTTGACCTGAAATAGTAGTGCTGTACAGAGCAGGCCTGTGGGCCAAACTTGCCAGGTAGCTGGTCTTAGCATGTTCTCTCCTCACCAGCTAAGAATGGTTTAGACTTTTAAAGGGTTGTGAAGGAGAAAAGGAAGAGAAAGTAGAAGGATCAGAAGAAACAGAAGGAGGAGGAGGAGAAGAAAATCGTGAAGGAGAAGGAGGAGAAAGGAAAGGAGAAGAGGGGGAGGAGGAGCAGCAGGATGAGGGTGGTATAATGGTATGTGTCTTGCAAAGTCTAAAATATTTACTGTCTGACCCTTCACAGAAAAATTTTGCTGACCTCTGATGTAGACAAGGAGAAATTATTTTTAAGAAGACGAACAATATGTCCAAAGAATTCATTAGGGAGATTTAGCATAATAACAGTATACAGAAAAGACAAAGTAAAAAGAGCTAGAAAAAGAAGCCAAATGTTCAAAACAGGTAAAGTGGTAGACTTAAGCAATGCAATACTCTTTGATTAGAAAGAAGAAATGAGTCTATAAGCCTTAGAGAAATTATATGCTTTAAGTTTAAATTGACCCAAGCACAATGCCATGGCAGGCTCTCAACAGCCGAAGAAACCATAGACTTTGTCAAGTTCAGCAATCTTTTGAAGTTTGGTTTCGTTTTGAAAGAGTAAAACGATGCTGAGGGCATGACCTCTGAAATCAGAATCCCAAGCCTGCATCTTCTGGGATGGAAGACCATGAATGCATTGCTTCTCCTAGCTTTGTCTCAGTCCTCCTCTCTATAAAATGGATATAACAGTAATATTTATCTCTTAGGATTGCTGTGAGAAACAAGTTGGTAGAGACACGAAACTTAGAACTTAGCAGACTTATGTAAGCACTCAATGAATTTTAGTGATTGCATGTTCAGATATTAAAAACTGTAATTACTTTTGCACCAACCTAATAGGTTTGCCTCGCATAGCCAGGAACAAATGCCAATATAAATGAACAAACAATAGCTAACACTGAAGTATATGAGTCAATAGGCTCTAAGTTCCTTACCTCTATCAATATACTTAGTTATCACAACAACCTTAAGAGGTAAACCCCGAAAGGCTTCAGGAATATATAGCTGACTTCAACCTAACGAATTCAATCAAAAGCAGTCAGGCTATGCTGTGTGCAAGCCATGTTAGGCTATGGGAAAACAAAGTAACAAAACAAACCCCTGACCCCATGGAATGTCTAGTCTACCTTGCAGACTAAGTGAAGAATGCTATGTAGATGCTATCTGTAACAACAACAAAATGGAGTTTGTTTACAAATAAGAGATTAAATGCATGTTACTTTTGTAATCTGAGACAAATGTCATTCAAACTGTCACTTAAAAGGTACTGTAGCTGTCATTTGCTCCTGTTTCTCAGTGGGAAGATTGTGATTTCAATGAGTGGAGCGGGAGTTAGAAAACAAGGAGTTTAGACTTGAAATCTCTAATTTATTTTATGTGGTTTTTTTTGTTTTGTTTTGTTTTTTGAGACGGAGTCTCGCCCTGTCGCCCAGGCTGGAGTGCAATGATGCTATCTCCTCTCACTGCAAGCTCCACCTCCCGGGTTCAAACGATTATCCTGCCTAAGCCTCCCAAGTAGCTGGGACTACAGGCAAACACCGCTAAGCCCGGCTGATTTTGTATTTTTAGTAGAGACAAGGTTTCACCATCTTGGCCAGGCTGGTCTCAAACTCCTGACCTCATGATCCACCTGCCTCAGCCCCTCAAAGTGCTGGGATTACAGGTGTGAGGCACTGCGCCCGTCTGAAATCTCTAATTTAATATTTACACAAACATACACACATACTAAGGTAAAATTCATGCTTGATGCACACGAATATTCTTAATTATAAATAGATATTTTTATGTTCACTTGTTCATATGCACGTATGATATTATTCATCAGAAAATCAATTTTCAGTAATAAATTCTAGTGCACTTTAATAACTTTTGGGATGAGCACATTAAAAAGGACATATTTTATATCTATATTTAGGTAACAATTTAGAAATGGCAAGATGGAATGCCAATGAAGTCGAGGGTAAAAGTAAACACTTCATCAACATC
>NW_012106631.1:977679-1014907 GCF_000951045.1 Mandrillus leucophaeus
TGGTCAGGGGAGGCTCCTGAGAATCCTATGCATGCTTCAGCCTTTTTCAATGTGCAAATCCCAAGCAGAAAAAAGACACCCACAGAAGAAACAATTACACTGTTGATTGGCTTATGATGGGATGCAAATACAGGACTCAAAAAGACAGAAAGCTGTACCATATGCAGAAAAATTTGCCCAACCAAATTCAGTTGCCCAAAGCCAATGCTTCTTCAGTAAACCAGAGAACAAATGTCATCTCACACACTGCCCATCTTTTTGCCCTTTCAGTTCTCCCTCATTCCTACTGCCTAATATGAACCTTTTTCTCACTGTGGGTTCACCCCACAGTTTCAGATGGAATGAGGTCTCCCAGCTACCCATCCTGCACACTCTCTGGGCTTATGTCGTTGTGAAAATACACCCAGCTCCCTTTCCTTCTATAAACCAATCTCAGCTCCCTGTTTTCTTTTTTTTTTCCCTTGTGTATTGTTTCTGAATTCAGATGGCTTGCTGCTTCCAAACTGAACACAAACTCTTTTCCTTCCACTCTAGACTTGTCAATTAGCTCTAATGTTTAATGTCCTCTCCCTCATCCTATCCCATACATTTCAAGCATATTCTCCATAACTTTTTCTATATTTTAAGGTTTTTAAAAAAGCTGACAGATAAGAGTGAAACACCTCAAACTACGTTTTTAGGCTAACAGTTATGTATTTATCACTTGTGCAAGGTAAAGTTGACCTTCGTATGCTGTATAATTCAAATACAATATTTGATAGGCCAATGAAAACAGGATCAATCAACTATGTTAATGCCTCTTATTAATAATTTTGCTTTCAAAGATTTTTTTGCTCTAAAAGCCATATGGTCATGCTCACACATTTAATGTCTTTCTTCCAAGTCCTCCTCTAATTATTCATGTAAGGAACTACATTTCATCAATACAGATATATACACCTCATTAAATGACACAAGAGCCTGAACCTTTGGCCTTTGTTCCATAATGTTTGCTGACAGACCTGAGGAAGGGTATAGGAGTCAAAGCCACTTATTAAAAACCTCTACTGTGAAGAAAAACAACCTTGTATTTAAGTGGCTAGTAGGTACTTAGAATTATCTCCATAGTATGTAATGACTATCTAGAACCGTGATTTGTATAGAAACTGCGTAGTTACCTTTGTAAAATGCCAATTCCAGTTTAAGAGAAACCTGAGATTATTTTTAAGAAGTTCACAGGTGTGGACCCTATTTTAAGCAACAAGAATCTACAGTGAGGACCGGTGGTTACTTTTGAAAAGGACATTTTACAGTTATATATTAAGCATGGAATACGGCTTCTCCCATCCACAAAAATAAAAGACAGCTTGTCTACAGTAATACATGGTTAAATTGGTCACCAAAGCACACACAATCCTGCTGTTGGTCACTGAAAATTCTGCCTTCTCAAAGTGGTAGTTTTCAGGGACAAGAGCCTGCAAAACGGAACAAAGAGTAAAAAAGGAAGGTAATGAATATCGTAAGTAGAAAAAACATGACAGATCCTACTTCAGTGGCCAGAGGCAACCTAGCCTAGCGGTTTTGAGTCAGACTCCCTTAGACTTCAAATCTGGGTTCCTCTACTTACTAGCTGCTTGACCTTACACAAATTATTTTACCTTCCTCTGCCACATTTCCTTACCTATAATAAGGAATACTAATGTCTTACAGAGTAGTTGTAGGAAGTAAAAGAGATAATGTAAGAAAATAATATAATGCACTAGTATCACTACAATAAATGAAAACTACATAATTATACTCTTTAATTGTCAGAGATAAAATATATCAACTGAGATGCAAAGGAAACTCTCCAACCTTTGCACATATTAAGCAAATTACGTAGAAATTAATTAATGTCATTAAGGGATAAAAAGCCCCAACTAGAGCTTTAAACATAATGTTGGCTCATATATAGAAAATGTATCTTAAATATTTACAATTACCTCCAAAGAAGTTAAAAGAATAATGTAATAATGCAGGACATTATTAGGTGTTTGCTTTTTTGACTCTAAAATATACATTGTCTTTATTGTCTAGGACTTGTACTAAATGGTAGATAAGCTTTGCTGTATTTAGAAAAACATATAAACAGAGGACAGAAGGCTTAATATATTGTAGCTTCCAAAGGAAATATGTGTTTTATATCTAAATTATATTTCTAAATATAAATACAGACTTTTATATTTAAAATATAGCCTTTGAAAACTTTTGATATTAGGTGGAAATGTATCATGTAATCATACTTAAAGTAAAAAATTCAGCTAAGTGTCACATATTTGATGACCAGTTAAGTTTTTACATCTTGTTCTGGAATTCATTGGCTTCATAGAGACACAGCCTAAGGTTTCACACATATCATGCCAGTTACTCTTATTTCAATTAATTGAGACTCACTGGGTCTTCACCTTGACTCAACACTCTTTGCTTCTTTATTCTTCTCTGGTGTTGCCGTATTCACATTGCTCTTCTTCACAGAGCTTTACCTTCTGCTCTGCTTCTGCCCAGCCCCATGTGGATGTTGTAGAAAGAAAACAAGGTGCTGGAGAAACATAGAACCAAATCCAGTGTGGAGTCTGCCAATGGAGACCTGTATGGCCTCGGACAAAGCTTTTTCTCTGAGACTTGGTTTCCTTTGTTCATACCAACACTACTTTACTGTATTATTGTGAAGATTTGAGATAATATTGTTAAGCATTTACATGGAGGGCACACATGGAAAATAGGCAATGTTTATAAACTTTTGTTTTTATTTGTTAAATGCCAACTGATGCACCACTTAGTCTTGAAAGCTCTGAAGACAGAAGCAGTTTTTTACCTCCTCAAATATACATAGGTGCATTTTATTTGCAACTCGTTACATTTTTATGCGGCATTTTAGTTATTATGTATAAATTATAGTCTGTGTAGATTATCTCCTTTATACGACTTGAAATTTCTAGAGGAAAGGTTTCCATATTCATATATGCACCATGCTTCCAGCCAGGAGCTTATGAATAATAGGTATAGTAATAAGTGATTCAATCAGTATTTCTTTAATGGAGCAAAAAGCACTTTCTTACAAAACTCCTATCAATTTTTAAGTTGGTCTCCTTTGGGTTTCCCCCAATTTCTCCAACTTTTCAATGCCCCACTAAATTGAATTACATAAAACGCCAAATGTTTCACAAAGTTTTCCGTCAAACATGATTTATTTAGCAATCACATGTAATAAGAAATACAGAAAAATACAGCATAATAAAAACACAAGAATTGTAGGTTGTCATGTTAAAAATTAAATAAAAGAGGTTTCGGTTAAATGAAAAGGCATATAAACTCCAAGATATATGTGTTGGGAAGCTGAGGTTAAAAATGCAAAGCAGTACATTCAAGGCGCAGCAGCCTAACCTATCAATCCCTCTCTTCAGATGGGCTCAACAGTAATGTTTGCAGAAAGGACAGGCACAGATAACCTCCACTCTGACTTTCTACTAATTAGTGCTAAGTAGTAGCTGTCTTACAGAGAGGAAAACAAAGGAAGAAATATAAAAGCTTAAAAGGATAAAAAAGAGAAGGAGGGAGTGTAGCAGATAGAAAGAGAGAGATTAGGAAAATAAGTACAGCAGCAGCATGACAATTCTTCTGAAGGAGTAAAACTTTTTTTTTTTTTTTTTTTTTTTTTTTTTTTTTTTTGCACTCTCTCTGGAAGTTTGGTCACAGTGCTTTATAAGTCGCATAACCTGGGAAATTAGGTTAAAGCCCATATACAGAAATTGATGAATTCTTTATATTCCTCTACTTTTTAGTAATAAGGTCTTATAGATCTTAAATATTGATAGAAACAAAGTGGATATGCCTCCTATGACATTTAAGAAGTAGTATTTCTGTTTACTTCTTCGAGAGATTCTATAGCTTTACTGACAGACAACTGGCTCAAATAGGAACAACAGTAATTACACTCCCCAGATAGATTCTATTTTAAATGCACAATATTTTCTAGCTGGTAAATAGTTTGCTTTAAAAAGACATTAAAAGCAGTAGTTACAGTCTCTCCATAAATAGAAACAAAAAGTCCATTTGAAAGGACAAAAAGTAACCATGATGTACATATCTATAAATGTTTTTCCCAGCACATTATTATAGATCAATCTTACTGCTTACATTTAAAATATCAATTACATTGTAATGTTTATGATACAGTTCAATTATTTAGCTGTGTTTTGCACAAGATTCAGGTGACACTAAAGCCAAGGATCTATTCACAGAACAATTAAAAGCATTTTATACAGCCTACATCCAAATATATCTTAAATTACAATGATGCATACTAACTATGCATATAGAATATGGCTTACACATTAAAAGAGATCTAAGTTGTGAGTTATAAAATCTCACCACTTAGGCTTAAAAGCTTCCGATTGTACCCTTTTCTAAAATATTGCTTAACATAGTGGAACCCAGGAAGGAAGCAGGTGCAGCAGAAAACTCGTTAGGATGGATGGATCCTCCTTCGCATGATTTAACTGATGGCTACTCTTGATTCTTTCCAGCCAATTTTTACCTTTCACAAAGATAAATTCACTGAAGCTCACAATCATTGCAATGCTTGTACAGTGAAAAGTTACAACATCTAATTGTGCTTGACTTTTCTTGTCAGATAACAACACATGAAGGTAGTTTTTCAGCTTTGAGCAAAGGAAAGGGTTTGCACATGCTCAGGCAAAACATGACAAGGAAGCAGGGCCTCTGAGGGCTGCAGTTTGTTTCTGTGTAGTAAAATATAAAAGTCATGTCAAATAATGTTATCTGTACAGAAAAGTGTGGGTTTTCATTTTCATAGACATTTTTGAACACACACACACACACACACACACACATTCTTGTCTCTTATCTCTTGGCTGGTAAAATATTTTGTTACATCCTGATGGGATAAACATCCCACTGGCAAATTTCATTTTCCATTCTAGTGTCTGTCTCCACCAATGGCTGGTGGTCTTGTTATCATGAACTGTAGATAGCATGTGACTTACTTGTAACCACACCCATGGAGGTAATGCATTCGTGCTTTGAAACCATGGGGCTGGACGCAGGCTTGTACACGGGTTCAGAGGAAGGTTTCGCTGCCATTTCCCAGTATGAGAGTTTACAAACGCAGTGTTCATCAGGCCACCTAGCTGGGGATCTAATGCTCCACTGTTGGATTGTAGCATTGCTCTGATGCTTCAACCAGCTCCTCAGCATCCCGCCTGTCATTCCGTTCCCATGCATTTAAAATAAGAAGGACAATCTAAATAGTCTATTCCCCAGCACAGCAAAAAAATTTTTTTCCATAATGTTGTTTTTCCATAATGTTGTTTTATTTAAGACCTTGAAAAATTTATAGTTATAGCACTCTGAGTAAGACAGTGCAAGGAAGTAAATTTTGAAATATCTCATCTTCTGCACATGCATTGCACAGTCATTATGACAGAGTAAAAGCAAGAAAAATTAAAAACTGACTGACTTTTGTTTCAAAAATTCTTCTGGCTTGATTGAAGAAGGCCAAATTGTGGAGGGAAAAAAATGGCACAAGCACTGGCCAAAAACTCTGATAAAAACTTGAGTGTATTTATTTGACCAGAGTTGCTAGCTCAAAATTTATGTTCTTCTTAATTCCTTGTATAGGAGTCAATTAAAATGGCCCAATCCAATTCTACGTTGAAAGAGGAGCTATAGCTTTGTGGAAAGTTGAGAATTCAGGATGTTTTCATGCTGTTTTCATTGTCCTGAAATAAAATCCAAATGAAAATGTAGATCAGAGAAGGAAGAGTGGGGAGTGGTTGGGCACATGCTCGTCAAAGAGTACACAATTTCAGTTAGATAGGAGGAATCAGTTCAAGAGGTCTACTGTAAAACATGGTTACCGTAGTTAAAAACCAATGCATCATATTCTTGAAAACTGCTGCTAAGAGAGATTTTAAATGTTCTCCCCACAAAAACAGATGAGCATGTGAAGTAATGTTAATCACATATGTTAATCATATGTTAATCAGCTTGATTTAGCCATTCCACAATTTCAAAAAAACATGTTCACACCATTTTTATTTGTGAATTTAAAAATAAATAAATAAAAGAAAAGAAAACATAGAAACTGAAGGTCATCACTTAGTCACACACAGGTATCAATTACTGTGTGGCAATTCACATTGCACTTTATATACCTTGTCAAAAATAAGGGATTTCTTTTTTTTTTTTTCTTTTTTTTGTGAGACAGAGTCTGGGTCTGTCGCCCAGGCTGGAGTGCAGTAGCGCCATCTCAGCTCACTGCAAGCTCTGCCTCCCTGGTTCATGATACTCTCCTGCCTCAGCTTCCCAAGCAGCTGAGACTACAGGCACCTGACACCACGCCCGGCTAATTTTTTGTATTTTCAGTAGAGACAGGATTTCACCATGTTAGCCAGGATGGTCCCAATCTCCTGACCTTGTGATCTGCCCGCCTTGGCCTCCCAAAGTGCTGGGATTACAGGCATGAGCCACCGTGCCCGGCCTGCTTTCTTTATCTACTATCTTTCTAATAGAGAGTGGTTTTATATCAGTTGGAATTTCTCTTCCTATTTCTGCTCTGGGTGTGTGTGCGTGTGTTTGTATATGTGTGTGTTCAATTCCAGCAAAAACTGGTTCTCTAGATCAGATAGGCATATGGGCCTGGCAGGCAGTGTAAATGAGTTAAGTGGGCCAGTGTGAGTGTAAAACAACTAGACTCACAGGGACCATAGTCAACTAAAGAACATAAGCCCTGCCTAAAGACATTCCAAAAGATATTTTAAATCAGTGTGAAAGCCCAGGCAAGTCTACTGACTAAATACAGCCCACAAATCATCAATTTTTGATCTCTTATTGTATAGCACACAACGTTAAAGAGTAGGCAATGGTCACGATAGGGAACGCTATCCTCCCAGTGCATAACAGGTCTGACAGTGGCTTGCTTTTGAAATGCCAGAATTTCCTGACATATCTTTCAAGAAAGATCATGTGATAAATGATATGCCATTAGCTTTTTAAATAACAAAGCAGCCTGGGATTATACATCCAACCATTCTATTTTATTTCCTTTAATAAACAAAAACATAAAAGAAAAATTTAAGCAAAACAAAACATCTCTTAGAAATGATGGCAAAATTTTACAACAATGTGAAAAGTAGATTTCAAGGGCTTTTTTCTTGTCCTAAGTGTAGTGTTGCACATTGATTTATGAAATCTCAACACGGCACAGATTTAATTAGAGCTCAATATTTTCTGGGAAAGTGCCTCACAGTGGCACCTACACATTGAGAGCAAAGCAGGCAATGGCTTTCAGAGACATGGCCAGGCTGCTATAACATCTATACTTTCTGTGATGGCAGCCAGCAAAGAATTAGCTATCAGTCACAAAGAAGGTGTGCTAAATTTGCAACAGAAACCCTGCAAGCCAATTCTGACCCTCAGACATATTTTTTCTTGTCCACAAAGCATTTCAAAAAACTTTGAGCCAACAGGAAAAATTGGAAGAGTTTACATTAAGAATCTTTCTTAACCACTAGAAACAGCTGGCAACACTGGGCCCTTGCTCTTTCAGAGTAAAAATCTGTCAGAGCCAGAGAGTGGCTGACTGTAGCCTTCAGATTGGGGGTGCTGTGTCCTCTCTGTTTCCAGGACTGATCACTGCCTGCTGTCTCCCAGACACCATGCCTGAGTCACAGTTGCCAATTGTCACCACTCCTGTTGTTTTTAGACCTTGCCCATCTCCCTCATTTAAAAGACCTATTTGTTTTTGAAGCTATGTGAATTTCTGTCTGAAGTTTGAGTAAAGATATTCCAACAATTAAACTTTGTACCAATTGACTTTGAGATAATTCCTTTAACATATATTGTAGGACTGTATCAACTCAGTTGCAGCAGAATTCTATTGAGGTTACATAATTAGTGAACATACAAAATTTATAAGGTGCTACTGAAGACCACATTTCCTGGAAGACTGTGCACCAAAGGCAGGGCTTTCTCAAACTGAGAAGGAAGCTAAATAATTTAATTGGCCTTGACAGAAAAAAAAATTGCCAAATCGTCTACTCGGGCTTAAATATTATATTTAGTTTGAGGAGGCCTCAAACTGTTCTAGCTTTGGGGGTTTTTTAGTTGAAAAATGTAAAAAGGGGCCGGGTGCAGTGGCTCATGCTCACGCCTGTAATCCTAGCACTTTGGGAGGCCGAGGCAGGCAGATTGCCTGAGCTCAGGAGTTTGAGACCAGCCTGGGCAACACAGCGAAACCCCGTCTCTACTAAAGTACAAAAAAATGAGCCAGGAGTGGCGGTGTGTACCTGTAGTCCCAGCTTCTTGCGGGACTGAGGCAGGAGAATTGCTTGAACCTGGGAGGCAGAGGTTGCAGTGAGCTGAGATCGCGCAACTGCACTCCAGCCTGGGCAACAGAGCGAGACTCGGTCTCCAAAAAAAAAAAAAAAAAAAAAAAGAAGGAAAAAGAAAAATGCAAAAAGATACTTCATTAACTGCTAACTGAATCTCATCAAAACCTTTTCTGATGAAATGCCAGACTCTCACTTACAGATATACATTTATATATATATACACACATATATAGATATACATATGTATGCATATAAATTGCCTTAGGTATTTTCATACAATGAACAGTTATTTTTACAAATGTATTGGTAACCTGTTATCTACACACAATTTTTGGAAAATTTTCATAAATATTTAAGATCCGTTATCATAAATGTCTAGGAAATGCTGATCCTAAAGTTTTGTTTTGATGCTATGTGATGTATACTGGCTTGAATATGACCTGTAGGAAAAATTCTTAATTTTGTTTTACTTGGTTTTATAAAGATACACATTTGCCAACAAAACCCTTTGTGACTTAAAACATCTATAAATATTCCGCTGAATTAGTTTTCCCTAAAATATACCTCCGGGGCTTCACTGTGTATCATGAGGACATAAGGAGTCTTCTAAAATGATCATGGGCTCTCGAGGTAATAAATTTATAGTCTGGATAGACAGTAGGGGGAGGAACTGATGTAGCATATAAAAAAAATATTTGTTAAAGATAGAGAGGGGTTTTCTTTGCTGAATAGTCACTTTGAACTTGATTTCTGTCCAAGCTTTATATACAAAATAGGGATCACACTCACTAACTCTGGAATTGTTGAGAAGATTCAGTGAGATAATATATACAAGATGTTCACCACAGTGCCTGACACTTTATTGTTGCTATTAATGAAACTATTCTTATGAATAAAAGACAGTTTTACAACTAACTGTCTTTGTAACTCAAGAATATTGAGGAAGAAATTATTTTAAAAGCGAATCACGTTTTAGCACTTTCACATCTAAAGTAACAGCTGTGGAACTAATAGCAAAATCTCTAAGGTTTGGAATGGTACCCTCAGCATTTTCTCTTGCCCCAACCCACGACCCCAACAACAGGATGTGTTACAACACTTGGATTTTGTTCTTTACTTCTTCTTATTTTTAGTAGATATTAAGACATCTCCATTGTAAATACACATCCCTCCTATCTAACTGCCCATATCTCTGCCATCGGTTCAAGACAAATGAGTTCTCAATTTTAGTGGACAGAAATATCAACAGACTGACTTATCAAAAATTCAAATTTTCAAGGCATCACTCCCAGAGTTAATAATTTGATAGACTGAAAACAAGCCCTAGAAGCCTAATTTTTAAAAAGAGAACCATAAATGCACATGTTCACAGATTTTAATGAATATGATATTTGCTTTATAATATGTACTTGCTTTGTTTTAATTACTGGATATGAAAATATTTTTACATATAATAAAACAAGAAATCAGTCTAAAACATTTATATTTCCTACAAGACATGGAAAAAGCAATGAGGATTAAACATTCCCATGAACTTATTTATTATTATTATTTTGAGATGGAGTCTTGCACCGTCACCCTGGCTGGAGTATAGTGGCCTGATCTCAGTTCACTGCAACCTCTGTCTCCCAGGTTCAAGCGATTCTCCTGCCTCAGTCTCCCAAGTAGCTGGGATTACAGGTGCCTGCCACCACACCTAGCTAATTTTTTTGTATTTTTAGTAGAGACAAGATTTCACTATGTTGGCCAGGCTGGTCTCAAACTCCTGACCTTGTGGTTCGCCTGCCTTGGCCTCGAAAAGTGCTGGGATCACAAGTGTGAGTCACCACGCCCAGCCATTTTTAAAATTATTTTTAAAGAATGAAAATTTCAGTCCCAGTAAATATAATTTTTGTTGATTAACAAATTAAAAACTCTTTGAAAAGGTAAATATTTAAAGTTTACCTGTTAAGATTTTGTCTCAAAGGATTAATAGAGATTTTTTAAAAAATCTAAGAAGGCATTTAAATAAGATAATTTCATCTCTAATGGTATTCTGCAAACCATTTATTTTAGAAGTTAAGTTTCTTGTCTATAAAATAAAATTACCTCTCATGTTTAAAATGACAGAAGTCTTTAAGGTGTTTCAGGCCTATGAATGTGTCTCATGTTTTTCTTCAGCATTTACTAGGTCTTCTGAGTTCTTATGAAGATCAGGTTCACCTAAAAACATAAGGAAACAAAACCAAAACAAAACAAAATAAAGCTTTGGAAAAAACTAATAAGATTAGGAGACTGAAGAATTTTGTAAAATGTTGAAGACTGAATTTTACAATGGATTTTGTGGCACATGTTTTCAAAGATACCAAACACTTTCCTTTCAGCCTGTGGATCTACATAGCATAACAAGCTGTCTTCTGTTGGTTACATAACTTTCTCAAGCTGTGATTTAGTCTGAGAATACAGAAATAAAATAGATGAAACATGTTTAAACATCTATTAAATCTCATGTAAAAAATCATGTTTGTTTCTGAATATTTTTTAATTGGAACAAATTCCTTTAACTAAACCTTCTAATGATCAATGTCTTTTACCACACATTGCTTAGTTGCCATGAATTTTTTAAAATGAGTATGAAAGGATAGTAGTGTTTAAGATACAATCTGTCAAGACAAACTAATCTTGGAATCACTCAGTTTCCATATAAACTTTGAAGAAAAATAAAATATTAGCATGGAAAAATCTTTCAACATATCTGGAGAGGTTGTAGAGAATCTATGAAAATAGAAGTATAAAGCAAAATGTTTAGATAAAAGAGTCTTATTACATAAGTAACAAAGTAAACAAAATAAACAGAAATTAATTTTTGAGTCAGTTACTTGAAATATCTTCATAGTTCAGGAAATAGTCATATACAATGGAAAGTTCTTTCTGTCTGAAGTTTGAGTAGATATTCTAACAATTAAACTTTGCACCAATTAACTTTGTTATAATTCCTTTAACATGTAGTGTAGGATTGTATCAACTCAGTTGCAGTAGATTTTTGTTGAGGTTATGCAACTAGTGGACATACAGAATTTATCAGGTGCTATTACAAAGCAATTTTGTCTTGAAAATATGCAGGGTGGGGACTTATCTTCTCAGCCAAGATCAAAATGTCAGGTAGTCTCATTACTTTCCTGATAATTCTTAGAGAACTAAAAACATCCTGTGATCACATTAAGTTGCCAAAGTCTCAAATCAGACAATAGAAGGTCTGGTCTCATATAATACACATCATCAAACAAAGATAAGACTCCTTTCCCACCTTGGGTTTGTTACAGAACCCAAAAATGGTGCATGTGTGTGGAGCGGGGTGGGGTGTGTATGGTTGATGTTTCTCTCATTTCTTCTTTGCTCTCTCTCCACTGGCTACTTTGGACTCCTGAGCAGGGGAGAGAAGAAGGCTAAGAGGAGCAGCAGTGTTGTAAGATGGCTTTGCACTCACTAGACCTGGCAGGCATTTACAGCTGCCTTTATTTTCTTATAAGAAGTACACTCATGGGCTCTTAACAGACTTCTTGCCAAGGACCATGGCTTTTTACCAGGTTGGTAAGACCCATGAATCTCTGGCTTCTTTACAATGTCCACAGCTCCTGGAAATTTGTTGGTACATTTCCAGCTTCTGTCTGCTGAGGTCCCATCACCCTTCCAAATGTGGGTGGGTACATTTGGTTCACATGACACACTCTTGAGGCATTTGTTTCCATGAATGACTGGAAGAAAAGCTGAAACCTACACAGCCATCTCTCTTTTGGCTCACCTGCCAACACTTAACTCTTTAGATCTCTCAGGTAGGAACTAGATTCCATTCCCAATATCTTCTTAACTTCAATCTCCCCAAGGGTCTTGGTGAAGTTCTCCTCCCTTGATTTGAGGTGAAGAAGGAAGCATTTCTACACTTTTCCCAATAGCAGATAAGTTTTTAAAGAAATCCTCTTCATAAATCTTTTTTTTTCGAGCTCAATAACCTGACCCTTTCATTTGTTTGAATTGGGAAAGGGTTTTATGCATCTTATTACTGAGTTATGAATCTTCTTTGAAATTCTTGTCTCAAAAATCAGGTTTTTTTCTGACATTTATCATGTTAGAGTCTTGGCTTAAACTTCGGATTTAATGTTCTGTTACTTAAGACTAGATTAGAACAGAACAAAACAGTCTAGAATAGAACAGAACATAGTAAAAAGAACAGACTGAATTACGAGAAAGGAATAAAAGTAATCAACTAATTCACTGGTTCTCAAAATTTTTTAGAGAACTTTTTATAATGGATAAAGGACACTAAGGCCATCCACCACCAAAGTATTTATCTTATTTCTAGTGGATAAAGAAATCAGCAGTAATAAACGAGTAAAAGAAAAATGAAGAAAGTAATCAAATGGTAACAAGGCAGCAATTATAAAAAATAACAAATCCCCAAATGATACACATATTATGCCAAATAATAATTCTGCACATGTGATTAGCAACAATTAAAAACTATGATGAACTCACGATAAGAGTTTTGTAGCACTGAAGAAGGGTCTTCCTTGAAAACTAAAATTCCGGCTCTTTTCAGGGATAGACACACAATTGCTAAGGAATTTCATGACAGCCAGATAGTAGAGTCCTCAGCAAATCCAAATTACATTACTTCTAGTTGATAAATCTTTAGTTGTAGAAGCCTTTACAATTAACTTGGGCAATAATACTTGTTAGTGACCCTTAGTACGTCATAAAAAAGGAAGTCATATTATTCTGACATATCATTCTCCCATAAAGAGGAAATAATTTGCATTTTCAATCCATTAAATATCACCTAAGATGACCTTTATGGCCCAAGAGTGTACCATATAAAGGCTTTGAGAACCATCCATATACCAAGGCTCCAAACGGTTTTGAATCATAGGCCCCTCTTGTAGTCTGGTGAGACCTATGGCCAGCTTTTCAAAGTAAAATTTGTAAATGAAATAAAATATATATGATTACTATGAATTCTACTCAAAATACAGTTATCAACATATTTATGTAAACCTAGTGATGTGCTATAGTATTATATATGCTTCTTTATTAATGCTTTAAATTAAAAGATCTAATTGAAAGTCTACTATATGTTTTGAAATAATGATATCAAATGATACTTCAAGGTTGATACACTAAATGTAAGTGTATAATAAGTATATAATAAATAAATAGATATATAGTTCTATTGATGACAAAAATACCATAAATGTTGATGTATATTCTTTCCTACAAATGAAGGAAATGATGAATTTCAGTTAAAGAGTAGTAAAAAGAAATCCCTCTCTAAGTATTCTGACCCTCCCTATATAACCCTGCATTAAAACTTGATCTAGTCTAACTTCATTTTTCAGGCAAGAAATAGGCCCAGAATAATGAGTTGACTTTCTACAATGCAGATTATAAATAGATAACCTGAAGTCAAAACGGTTGGCTTTTAATTCACTGATACTTCAAGAAGACCAGTAATGTGACCTCTGAATTTCATTTTACTGAAAGGGTTTGCAAGGTCATATATATAGAAAGCTGCTTATTAGGAATGAATGCTAGTGGCCTGCTCAAAGAAATTGCATATAAACTTGTTTGTCAGCCAGGAAAAAGAGTGAAAGTAAAGGAACATCAATAATTCTGTTCATTTCAAAGAGTTTTAGGTGTTCATCTCAACCAGTTTCAAAAGTTCAAGTCTAACAAAAGTAATTTGTAAAATGATAAGAAATACTATGAATTTGCTTTGTAAATAGAGTCTCAATTCTTCAAGAAGCAGCGAGGGGATAGTTGTTATAGGAGAGACACTTACCAAAACCAACAGAAATCCTCTAAATTTAGCTAATCTAGGCTTTTAGATTGCAATTTGAGCTCGCTTTTCCCATATTAGAATCATAATGTGTTAGACTCCTGGTGCTGTAAATAACACTTGCAGGGAATTACAACAAACACACTATCAAGTGGATATTAGAGACTTTTGTTCTCCAGTCACGGTCTCACTATCTGAGAAATAACCTGTTAGGATAAATTATTATACAATTGAAAATATGACAATAATAATCAATACTTTGTGAATACCTACTAGGTGGCAGACACTATTCTAAGTGCTTCACTCACCTCACTTCCCTGAATCCTCTCTGCAAATTTATTATTATTATTATTATTATTATTATTATTAGAGACGAAATTTTGCTGTTGTTGTCCAGACTGGAGTGCAATGGCGTGATCTCAGCCCACTGCAACCTCAGTCTCCTGGGTTCAAGCAATTCTCCTGCTTCAGCCTCCCAAGTAGCTGGGACTATAGGTATCCGCCACCATGCTCAGCTAATTTTGTTTTTTGCTTTTGTTTTTTTGTATTTTTCTTGGAGACGAGTTTCACGTGTTGGCCAAGCTGGCCTTGAACTCCTGACCTTCAGGTGATCCACCTGCCTTGGCCTCCCAAAGTGCTGGAATTACATGTGTGAGCCACCACACCTGGCCTCCCTCACAGCAACCGTATAAAGTAAGGTTAAACCGTATAAAGTAAGGTTAATTTCTTTTATAAATTACCCAGTGGAAGCTGAGACATTGCTTGAAAGCTATCTGCCCAAAGTCTTAAAGCCAGCAAGCGGCTGGATGCCTCTGAAAAAGGACAACCAGGATATTGGCCTCTAGTTTGACTGTTTCCCAAGTTACAATCATGAGTAACCTACCCTCACCATTTCTGCCATATTCATATGCCACCTATCCTCTCACTTACCTAATATTTTTCTTTAAATAGACTTTAAATTTACTCTTTTAAAAAATTAGTTTTGTTCTCAGTAGTAATTTTCCTATCACAGAAATAAATTTGTTGTTCTTTTTGTATTTTTCTAATACCTCAAATCCGTAATTAAAAGATCATTTCTCATGTAGATATTAAAAAAATGATTTAATAGCTTATTTTGCACTCCCTATTTTTGACTTACCTAGCCCAACAATCCCTGCATGTGAGTAGGAAAATCATTGTTATGATTTTCATTTTAGGGATGAGAAAGTCATGATTAGAGGGGTAACTGACTCTTCCAAGGCACCATAGCCTAGGTGAATTTGGGAGACAGAATCACAAGCTATTCCTCAGAGCAATGCCCTGGTTAATTTTTTCAATTTAACAGCAATAGTAAATGGTGTTTGAAATATACTTACCACAGATTTGGTTTGTGCAGTCTTTTCAACAGAAATACTAGCTCTGAGTAACACTGCATTCTTATTTCTTCATGAGAAGACTATTATCTTTGCTAACAGTATTTCCTTAAGCAGACACGTCTCTAAGTTGCTTCAGTTTTACTTTTAGACCATTTATATAGTTTATGTTGCAGATAACTAGAATAAATTGGTGATCAAAGATTAAAGTTACAGTCATTGGAGAAATGTAATGTAGGATAAATCAGATATTCTGATTTTAATTGGTGTTCTGGCACCCATATTATGTAGTTTGCCTTACATGCTGGGAAAAGGAAATCTGTTTTAATACCAGGGGAAATACTTTCCCTATTTTTTTCCTCTTAATTTTAATGCATTTGGAGAAGAAGCAGTTGTATGTGTTCTTTTACTTTGCAGTATGCATGAAGGCAACAGTAAGATAAGAGAGGACCGCACAACAGGCAGAAGAAAAAGAAGACTGTGAAAACAAAATTCCACTTAATTCCCAAATACGCTAGCTCCAATCCTGTAAAATTAGAGAAAGTAATACCTTAAAGTGTTACATAAGATATAACTCAAGAAATAGGTAAATTATGTATTGGTTCACTAAAGAAAAACAAAAACATCTGATTTTGAGGAAAATACAGCAATTTACTTTAGCAAGCTTTAGACTTACACCCAATGCATATGTGCTAGGCATCTTGATATGTAGAGAGTTTCACAGGTGATCTATGGAAAATGAAAATTTTATATGTATATTCATCTGCAAATCAGTGAAATTATACTCCACTTGGGGCAGCTAATACCTTATCAAATAGCCAGAAATCTTAGTGCTTAAGTTACACTGAAAGAGTTTAACAATATAGGAGGTAGTTGAATTGGCTCCTTGAAAGAGTTGTCTAAAATTGGGTCTAAAGGTTGTATATGTTTTATTGGCACACAGGTAGGAGTATGCTCTTAGTGAAGGGATGAGGATGTATAGTGGAGTCTGAGCAAAGGCAGGAGGTTGAAAAGAAAAATGATATACACCAGGAAAGGAATGAAGCCCAGTTGAGAAAACTACTGTGAGCTCCTACCCACTGGTTAAAGCAATTATTTCTCCATCAGAGTGTCATTCTTTTAGAGGAAGGCTCAGATACCTATTAAAATGTTATTATTCCTAGAAGGGAACTTTGTGACTGAATTGCAGATCTTCTTAAAAGAAAGCAGGGTCTGAGAGCAGGGAGATTATAAGAATGTATGGGCATTAACTGAAGGTAGAGAAGATGGTGGTGGCAATGGGGAGAGCAGCTCTGGAGTGGTGAAGTTAAGACCATTCAAATCACACTTTATCTCTTGTAAAGAGTGGCAGGAATCAGCCATGGAAATGCTCAGATTTGGCTCTTAGAGGCAAGCTGATGTGGAAGGCAACATGGGGCTACTCTAATTTCTCAATTAGGATGAAAAATGGTATGAAAATTGAGTCTGATGTTGGAGATACTGAAGGGTAGGAGATTCAGGGGCAGGTAAGGGATGAGAAATTACATAAAGGGTACAATGTACACTATTAGGGTGATGGCTGTACTTGAGTGTGAGAGATGTGCCAAAAATTCACATATTCTTTATCTTTATAAATAGGACAAATTAACTATAGAATATTGATTTTAACTATCGACCTAAGTGAGTTTCAAAAGCTAGAACTTGGAAAAAATAACTTGTAAAATGATGCAAACATTTTGGCTTTCCTTTAAGTACTCTGAATAAACTGTTCTGGTTGATTGAGTTTTCTTTGTAAAGCTGGATGAAGAAAACAAACAAACAATAACAACAACAACAAAAAACAAATCTCAATTGCTTTTAGTAAAAATGTCAATACATAAATCCATTTCTGTGCCTGAATGGAGAATGCTGAATATGATTGAATTTGTTTTGATGATAACAATCATGTAAAAACAAAAACAAAAAATCCTGAGGTGCATTGTTCTAAACATAAACCATTAATTCTCTCTCTCCTATACATGCACACTAGATATACACCTGTCAAATAAACATGTATCATTCATCTTTATCTTGAAAGGCTCTAGGAAGCTGATATGGTTTGGCTGTGTCCTCACCCATATCTCACCTTGAACTTAATAATCCCCACGTGTCAAGGGCAGGGCCAGGTGAAGATAATTGAATCATGGGGGCAGTTTCCCCACGCTGTTCTCATGGTAGTGAATAAGTCACGCGAGATCTGATGGTTTAATAAACGGGAGTTCCCGTGCTTCTTGCCTCTCTCGCCTGCCGCCATGTAAGCCGCGTCTCTGCTTCTCCTTTGCCTTCCGCGGTGATTGTGATGCTTCCTCAGCCATGTGGAGCTGTAAGTCCATTAAACCTCTTTCTTTTATAAATTACCCAGTCTCAAGTACGTCTTTATTAGCAGTGTGAGAACAGATTACTACAGAAATCATTTAAAAATCAATTCTTAAATTTTCTGGTTTGTTACCATTATCAATTTACAAGTTAAAAAATTAATTGAAGGTTCTATTTTCAATGTGGAATTTTATAACATAATACCATTACTGACAAATTATTTTGCAAGTTGCTCAGCTTTAAAAATGTCAGAAAAAAAAATAAGGCATTCGTATTATGTAATTTTACCACTTATCCGAAATCACTCACCTGTAATTTTTCATTGTTCTGAGCTCTTTTTTTTTTTAAATGGGCCCAAACATGAATATAAAAAATATGTCAAATTTTAAATTCTGGTTTTTTGTTTGTTTGTTTGTTTGTTTTTAGACAGAGTCTCACTCTGGTCACCCAGGCTAGAGTGCAGTAGTGCTATCATGGCTCACTGCAGCCTCCACCTCCTGGGCTCAGGTGATCCTCCCAACACTAGACTCCCAAGTAGCTGGAACCACACAAGCATGCCACCATGCCCAGGTACTGTTTTATACTTTTTGTGGAGATGGGGTTTCGTCATATTGCCCAGGCTGGTCTTGAACTCCTGGACTCAAGCAATCTGCTCACCTCAGCCTCCAAAAGTGTTGGGATTACAGGCATGAGCCACCATGTCCAGCTGGAAAATTCTGGCTCTTTATGCAGTAACCTTAAAATGATGCAATACACAACCACATTTATATTTTAAATTCTATCTGACTAAGTATGGACTAGATATATACATGTAGGATAAGCATGTACCATTCATCTTTATCATGAATGGCTCTAGGAAATTGATATGGTTTGGCTGTGTCCCCACCTATATCTCACCTTGAACTATAATAATCCCCATGTGTCAGCCGGGTGCAATGGCTCACACCTGTAATCCCAGCACTTTGGGAGGCTGAGGTGGGTGGATCACCTGAGGCCAGGAGTTCGAGACCAGCCTAACCAACATGGAGAAACCCATCTCTACTAAAAATACAGAAAATTAGCTGGGCATGGTGGCACATGCCTGTAATCCCAGCTACTCAGGGATCAATTCTCAGGCAGGAGAATTGCTTGAACTCGGGAGGCAGATGTTGCCAGTGAGCTGAGATCACGCCATTGCACTCCAGCCTAGGCAAAAAGAGAGAAACTCCGTCTCAAGAATAATAATAATAATCATCATCATCATCATCATCCCCACGTGTCAAGGGCGGGACCAGGTGAAGATAATTGAATCATGGTTGCAGTTTCTCCCATGCTGTTCTCGTGGTGGTGAATAAGTCTCATGAGATCTGATGGTTTTATAAATGGGAGCTCCCCTGCACAAGCTCTCTTGCCTGCCGCCGTGTAAGCCATGACTTTGCCATGATTGTGAGGCCTCAACAACCATATCAATAATCTGTCTATATGTATTTTAGCATAAAGTGTTACTATACCTCAAATTATTTAATCCTAAATTATCTGTACAGGAAATTGCATAAGAACATAACTTAGTAAGGAGGAATAACTTAAGTTTATAATTATTAAGAACAATATTAGTAGCAACAGTAAAAACAATAGTAAACATCTCAGAAAATGCTTACCATGTACCAAGCACTGTGCATAGTGCTTCACATATTTTATCATCTTATCCTTTCAACATTTTTTTTTTACCCAAAGTCATACACCATCTAAGTGACAGAGCTGGGCTTTCAACCCCAGAGCTATGAATTTTATTACTAAGTTGAAGAGTTTGGTAACACGGTGCTAAGGCCTTGACTCAAAGGGGAAAGTACTACTGATTGGAAAGGGCAGTAGCATTCTTAGTCATCTGGAAAAGTACAGCAGTGAAGTTTCCAGTTGGGAAACGTGGAGTAAACATGACATTTTTCATCTTCCTTCTCTGACAAGCTGCTAGGATTTGAAATTCAGTTCTTCAGGGGTGGCTGGGTAGTGTGGTAGTAAGAAGTGTGAGCAGCACTTGTAAGAAATAAGATTCTCTTTTTACTACTATTATCTGCGATAAACCCAGCTAGAAGATAAGCTAAAAAGAATCTAGTAGCAAGGCCTGCACAAGTCCTATACCCGTGGGGATTTCAAATAAAGGGCTGCTAATACCATAAAGGAGAAATAATAGACATTGGGACTCCAAGAATAATGAGAAGTTATTTTATTTAAAATCCAGGATAAATATATAACTGAAGTATCTATGCTTAAAAAATCAAAAGATGTAGAGGAGCACAAACCCTGTTATCATTTTTGTTTTGATGAATTTATTTTATTATTTTTTTTTTAATTTTTTAATTTTTTTGAGACGGAGTCTTGCTCTGTCACCCAGGCTGGAGTGCAATGGTGCAATCTCGGCTCACTGCAACCTCCAGCTCCTGGGTTCAAGCGATTCTCCCGGCTCAGCTTTCCCAGTAGCTGGGATTACAGGCACAAGCCACCATATCTGGCTAATTTTTGTATTTTTAGGAGAGACAGGGTTTCACCATGTTGGCCAGGCTGGTCTCAAACTCCTGACCTCAGGTGATCTGCCTGCCTTGGCCTTCCAAAGTGCTGGGATTATAGGTGTGAGCCACCGCGCCAGGCCTATTTTGATGAATTGTGACTTTCCATCCTGCAACACCATGGCTAAGCATCCATTGTAGATCTTAAAGATCTCAAATTGTGCACACTTTGCATATTCAAATGTAACAAGAGCTATGAACTGTTTCTAACCTAGAGACTGCAAATATCACAAGTTTCTATAGACTCTAAGACCCAATTTTAGTGTTTATAATCAACAAACTTTTCAATGGAGAGGGCACTTTTTTGTGTGAGTTTCCTTCTGGGGAGGGTGAGAGAAGAGTCAGGAAAGTAAGTTTCCTTTGATTTTTTTCTCTTCATTTTTTCATGGAGACTAAATCCACTTGCAGTCTTTACCAACCTAAATAATATTCACCATGTAAATATCTATTATGGAAGAACAAGTCATCAGAGGCTGGTGGTATGCATAATCCAAAATTCTAGGAGTCTAAAGATATCCCTGATGGTATTTTGTAAACAATATTTAACAAATTTGTAAACTGAGTTGAACTGGAGCTACCAAATGTCCCCAGAAATAAAGTTTTTCATCTCATCTTTTAGCTTGAAGCCACCTAATCTTAACTCTAAAAGGCTTTAGAGAGTTGGTAGTAGCTATGTCGATTGGGCCTAAGAATCAGCCAAGATAGAAATCAGTTCCACATATTCAGCTATCATTTAACCTGGGGCGAGAAAGGCTCTTGGGTTCTTACAAAAGTCTTTCCATGTTATTTCTTTCTCTGCTATATACATGTCGATACCTAACTTTGGCTGGCTATGATGGGGGATTATTTGACGGGATATGTGGAGAGAGCTAGCTTCATCTACTTACAGTTTGTGAATGTAGTAGTGGAAGAAATTGTCTCCCTTGGGTGTATATGCAAGTTGCTCCTATTGAAGTAAACTTGTAAATTCATGCTTTAAAATAAAAAGCACTTTAAGCAATTAGTCACAAAGTACTTTACTGATCTACAACTTTCAGTCACAAAGTACTTTACTGATCTACAACTTTCAGTCAGAGTTGTAGAATCTCTAATCTCTAAAGACTCATGTAACAAGTTAACTGTCCTGATGGAGGCAAACTTATCTAAAATAAGTTGTGGGTATTTTATTATCTCTACATCAAAATAACATCGAAACTATTCTCTTACTGTTGTTGTACTGCCTTTATTTGATGAAGTTTTTGTTTCTTACTGATGTTTCTGAGTTTCTCTGAATCAACAGACATGCCTTCATATTTTATAGAAGCCTCATCTCAGATCGAAGGGTAATGTGGGAACACAGGAGTCTTCTAAATGAATCCCACGTCCAGAGTGATGAGTTAATATCTTTGAGTTGATATTAACTTAGACTGAATTTCTATTGCTGACTCTACAAAAATTTCCTGACATGAATCAAAATTAGTGCATGGCTTCCAAGATCACTCACTACCCAGTTATCTTGCTAAAGAATGGGCCTTGGTTGTGTTTTGAAGATGACACTGTAATAAACGTTGAGCATCAGATTCTTGTAGGTTTTCACCATCTTCCCGTGAAGACATACTGAATCCTACCTGAAGAGATCCTTTAGATCACTTTTCCTTTCCTTTTCACTTTGTATAATCTTTTTCTTTGGAGAAAGAACACAATACAGAAATTAGATACATATGACAGAGATCAAATAATTTAGTTACACATTTTTTGCATGATTACTGGGAATTTCCTAGATTCCTATCACTAACAAGAGAAAATTATATTAGCCAAACTATAAATAACAGTCCTAGAAGAAGTAAAATTAGGGAAGCTGAAGAGTTTGGGATGTATACAGTCTAAATCTAGGCATACTTTTAAGAGATAAAAATTTAAATGGTAAAAATCCCTTCAGGAAAGAATTGAATTGTCATAAACCAAGTTCACTGGATTAATTAAAGTGCCCTTTTTAAAGAAAATTTAGGTTTACAGAACATTCTTTTTTAGAATCCTTTTTTCCCCCAAAGGGTTCTGTGACAGATATATGAAGTGGCAGAAGCCTTAATGGAAAGTATTTAGATAAAGATGGTTCATTTATAACTATATAGAGTGAGCAGCTCTAGTAGCCAGTCAGAACAAGCTAATTCCATTGCTTGATTTACTTGTACAGAAAACTGGATGGATTTAAAGATATTTGGGGATAAACTTTATAGACTATCTTGATAGGTTAATTAAGAATGGAAAGGTGATAAAAATCACCTATCAAGGTAATTCGTCATACAGCAGTTCACTCGGTTGATTGATGGACTGCGCCGTTGCATGTTTTGTCATGAGTTAAGCATAATCTTACATATATCAAAATCGTCATGAGCAAGCAATATTTTTCTGTAGTACACTTCTTTAAGGAAGCCTATCCATTCAGTCTCAAGGAGCATATGTGAGCCCAGGATAATAAGAATTAATGTAGGCTGAGTGCATTGGCTCATGCCTATAATCCAAGCCCTTTGGGAGGCTGAGGAGAGAGGATTGCTTGAGTCCAGGAGTTCAAGACCAGCCTGTGGAGTACAGTGAGACCACATCTCTACAAAAGTAAAAATTTAGCTAGGCATGGCTGTGTGTCTGCAGTCCTAGCTATTCAGGAGACTGAGGCAGGAGGATGTCTTGAGCTCAGGAGTTTGAGGCTGCAGTGAGCTATGATTATGCCATTGCACTTCAGGCTGGGTGACACAGCGAAACCCTGTCTCAAATTAAAAAAAAAAAAAAAAGAATTATTGTAGAAAATGCTAAGTTCTAAACACTTTATATATATTGACTCATTTAATCCTCCTAACAGCTCTTGAGACAGAGACTATTTTTGTGATCCTTACTTTATAAATGAGCAAACTGAAACACAAAAAAGATTAAACAAATTGTCCAAGATTACATAACTAAAAAGTAAGGAACCAGAATTGAACAAGATGGTCTAGTTCTGGAGTCCTAGATCCTAACCATATATTGTGCTCCCTCCCTGGGTGTAATGTACTGCCTCTTATGTTTTTGGCTTTTCTTAGTGTGATGATTAATTTTAAGTGTCAATTTGACTCGATCGAGGGTTGGTGAAATATTGATTTGGGGCATGGCTGTGAGGGTATGTCCAGAAGAGATTGAACCATAAGTCAGTGAACTGGGCCACCCTCGATGTGGGCAGGCACCATCCAATCAGTTAGGGATGTGGGTAGAGCAATGCAGGCAGGAGAAGAGGGATGTTCGTCTTGCTCAGCTTTCTCTTTTGACCTCTCTCTCTCTTTCTCTTCTTGAGTAGGACACCTTTTTATCCTTTGTCCTTGGATACCAGACTCCAGGTTCTTTGGCCCTTAAACTCTGAGACTTGCAGTAGCTGCCTCCTGGGACACTCTAAGGCCATTGGCTTCAGACTGGGGCTGCATTCTTGGCCTCCTTGATTTTGAGGCTTTCAGACTCAGTGGTCACACTACCAGCTTCCCTCAAAGCCATGCTACCAACTGTTTCTTCATCTTGCACACAGCCTACAGTGGTGAGACTTTGCCTTTATGACAATGTGAGCCAATTTCCCCTAATAAATTCCCTTTCATATATATATCCTATTGGTTCTGTCCTCCTGGAGAACCCTGACTAATACAGACACTGATGCCAGGAATGGTTCTAGAGAAACAGTATTTTAAAAATGAATTTCATTAATGGGTTTTGGGATTTCTGGAACTAACTCTATAATCTGATTAAACCTAAATAGTCTTTGGCGTGAACTGTTTATAGAGATACACAAAATAAATGCACTTGATGCTCCTAATTCACCACTTTCAGGAGGTAAGTTTAGTGACTCTATGCATACCTTCAAACTCTTGTGGGAAACCAGTGAATGATAATGAAGTTAGTTGGGTGCTCTTAATATCACTGGACGAAGTGAGGAAAGAAAAAGATGAGATCGAGGATTCCAATTCCCAGCTCCAGATGCACATACATACCCTAAAACTTTCTAAGTGTGTCCTGAAGGAGAATCTCCTCTTCTGTAGCCATAGGACTTAAACTGCTGAAAATCAAACACAAGCCTTCAGCATGCCATTGGCTGAATTACAAAGAAAGGTGAACTCTCGGCCTCTACTGTTGTCTACTGTTAAAGTGAGGACGTTAGTTGGAAAAAAAAAAATGGAATTATCTAAATGGGGGTGGGGATATGAGGGATGACCTTGGGGAGCTTGGGGCATTGAGCTCCTAAATTCTGATGAGTAATTTTTGCCAGGGTGAGTGTCCTCTCCACCCCCAGAGGCAGCAGCACCCCCACCCACAGTGGTATCTCCTTTCCACCCCTCTCTGAGATTAACTGCATTGCCAGAAAAAACAGTAATGGTCTCCCCTGCAAGACAATGCTGGTTCTCCTCAAGACCCACCCCCACCACCCCTCTTTGCTTCTAAACCTATAAATAGACTCAAATCCCAGAGGCGAGGTTCAGAGTATGACCCACAAGGAGGTGCACTATACTCCAAAAGAACTACTTGAGTGTTCTAATTGATACTGGCAGACATCCAGGAAGCCTGCGTGGGAATGGACATTAAGGATGTGGGATTGTGGTGGGAGAAACATAAAAGATGAGGCCAAATTTATTGATATGAGCCCCCTAAGCGTATATTCTGCATTTAATATTGCAGCTCAAGGAGTGAAAAAAGGTACTATAAGTTTATTTGGTTGACTGGTTGAAACATGGATAAAAAAATAGCCCACACCATGAGTGAGCTGGGGAGGCCTGATCTACCTTGGTCTCATTTAGAGGAGGGAATTAAAAGGCTTAAGGAAATTGGAATGCTACAGTGAACTTGTCACATAAAACCTACTCACCCACACTGGAAGGGTCCAGAAGATATACCTTTCACTAATATTTTAAGAAATAAATTTGTGAGGGGAGCACCAGCATCCTTAAAGATTTCTGTGACTGCTTTTCTCTGCATTCCAGAACTTACGGTGGGAACTACAATCACTCAATTAGAAAACAAATGCAATGGGAATAATTGGATCATTGGGTGGCAGGGACCAAGTGATGGCTCTCAAATGGCAAAGGCAAGGTGGGCGTAGTTACTGGAATTAACAGCTGAGGCAAAGCAACAATCAGAATAATCTGACTTGTGTAGACCTCCAGCACTGACTAATTAATCATGATGTTCCTAGAAGTAAAACGGATGGGAAGCTTACTGTGCTCTTTCTTGAACTGTAGAAGCACAAAATTTCTGGGTCAAGTGAACAAAATTCTAACTCGAATCATGACAACAGGGAATCACTGCCCCTCAATCAATTTCTAGACTTGAGCCAGTTTATAGACCCAGAGCCCTTTAAGTGAAGGGGAGACCAGATCCCGTTGAGGAAAGGCCCTGGTGCACTACATAAAATTTATACTGTTAGTCTTTCTCCTATACTTCCCCAAAGGGACCTCTGGCCTTGTATCAGGGAAAGGAAAATAATCAGACTTTTCGGGGATGACTGGCCACTGGCTCTGAACTGACATTGATTCCAAGAGACTGAAAATGTCACTGTGGCCCTCCAGTTGTAGTAGAGGTTTAGGGGAGTCAGGTGATTAATGCAGCTTTAGCTCAGGTCCAGTGGTCCCCAAACCCATAATGTAGTTATTTCCCCAGTTCAAAATGCATTATTGGAATAGACACACTTAGCAGCAGGCAGAATCCCCACATTGGTTCCTTAACTAGGGGGTGAGGATTATTATGATAGGGAAGGCCAAATGGAAGCTATTAGAACTGCCTGTACCTAAGACAATAGTAAATAGAAAATAAGGTAGCATTCTTGAATGGTTTTCAGAGACTAGTGCAACCATCAAGGACTTGAAAGATGCAGAGGTGGTGATTTTCACCATATTCCCATTCAACTCTCCTATTTGGCTTGTACAGAAGACAGGTGGATCCTGGAGAATGGCAATGACTTATTGTAAGCTTAACCAAGTGGTGACTCTAACTGCAACTGCTATATCCAATGTAGTTTCATCCTTGAACACATTAACGCATCTGGTGCCTGTTATGCAGCTATTGTTCTGGTAAATGCTTTTTCTCCATACCTGTCCATAAGGCCCATCAGAAGCAGTTTGATTCACTGGCAAGGCCAGCAATACACCTTTGCCTTCCTACCTCAGGGGTATACCAACTCTTCAGCCTTATGTCATAATCTGTTTTACAGGGATATTGATTGCTTTTCCCTTCCACAAGATATCACCCTGTTCACTTCATTGATGGCATTATGTTAATTGGACGTAGTGAGCAAGAAGTAACAACCACTATGGATTTATTGGCAAGACATGTGCATTGTCAGGGGCCTGGAAATAAATCCAACTAAACTTCAAGGCCTTCTATCTCCATGAAATTTCTAAGGGTCCCATGATGTAGGGCCTGTAAAGATAGCCCATCTAAAGTAAACGATGAGTTGTTGGCATCTGGCCCCTCCTACAACTGAGAAAGAAGCACAATGCCTAGTGGACCTATTTGGATTATAAAGGCAACATATTTGGGTGTGTTACCCTAGCCCATTTACTGGGTAACACAAAACCCTGCTAGTTATGAGTGGGGCACAGAATAGGAAAAGACTTTGCAACAGGTCCAGGCTGCTATGCAAGCTACTCTGCCACTTGGGCCATGTGACCCAAGAGCTCCAATGGTCCTTGCTGTATCAGTGGCAGATAGGTATGCTGTTTGGAGCCTTTGGCAGGGCCCTACGGGTGAATCACAATAGAGATCTTTAGGATTCTGGAATGAGGCCTGGCATCATCTGTAGATAACTACTCTCCTTTTGAGAGATATCTCTTGACCTGCTACTAGGCCTTAGTAAAAGCTGAATGCTTGGCCTTGGACCAGCAAATTACCATGTGACCTGAACTGCCTACCATTAACTGGGTGTTATTTGGCCCATTAAGCCATATAGTTGGGGAGACACAGCAGTATTCTATCATCAGATGGTACTGGTATACACATGATTGGGCTGAAGCAGGTCCTGAAGGCACAATGGTAAGTTACATGAAGCAGCCCAAATGCCCATAGTCCTCACTCCTTCTACATTGCCTCCTCTCTCCCAGTTTGTACTATGCCTTCATGGGGAGTTCCCCACAATCAGTTGACAGAGGATGAGAATACCTGGTCCAGTGGTTTGGCTGAATGGTCAAGGACTTGGAAGGAACATAATTGGAATATTGATAGTACAGAAATTTGGGGAAGAGTTAATATGTATAGACCTCTCTGAGTGGGCAAAAAATGCAAAAATATTTGTGTTCCATATGAATACTCACCAAAAGGTGACCTCACCATAGGAGGGTGTTAATAATCAAGTGAATAGGATGACTCATTCTGTGGATACCAGTCAGCCTCCTCCTCAGTTACCATTGGCATTGCCCAATGAGCTCATGAACATGGTGGTAGGGATCGAGGTGATTCATGGGCTCAGCAACATGGACTTCCATTCACCAAGACTGATCTGGCTACTGCCTCGCCATAGACTGAGCACTCACAGACCAACAGTGAGCACTCAGAGACTAACAGTGAGCTCTAATATGGCATCATCCCCCAGGGCAGATTGATTCCATCAGACTATTTCCATCACAGAAGGGGCAGCATTTTGTCTTTACTGGCATAAACACTTACTATGGATGTGGATTTGTCTTCCCTGCATACAATGCTATTGCCAAAACTACCATCTGTAGACTTATGTAATGGCTTATTCACCGCCATCCTATTCCACACAGCATTGTTTCTGACCAAGGAACTCACTTCACAAGGAAAAAGTGCAGCAATCAGCTCATTCACTGGTCTTAACATGTTTCCCATTATGCTGAAGAAGTTGGCTTCTACAGTACCAGTTAGGTGACAATATTTTACAGGGCTGAGACAGATTTTTCCAGAAGGCTGTATATGTTCTGAATCAGCATCAAATATATGGTACTGTTTCTCCCATAGCCAGGAGTCATAGGTCTGGGAATCAATGGGTAGAAATGGAAGTAGAACTACTTACCATCACCCCTAGTGACCCACTAGCAAAATTTTTTCTCACTGTTCCTGCAATATTATGTTCTTCTGACCTAGTTACGAAGAGAACTTGGTTCCAGAGGGAGGAATACTTCTACTAGGAGACACAAAAATGATTCCATTGAACTGGGAATTAAAACTGTGACTCAGCTGCTTTGAGTTCCTCATGATTCTTGAGTCAACAGGCTAAAAAGGGAGTTAGGGTGCTGGCTAGGGTGATTGATCTAGGCTACTAAGGGGAAATTGGCCTATTGCTCCACAGTGGAGATAAAGAATAGTATTTCTGGAATACAGAAGATTCCTTAGAGAAGCTATTACTATTACCCTGTCCTGTGATGAAGGTCAATGGGAAACTACAACCACTCAATATAGGCTGGACTGTGAATTGCCCAGACTCTTCAGGAATGAAGGTTTGGGTCACCCTACCAGGCAAAGAACCATGACCAGCTGAGGTGCTTACTGAAGGCAAAGGGAATACAGAATGGGTAGTAGAAGACATGTATAAATACCATATACAGCCATGTGGCCAGATACAGAAATGAGGACTGTAATTTTCATAAGTATTTCCTATTTTGTTAAGAACACATTTGTATGTATATTAACATGTCTTAAGCAAGTATCTTTGTTTTCTTTTGTCTCTTTCTCCTTTATCACATAACATAAGATTTATTGACAATATCAGCCTTTGAATATTGTTAATTTTATAATTTTATATCAGATTTGAGTTGCAGGAGATCAGAAGAGTAAACAACACTCATGAACTTTATCTTTTCTTCTGAGGATGGGATTAGTACATGTTGACTTGTAAACAGGATAGTTTTACCATGTTGGACAGAATTATGACCTTTTTATAGTCTTCATTTGGAGATTAGGTGTGGTTTAAAGAGGTGCATAATGGGTGCCAAGCTGGCAAGGGATAGACTTGTGATGGGTAATTTTGCATACCAACTTGACTGGATTGAGGGATGCCTAGATGGCTAGTGAAGCATTGTTTTGGGGTGTGCCTAGGTGACTGTTTCCAGAGAAGATTAACCCATGAGTCAGTGGACTGAGAGAGAAGACCTACCCTGAATGTGGGCGGGCACCATCCAATCAGCTGGGGGAGCAGCTGGGACAAAGCAGGTAGAAAAAGGGAGACACTCAGCTTGCTCTGGCTTTCTCTCTCTCCCTTTCTGAGTAGGAAACTTCCATCACAGAAGGTACTGTTTATCCTCCTTCCCTTGGACATTCAGCTTCAGGTTCTTCAGCCTTTGGACCCTGAGACTTGTACAAACAGCCTCCTGGGAGCGGGGTGGTCTAAGGTCTTCAGCCTCAGGCTGGGGCTCCACTGTTCACTTTCCTGGTTTCTAGGCTTTTGAATTTGGACTGAGTCAAGCCACCAGCTTTTCTGGCTCTCCAGCTTGCAGATGGCCCATCATGGGACTTTGCCTTTGTGACTGCATGAGGCAATTCTCCCTAATACATTTCATTCCACATGTATTCCTTATTGTTTCTGTCCCTCTGGAGAACCTTGACTAATCTGATGATATTTTATAGACAAGTTTTCCACCTCCCATGAGAAGGCAAGGACAGATAGAAGAAATAAATACACTTATTTGTGAAATACATTATTCAGTACTGGACATCAGCCATTCTTAGCTAATTAATTATTGGAGTGCTCCTACTAGTCTAGCTTAGTTAACTATTAAGTAAACTGATAACAGTAAAAGAAGATGTAGGAAAGCAGCTCTTAAAAACCAGACTTTTTCCAGGAAGAAATAACTTAGCTAACCTTAAGCTGAATTATGTAGAAAACAAGTCAATTTCAAATCCAACCAAAACAGTACAATAAACCGTATATGTTCTGAGAGACCAAAATAAATGCCCACTTATTAACTAAGATGAACCCTAAGGTTAAGGAAACAAAAGTTACTTTCAGGTTGAGTGTTGAGAGCTTGACTGTCATGGAAACTTCCTAAATTCCTACGGCTAAAAGAAAAACCACACTCTTGCTAAACTCCCTAACAATAAGAGATATCAGAAAAATTGTCAGACCCTTCCTAACTGATTTATAGTCCACACAACTACAACTTTGAGAAGACTGAGGGCCAGTCTTACATTCTTTCCTGAGAAGTAACTGAAGATCTCAAGCCAGTTTTGGCCAGCTTGCAGAGACTGTCCACAAACTGTCTTTGTATCCTATATTTCTTTAACAGAAAGAGTCAAATTCCTCCTCACTTTAATGCTAAATCCTCACCCCAGAATAAACATGGGATGTACATTACATATATGTTTACCTATTGGGCATGTGCTTGACTCTGCTAATAAATATGTATAGCTTTTTCCCCAAACCTGCTAAATATGTATGCCTCTATTGTGTAATACAGACTCTGTGAGGCAACTACCCTTTCCCTCTTAGAAGAGAGAGCATCTTTGGTACACACTGGAGACTGTCTCTTCCCAATTTGCAAACTGATATGCCAGTAAAACTCACCTTTCTACTATTTGGCCAACCTGGTGGGTTTTTGGATGATACATTTCATCCCTGCCATTCACTCTCACTATAAATATAAATATGTTTTCAAAGATATCTATCCCTTAGGACAAATGGTAGAATTAACGTAAAAGATAATTTTTTAAAAATTTGCACTACCTTTCTGACGGTTTAGAAAAGGGACAATCTAAGGTGAAAACAGGTGGACTAGGCTTTATTGTAGAAATGACAGAATTAGCAGTTAGTTGCTCAAAGAAAATTTATTGGCACTCGGTAAAGACAAATGCCACAAAATCCCATTGAAACAGATATTTGAAAGCACAAGGTGCTGATGTAGCCACTAGATGAATCTGTTCGATAGTGGTTGAGCCCGGTGAATTAAGGAGTTTACAGCTGTTATTTATATGGCTCATGATGCTTATTGAGCAATCTGCAAAAATGGATTCCCTTTCTCACACAGGACAATCTCACACAGATTTCCAGCAAGCATATCAAAATCGCCAAGTCTTTTGGTCAAATTAGAGCTGCCACCTTTTGCATGAGGTTTTACTTAAAGGTGTTTACTGATGGATAAACTCACACTTCTGTGAACTGGTTCTTGCTTCTGAAAAAAAAAAAGGGTACTTATTTTAATAATTTAGAGAAAATGCTGTAAAGAAGTTGTGAAAAAAATGTAATACCCATTTATAATCAGCCATGATTGTAAAAAATTACTGTGGTAAAATTATGAAGAGAAACATAGTTGACATATTTTCCTTAATTTTTAATATACTTTGCTTTTGCTATTGAAACTTTTATTCATCAGTGGTGATCTTAAGATGATTCATTTTTTTATAATTCAACTTACTTTTTACTCTACTTGAATTATTGCCTGGATTCCTATAGAGTCCAACTCTAGTTATCATCAAGTAGAGCAGACACTCTCAGAATCTAATGAGAGATTATCTTGAAACCTATTAATATTGTCTGCTAACAAATAGTATGCAAATACTTGGATGTAGAATTTTATTATGTAAAGAAATGATATTCTATCTGTGATTTGTTTTCAAAATAAGATAGAATAAAATCATGTTTCCTTTTCCTTTATCCACAGAAAATATCTTTCTCCTATTAAAAAAATGTTGAAATATGCTAACAACAATAAAGTTTCTGATTGAATTACAGACCTGGAAGGGCTAATGCTGTCACATAGGTTATAACATGATTTTCAGGTGGAATTGTGCTCTATCATTCCCTAATCTCCTGAAAAGGCATCAAGAAAATTATTAAGTCTTGTGTGTATGTGTATATGTGTATGTGTGTGTATCTGACAAGTTATAATCATTCCCAATATGATCTTAATTTTTTGTAATTTAATATAAAAATCTTAAATAATTTCTTTAACTCATAAGGATTTGGTAAACTCATAAGCATTAAGATGAACTATAGAAGGACAATTTTGGCTACATGTGGGTTTTAGAACAATCCTAAACTCATTGAGATTAGGTTTCTTCTCTTTACTATTTACCAGACTTTATATTGATTCCATTTCCAGTTTAGTAGAGTTAGGGAAATACACTTTTAAGGAAAGAATATTGTACATTGAAAAAAGCATACTGAAACATAAATGCTGAAAGTTACACCATAAGAATTAGTTATATTTATTTATTTGCACACAAATGTGGCATAGATTTTGTGCATCAACACAACAAATGTCATAAGCTCTGAGTGATACAAGTAAAATAATAGTAAAGACAGTATTGGCTAAAATTGTTAATCATAACAATGAGATATGACACAGAGAAAGAAAAAAATCTATAATACTCAATAAGGACCATCTGCTAGGGTTCCCGTTAAACAAATGGGAGGGACAAAATGCATACCTTGGATGAAGAGGATTAGTGGAATCTTCTGGAATTAACTTCTAAAATCCTGACTATATCTAACTATGAACAAATATCTCAGAGTTACTCCAAGACAGTTGAGCTTCACAGACCACCCCTACTCATAAATTTAGTATAGAGTACATCATCTGATAACTCATCTTCCTGCCAACCCAGATCCTTTCTTGTCCTAGTCCTGCCACTCTTGGGAAAACGTTTTATCATCACCAAGCCAGCTAATAATCTCTATGGGAATGCAGGCATGCTCCTTCTACCTTCTTTCTTTCTTTTGTCATCCATGCAAATACAGTGAACGGGACACACACACACACACACACACATTCACCTTCTCTCTCTCTCTTTTTCATACACACACATAGACTCACACACACAATATCACTTAAAATATCCTTAAGTTCTGCTGCTGTCAGAATCCTTCCATCAGTAGATTCGGAACACACTTTTTGCTCTGGAGGGAAGTTTAGAGAATTTAACTAAACCAACCCATCATAATTAACTTATAGAACATGATACAGGTTACTGTTTTTGAATTTAAGCAAAATGGCTGAAAAGCCCCACCTTTTCAAAAATTAATTTTGTGATATTAGACAAATTTAGGTTCTCTGAGTGAGCTTCACTTTTGTCAGACTAAAATTCTTTTCTTGTACAGTTAGCTGTAATTTTTTTTGGTATAGACGGCCAATGGGTGAATAAATAAATGATATAAAATTTCACTCCCAAATTCATAATTTTCAACTTTTAAAAATAAAAATATCTGTGACATATAACTAATCGTATGAGTACATGTGTAAGCTCATTGGATAAATTGTGCTAAGATTAAACAGAAGTAGATTTGATGAAGCAATTATGCTAGTCTTTGGGGTAAAGTGTCACAGGAAATTCTTTCCTCTTTCTGTCTTTACTCCTACCATGTAGCTATACCATAGAATTTTCTGTGTGCTATGTGAAACCATGAAAAGAAATGAGAAAGTTAGATTCATTTGTAATACTTGTATACACCTGTGATGGAGACTTACTTCACTGCCTTAGACCTCAGTTCTCACCTTGGATTTAGATATGATAATATCTAAATTGTGAGGTTATTTGTCTGACTAAACGGGATAGTGACTGTACTAAAACTCAGTGTATTTCCTGGAACATAAACATGTAGTTAGTATAATATGAATCTACATTTGATTTGGCATTAACACCAATATAATTACAAAGATCATTTATAATACATAATATACAATATTGCATTTTAAGAATATAAACAATATATAAAGTTTAGTGAACTCTCATAATATATTAAAATACTATGCTAATCATAAGGCAAATTTGATCTTTTAATAATGTTAATACTTTCCCATCAATTTTAAATGTTTCTCTTACTTCTAGTGAAAAACACTCCTAGTTTTGTTTTTAAATTTTTTAACCAGTGATATAAAACCTATTCCCATTTTTTTGTTTCCCACTGAGAAAATTTATGAGCTTTTCTAGCAAAAATATAATTTAAATAAACCATAAAATGTTAAAAAAATAAGCAAACATCTAACTCAGTAACTCATGTGATATTTTCTAATTACAAATGTAGGTCATAGGTACAGTGATTAAGATTTTGAAAAATGTCCTGAGGGTAATGAGGAAATTAATATTTTTAGAAATTCTAATGAAGTTGAAAATAACAGACAAATCATGATCAACCCAGACAATATGCAGCATTGCATATTATGTAGGGTACATGATTTTTGTTTGAAGAATTATAGATGTCATTTTAGGGAAGCCATCAGGCTTTTGCTTTGTTGAATTGATTAATCTTTAGACCAGAACTAAATCGTTCTGAAAAATTGGGAGTATTTTAGAAGCAGAATGAGAAGAGAGATGGACAGAGACCTGAAATCAAGAGGAACAGAAACCTGTAGGTTTTGGAGAGAGAAGAGAAGAGTGGTGACAAAAGAAGGGATTTCTGTTCTTCAAGGTGTAAAGTTAAGACAACAGAGCATCCAATAATTTGGAAGTACTTTTAGTACTTGGAGCTGGGCCAGTTATTGGGGGTATATGACAAAGTCTTGAGTCTGTCCTTGGTGTGAACATTACACATGAACCCAGTCAAATTCTGGTCACACATCAAACTCCTATTAGATGAGAGCGGCACCAGAATGAGAGAACTGTCTCTGAGAGCTGTTCCATACCTTGTACCCAAAGACTTTAGCTTACTCTGCCCTATCATCTCTGTTCGACAGTGCAACATCCAACCCAATACTCCCTTCCCCATTATTACCTCTACTTCCCAAATTTTCGTACTTCTTGTCCCAGAGTTTTCAGAAGCCACAAAACTCCCATGCACTCTTGCGTGCATTACTTATATTGCAAAGTACAATTAGAGCAAGTGACTAGGTTTGAGGTATCAGAAAACATAGCAAATGCAGACATAAAACATGAGCAGAAACTTTTGGGGAACAACCCTTACATTCAGTCTGTCCTTTTGTGATTTATTAGATTTTTAAGGTCATTTAGCTAACAAACAAAAACATAGTACCAAATAGTGGGTAATACTATTTCATTTATGTGGACTCACCATTAACATCAGACTTCCACAAAGTGGAACCAACTTTCCTCTAATCAACATTGACAGAGCTCTTACCTAGCCCTGAGTAGGAGGCACCAGAAATCTGATGCTGAGCACCTCTTGACTTCTGCTCTCAAGAAAAAAAGGTGATAGGCATTTGTTTGCACTGGTACATAGGGGGTCTCTATAAATATTTTTGTAATGACTTGATTAGTGGTTCTCAACCTTTTGTCAAAATCCATAGTTTTTACATTTGAAACATACTCCATTCATATCTCATAATACACAGTGGCTCTCATTGCATAGAGAAATGGTGCATGCACCCAAAGCAGAATGCCAGAACCTTGATAAGCCATGTGTAGTTAAATGTCCTGTCCAGCTCCACTCTCTTAGTAGAACTCTAATTTGGGTAGGCCTCCTGCAAATGCATTTCTCACTTCTTATTTTGAGAATGCAAGGTAGAATATGATAAGCAGTCTAACTACACTACAGTATGAAAGAGATAGCTATGTTTATAAAACTAAGTGATAGGCTTCTTGGAGAAGATGGCATTTTAATTGAATCTTGGAAAACAGGTAGGATTTTAATAAGCAGAATGGAGGAGGGGGCCCAGGAAGAGCATTCTATGAGGAGGGAAGAACAAAACCAAAGGTAGAGACATAGGAAAACATAGGCGTAGCTAGACTTCAAGTTGTGTGAAGAGTAACCTTATGTTCCAGGACCAGTCATGACCTTGTCCACTGGTCTTCCCAGGAGTAGAGAGCAAACATTCCAGGGTACAGCAGTATGAACCAAGATATAGATATCATGCAGGATAGATACAATGGAACTGTCCTATCCCTAGATGGATATAACTACAAAGGTTCCCATTGCCATTTCCTGACTTCATCCTGCCAAGGTGAAGCTGGCTCAGATTTAGATCTGTACTTGGCTTGTCCTGACCATGAGCTGGTATTTCCTGCTCTTCCCCTACACGTCCTGTTGCACTGATTTAAATGCACAAAAGTGTTCTACCTGGACCTTCCTCTGTGAACTGGAGAAAGGTCACGTTGAACTTTAAAAAATAGTAGTCCAGATGATGCTGATAGGCTGCCCAGGTTGAAAACTATTGAGTTATACCTTTGTAATAAAGGAATGAGTGAATGAATGGATAACACACAAGCACACACTCACCATTCAAACAATTATTTAAGCTCTTCTAGGGTTAAGTGACTGAATATCGCTTCTTAGAACTTCATGATTCTTATCTTCTGAAAGTTCCACTCTATCAAATGCATACTCCTGCTCTATTGTACTGCTAACATGATGTAGAACATGATCTGAAGATGAAGCTGAAGAGGTTAAATTGGAAATAGGAACAATAAAGGAAATGTATAATATAATAATTCATTTAATTTACTAATAATTTAAAAAATATAAAATTACTAACATGATCTCATTTAAACTTCTAATTACATTTTGAACCATAATTAGAGAATGATAGCAAGCTCTAGTTTTTATTTCTGAAAGACTTTGTTTTCCTCTGTTTGATTATTTGTCCCTTTTGAAATCTAAAATGTACACGTATATTCTCTCAGAATTGCTTAGGATTCAGTCCTGGGAACTTAGAAGTTATAATGTGAAGCGAAGTAGGCTTTACATGAAGGGTTTTGATTGAATTAAAAAGATAGTGGAAAGGAATAGCAAATGTTTTACGAACACATGCCTTATAAACACAACTTTTTAAAGTAATTCAATACAAAGCAACATTGACATGTTTTCGTTACTTTCAAAAAATCAATTTTTACTTTCTCTAAGCAACAGATGTGGAAGAGTGAGGCCCACTGGTGAGTACTAATAGGCATTGCTGGCAAATAGAAAAAAAAATGTGCTCAGAAAGCTCACAG
>NW_012106631.1:1016107-1016772 GCF_000951045.1 Mandrillus leucophaeus
CCTTGAGGAATCACCACACTGTCTTCCACAATGATTGAACTAATTTACACTCCCACCAACAGTGTAAAAGCATTCCTATTTCTCCACATCCTCTCTAATATCTGTTGTTTCCTGATTTTTTAATGATCGCCATTCTAACTGGTGTGAGATGGTATCTCATTGTGGTTTTGGTTTGTGTTTCTCTAACGACCAGTGACAATGAGCTTTTTTTCATATGTTTGTTGGCCACATAAATGTCTTCCTTTGAAAAGTGTCTGTTCGTATCCTTCACCCACTTTTTGATGGGGTTGTTTGTTTGTTTGTTTGTAAATTTGTTTAAGTTTTTTATAGATTCTGGATATTAACCCTTTGTCAGATAGCTAGATTGCAAAAATTTTCTCCCATTCTGTAGGTTGTCTGTTCACTCTGATGGTAGTTTCTTTTGATGATAGTTTCTTTTGCTATGCAGAAGCTCTTTAGTTTTGTATAAAGTGTAAGGAAGGGGTCCAGTTTCAGTTTTCTGCATATGGCTAGCCAGTTTTCCCAACACCATTTATTAAATAAGGAATCCTTTCCCTATTGCTTTTGTGAGGGTTGTCAAAGATCAGATGGTTGTAGATGTGTGGTGTTATTTCTGAGGCCTCTGTTCTGTTCCATTGGTCTATATATCTGTTTTGGTACCAGTT
>NW_012106631.1:1016822-1018323 GCF_000951045.1 Mandrillus leucophaeus
TTTTACGAACACATGCCTTATAAACACAACTTTTTAAAGTAATTCAATACAAAGCAACATTGACATGTTTTCGTTACTTTCAAAAAATCAATTTTTACTTTCTCTAAGCAACAGATGTGGAAGAGTGAGGCCCACTGGTGAGTACTAATAGGCATTGCTGGCAAATAGAAAAAAAAATGTGCTCAGAAAGCTCACAGAGACACATGAGATAAAAACTACAGATAAATACCACAGGGGAATGTAGGTCTTTGAGAGTCACTGCTCTGTAACTGGTTTGGGTGGGGTGCCAAGGCTAACACTGCTATTCATTCTCCCTGAGCAGCTTGTTATCTAGCAGTACTAAACGTGATTAGAAAAATATTCACTGAAAAAGCCTCTCTAAGTGTCCACAGAATCAGAGCTTGGGAATGGAGCCAGAAGCCATTCAGCCTTATTTCCTGATGACGTCCATGGACACAGACCTAAGTTTTTCACAGAGAAGCAAAGGAGGAATATAAAGGCGGTACTCAGATTGATTACTTATTTATTATTCCAATAACAACTTTTTCACATGCACTGAAAGCAAAAGGAAGACTCGGCCTGATTCAAACTGATACTTTTCAGAAGGAGCAAGAGAAACTCTGAGAGTCAGTTAGGGGAGGGTAAAACAACTGTTTCTTGCATTTATTTTAAAAGTTCTCTACATTACACACTGTACAAAAAGAAGGGCAAATTCACTATTTATACTCTGTTACAATCCTCAAGTTTTTAAGCTGGCTTTTATAATCCTTTAAGTATTTTCTTGGAAGAAATAGTTTACATAATTCAATTAACACCTTAAGATTGTTCTACACATTGCATAAAACAGAACAGGTTGTCTCATTTGTTTTATATTTATTTTATTTTCATTATACTTTAAGTTCTGGGATACATGTGCAGAAGGTGTAGGTTTGTTACAGAAGTATACACATGCCATGGTGATTTGCTGCACCCATCAACCTGTCATCTACATTAGGTATTTCTCTTAATGCTATCCCTCCCCTAGCCCACCACCCTCTGACAGGCCCTGGTGTATGATGTTCCCTTCCCTGTATCCATGTGTTCTCATTGTTCAACTCCCACTTATGAGTGATAACATGCTGTATTTGGTTTTCTGTTCCTGTGTTAGTTTGCTGAGAATGATGGTCTCCAGCTTCATCCAAGTCCCTGCAAAGGACATGAACTCAACCTTTTTAATGGCTGCATAGTATTCCATTGAGTATATGTGCCACATTTTCTTTATCCAGTTTATCATTGGTGGGCATTTGGGTTGGTTCCAAGTCTTTGCTATTGTGAACAGTGATACAATAAACATACATATGCATGTATCTTTATAGCAGAATGATTTATAACCCTTTGGATACATACCCAGTAATGGGAATGCTGGGTCAAATGGTGTTTCTAGTTCTAGATCCTTGAGGAATCACCACACTGTCTTCCACAATGATTGAACTAATTTACACTCCCACCAACAGTGTAAAAG